>NW_022104553.1:5067136-5079515 GCF_000313985.2 Echinops telfairi
GAAGCATTTAGGAACTAGAGGGAAGTTGTATGTTTCATCGTTGCTACACTGTACCCTGACTGGCTCGTCTCTTCCCCTCCCATGTCTATCTTATATAGGTAGGCAAAACAATAACAGAGACAAAACAAAAGATTGAATAAAAAAGGAAAAAATAAAAATAAATAACTAGCAAAAAAAAAGGAAAAACATACATAGTTCTAGGTCTGTCCGCTGACCTTTATGACTATCTCCCCACTGGTCTTGGAGTTGTGGGAACTGCCCCTGAAGTCAATTTTGGGGGTTCCTCGGGGGCTTTATGGCTTTGCTTCGCTCCCATTGCCCATCTTTTATTCCCTCCTTGGTTCATCCCAAGGAATTATTCTTGTACCTACTAGATGTACACACTCAAGAGAGTGGTCCATTTGCTTGCTTCTCTTCATTTCTTTGCACACGCCAAAACTTGACTCCTTGATCAGTCAGAAGGAGGTCTCTGGTGTTTGATGTTTGGAACTGTCAGACACCGTGTCAAACTGGTTGTCGTTATTACCCTCTTTTCCTTCAAGATGGTCTTTTCAAATGGCTATACACTGACAGGAAGAAAGGGAGCCTTCTTCCATTTTCATCTCCAATAGGAGAGCCATGTAACATGGGGATCTTTAAAAACTCTTATCATGCCTGCTGCTGGCAGGAGCATGAGAATCAGCCTTCTGTTTCGTTGTGCCTTGCAGACTTCTTTTGCCTTAAAGATAAATCTCTTTATGGTGGGGGAGGACGTGGCTGAAGAACCGCTTGTACATAAAACAGTTGTTAAGTGAATCTCCGCACACTGACATGAAGAGAACGTGTAGAAATATGTCCTTTGACAGGACCCTTCTGACAACTTGGGGCCTCCTGCAGAAAATAAATACCGACACACTACAAGTTCCTGGTCACTTAGTTCCTGAAATATAAATGGAGCTACTTTGACCTCTGAACTTGAATTAAAAAAAAAAATCACTGAATTCTATGGCAGTGATGCCGATGCGTCCAAAGACGTGACGGGGAAGAGTTCTTTATTCTTTGATAACTAGTTTGCCCAAAGAGTCCTAAAACTGCACTCAGCAGAAGGTCAGCCTTCCCCGTCGACGCCGAGCAGCTCCGAGTTTGGTTCCTTGACTCCATCCCCAGAAAGGAAGCACTAGAGGGATCATTTCTCCGCATCCTTTGATTTTGTGGGTGTGTTGGTGTGTGGCTCCGTGTAGAAGATAACTGTGCTCAGTAGCTGCAGGGATGCAGAACTTTCATCAGAGTGGCACACCTGAGCACACCTTTCCTCTGCCCTACCTGGAGGAATTCAAGCAAATGATGGCAGGTAGTGTGTGGGCAGCTTATTTGGAACGTTGTTTCTGAAAAATGAGGCCCCTGTAAAATTCCGTGCTCACACGTCGAGAATGTTGGTCGTGTGCTACAGATGTTTTAGTTTATTTCCAAACAGCTGCATTTTCCTTCTTTAGCCTGTTTTTCCTCCCCCCCCCGAACTAAATCCCTCTGGAAACCCCTTTGGAAATGCTTCCTTTGCCGGCGCCCTCACATTCCAGGCGGCGGTGGCAGGCTCCCGACCAGCACCTGTTGCCAAAGTGGATGAGCAGGTTGCTGTTCTGTGAGTTAGTAGTAATCGATGTGAGTGAAACTCGACAGATTCCCTTAGCCCAGCACTGACAGCCCAGTGAAAAACAAGGCTGACCTAGCAGATCAGGAGACAGCCCAAAACGCAGGAGGAAAAGAAGACATTTGTAATAGAGCATCAGGCCAACAGTTTCCCGCAATCAGGCTAGTTCACGGGCCCGGGGAAGGGCTTCTTTGAAACTATACTGATGTGACATGTGGTTTCTTCTACCTTAGACATCGCTAGCAGCCAGCTGTCACTTGTCTTTGACATTCAGAAGGAGGAAGCTCAGGGAGAATTGATATCTACCCAAGACCATACAAATCTGGAGAATGATTTTCACATCCCTCTCCCATGAACCTTTTCTCCAGAGCTGCAGTCTAGAACTAAACAGCCTACTTTGAGTTCAGTCTCCATTCGCTTCTTTTCCTCTGTTCCTTCTATGGAGTCTCCGAGTGGTGAAACTTGATCACACACTGCTAACCAAGAGAGTGCAGGTTCAAGTCTACCCACAGACGCCTCAGAAGCAAGGCTTGGTATTCTTCTGAAAACCCAGCCTTTGTGGAGCACAGTGGTACTCTTATACACAGTGTCACCGTGAGCAGAAAGTTGACCCTCTAACAGGGGAGAGAAGTCTGCGCAGGAGCAGCCTCAGCAGAAGCAGAGATTTTGGCAATAACTCTGTAGGGAAATCATCCCAAATAACTGTTGTTGGACTCAGAGTGCAGGAGAACGTGTCTCTTCGGCAGTTGCTTGTCTACCGAGATAGCAGCTGTGCTAAGACTGTTGCCTTAGTTTCTCTAGAAGATCCTGCACGAGTCAGTGTCTGAAGCGGCTCTCTACCTCTCAAACAGTATTGAAATATTTAGAAATGAGGTGCTGTAGAGCCAAGAGAGTGAAAACAATCCATGAAAGCATTCTTGGCCAGCACTCAAACAACGGAGACAATTGCAACACAGTCCTTGGCTCAGATGCTGGATTTTTCCCATGCATGCACTATTTTTTTTGTTGTTAAACAGGTGAATTCTTGCAGGCTGTGAAAAGTCTCCAGGGGGAGACAGTTAGATGGCTCACTCAGAGCAGGCATCTGTGTGCCCACAGCCCTGTGAGCGAGGCAGGAGCCATTTCAGTGGGGAGTGCCAGGCCATTCTTTCTCAGCCCGGCTGCGTGTCACACAGGAGTCAGGCTTACACCGGACTACAACATCTCTGTTAGCTTGGGACATAAATGCTCAAAAATACTTGCCACTGGAATAATTTTTCCAGAATTTGTGTTTGCAAAATCCGATGGAAGTTTAGGAGACACAGTGACACCAGTCGTGAAATGCTTGACTGTGAACTACGAACTTGGCTGAGTTCACCAGCCAGTCTGTAGGAGACAGAGTGGCAGTCCACTCCGGTAAAGATTTAAAGTTTTCCAAACCCTGTGGGGAAGCTCTCTTTTTATAGAATTTTGTGTTGTTTTATTGGGCTGTGAGTCAGAATCCACTTGAAGGCAGTGGGCTTGGTTTTCATGGTACGAACTATTTGTGGGAGTCAGTGGTAGAAGTCTTGCCTGGGCTGCAGAACACCTGCACTCATTGTACTTCATATACAGTCACCACCCACCACCCATTGCCCATTACTGTAATGTTGACCAGGCTTCTGTGGCACGTCCAGACTCCAAAGGACTAGGGAAACAGAGTCTGGGGGTCAACCTCTGAAAATCAGCCAACGGAAACCCACTGGGGTGTGCTACTGTATCATATATGTAGAAACTAGAATTTTTTAGGTGTATTTTTTCCTGTGTCTATTCTCAGCAACAATAACACCCTATCCAGAGCATGGACCCATCCCATTAGGCATGGAGTAGCCAAGAGTCAACTCAATAGCAGATAATAAGAACATTGGAATGCTGATTCTTTTAGTATAGTAAGAGCACAATTACTGTACCTGAGTCCTACACATTTTCTTTTTCTTATGTCTCTCCTAGAACCGTCCTTCCTTTCAGTTGTGGATTTATGTTTCTATGTGGCGTGATTAATATATCTTCTGTATTGCTGACTGTGGTAGATTGTGTGTGTTTTTTTTCATTGAGAGTTGTTTTGAGAGAATCCCATCAGGCTGGGGTGCCTGTGTCGACCTTCAAGACACAAGTGAGAAGCACGACGGAAGGTGAAGTTGAGGTGCTGGGATGGTCGAATAGGGGTGTCCTCAAGCACTCTGGAATGTGATTCCCTAGTCAGCAGGAGACAAGCAGGTACTTGCCAACATTGGCTCAAGAAACTAAACGTAGACCTCCAAATACATTTTGTGCGAAAACATTGGCGATTGACTAATGGCAGCCGCAAACAAAAAGCACAAGCAGGAGGGGTAAGCATGGAGATGGAACCCCAAACTGAGGTTCAAGTCCCAAAGGTGCAGCTGCCTGCTCCAGTAAGCAGGCTCAGCCCCCCAACCCCAATACAAGACTGGCGGGCAGTGGAATTGATGTAGAGGCAGGGACAGACATAAGGAGTCCTGGTGGCCTGGTGAGCGCAGGACTGCTCACTAAAAGCTTGCTAATTGAAACCCAGGAGCCAGTCTAAAGAAGGATTGAGTTGGTCACTTCCCTAGATGTACCTGCCCTCTACCTTCTGACCTCGAGGGTTGCCAGAGGCAAGGTTGTCTCGGTGGCTGTGGGCCCCTTTGGTTTAATGGCCAATGTCCTGACTTGGTGACTCTGGGCAACGTGGAGGCACATGTTAATAAACGTCTGCTTGTCACTTTGCAGGGGAAAAAAAAAACACCCAGAACACAAGCCTTCATCAGGAAGCGTGTCACTATTCTCTCCACTCTCTGAGGGCTGGAGAGATCCCTTGCAACCATACCAGTCACCTCTATAGCTACTTCTACTCTGTTGCCTCTGCCCATGGTGTTGTATGGATTCTATAAGGGGTTAGAGCCCCCAGGGCTCCAGACAGGAAGCAAAGGGCAGGGTTTCAAATAAATCTGGGATTGCTAGCATTCTCTACCCCAAGCTTCACCCCAGCTAGGACCCAGCCTCTTCTCCTTTGTTCTCTATTGTTCTATGACTCGGGTTGTTTTCTTCTCAGTTGTTATAGAAAGAGGCAGGCTGGGGGTGGAACAGACCTGGGATTCTATCAAACCCTTTGTTTATAGGAGGAGCTTGCCTTCTCCAACTTAAAAGTCATATATTTAGCTCTTTTGCTCTCTTTTCTATAGCAGTAGTTTCTCGCTGGAATAGTGAGTGGACATCTGTCTAGTACTCTAGGTGGGCAGTTATCAGAGGGTACAAGGAAGATCTTATGTGACAGGATGTGGGAAGGAAGGAATACAAGAGGTACCCAAAAAATCTGGAAAAAAGCTCCCCTGGACGGAGCTTTTGTAGTATGAATTTTTCCCACTAGGCAAGCATGGAGCAACGTGCTCTGAGTCAGTGCACCCAGCAGTGTCACCTGGGAAGGTGCACTCTGGTCACAGGGAATTTCGTAAAAGCAGTTTCACTTGAACCTCATTTTTTGTGATGGCTGATTTAAGAGAACATGGAAAATTTGTTTCTTGCCCTGGGAAAATGCTGCAGA
Organism: Echinops telfairi; assembly: GCF_000313985.2. Taxonomy (NCBI): domain Eukaryota; kingdom Metazoa; phylum Chordata; class Mammalia; order Afrosoricida; family Tenrecidae; genus Echinops; species Echinops telfairi. The sequence continues at coordinate 5,072,323 of NW_022104553.1, forward strand.
AATTGTTGTGACGTTGACCACAGATTACAAGAGGACAGTCCTATGGGAAAAACTCAAGTGTATGAGTGGTTTTCTCGTTTCCAAAAAGGTTAAATGTTGATTGATGACAAACCTCTTTCTGGACACCATCAACTACCCCAAAGGACAAAAATGTCCACTCACAGTGCATTTGGAATTCACTCCACCAGATCAGACTGTTAACCATCTTTCTATTTAGAGGTTCTGAAAAGATTTTATAACAGTGTGCAAAAACAAAACAAAACAAAAGCCTTATTTGTGGCAGACAGGGAACTGGTTTGGCTACCACGACCATGCACCTGCTCACGCAGCCATCTCAGTGCACCAGTTCTTGGCAAAAAAAAGCCCAAACAAACCAGCATGCCTCTCTTGTCCCACATACCTTACTCACCTAACCTCACTCTGTAGGACTTCTTTTTGTTTCTGTGAATGAAGAGGGACATGAAAGGACAGCAATTTGAAGACAGAAGAGGTGAAGAAAAAACCAAGGGAGGTGCTGTCAGTTATCCAAACAGATGAGTTTGAAAAATGTTTCCAAGAATGGAACAACATATTTGACCCATATACTATGTGTAATGGAGAGTACTCTGAAGGTGATATGGTTGTTTTGTTTAAAAAAAAATTAAATACAAAGCTGTGTTAATCTGGGTATTTTAGAGAAACAAATCCACAGAAACTCATGTATAAGAGAGAGTTTTATACAAAGGGTAAGTGCGCATCAAGAAAACATCCCAACCCAGTGCTGCCCAAGCCCACAAGTCCAACATTAACCCATATGTCCGATACCAATCCACAAAGTCCTCCTCCATCTCACAAAACAGATGCAATGACACCAACTACAGGAGGAAAGCCGAGTCAGTGAATGTGTCAGCATTTCAGCGCTGGCAGGGGTCTCCACACGGCTGCTCCAGCACCCAGGGCTACATCCAGGATAGACCCATGTGGCTTCTCCTTGGGCATGTCTTGCAGGAAGTCAGCCTTCCAAGCTAAGATAGCTGCACCCTGGTCCTACCATCACAGGGCAAGAGACCCGAGAACTAGAAAGGCAAGGTTCACTGAGCCATTTATCCCTCTGCTCTTCAATTAACCCCACATGTATTTACTGGCCAGCTTGGCACAATAAACTACCTCAATAGCTTTGGAAAAAAAATCTGGTTTTTGGGAGGGGTACCCCCTTGTATGTCAGTAGGTATTGTGGTTGTTATCTGACATCAGGGTGCAACAGAACAAAACCTGACCTGGTTCTGGGCCATCTTCACAAGTGCTAGTTGGTTTGAGTTCATTGTAGTTTGAATGCCTTCCAACCACGAGAACTCATTTTCTAGCACTATATCGCGTACGTTGAGATCCATTAGGTTTCCACTGTCTCGTTTTCAGAAATAGATTCCCTGGCCTTTGTTCCTAGTCTGTCTTAGACTAGAAGCTATACTCAAACCTGCCCACCATAAGTGACCCTGCTGGTACCAGCTTCTTGCTATTGTGAATTATGCTGCAATAAACATGGGCGGGCATCTATCCACTTGTGTTGTGCCTCTTATTTCTTTAGGGTCTATGTCCAATAGTGGTATTGGTGGATCATATGGAATTTTCATTTTTAATTGTATTAGGCATCACCACATCACTTTCCATAGTACTTGTATGTATTTACAAGTCCACTAATCGTGTATATGAGCTCCATCTTCTCCACATCCTCTCCAGCAATAGATTACTTATTTATTTATTTGTAAAATTGGACTGGCATTGTGGGTGTGAGGTGGATCTCATTGTAGTTTTAATTTCCACCTCCTGGATTAAACGTGTGTGTGTGTGTGTGTGTGTACGCATGTGCATGCATGCCATGGTTGAGATCCTGAGCCTTAGTATCTCTTCTCTAAAGATATTTTATTAAGTCCTGCATATTCATACTTATGTTTCAATATAGACTAACAAACTCAATCATGCGGAGTATTTGGAAGCATATAGGAAACTTTGCAGTAACTACAACAAATATACATCGTCATAGTCTTTGTGGAAATGACACACTGGAAATTTCAGGTGGTGCTTATTTTGAAATGTATGCTCTACTTAATAGGTCCCTAAATTCTTAGCCTCACAAATAAATCTAGTGCAGGCGCACTCTCTCTTCATCTGCTATACCAAACACTGGCTCTCCCAAGTCCCAAGCAATGAAGGGTAGGGTTGCTTCAACATTCTCTTGGGATAGAAAGCTAAGGTAACGAATACTCCGAGAGGTGATATAGTTTAACCCTAATAAGCACCTAAGAATTTACTGAGTAAAAAGTTAAAATTTAGCAATAGACCTGGGCAAGTTGCTTCTTGTAAACATTATATTAATGCAACAATTCATTTTAGATGAGAAACAAGAGTGGGTGTTGAGAGGGAGAAACAACCCATCGAACTGCGAATGGAGACATTTCATCACACCCTAGTTCTTGCTGAACATTAGTCACAAGTGTACCTTTGATTTATTTTTCTCACTGGGTTTGTAAATCTCTTTCTTGGAATATAAAATGCATGAGTAGTAAGTTCCATGTGCCAGGAGATTGTTTGGGTCATCTCCTCAGCTTTTTCTTTATTCATAGTAGCAACAAAATTTAGATCAACACAAGCTTTAGGGAGCCCCAAATTTTAAAATCAAAAGATACTTGAGATTCTATATTTTTGGAACATTTTTCATTTATTTTTTTAATGAAATAAACTTTTCCACGGTAGCTTGTTCCATCATAGTTTTTTGAGAAATGCAGGAACTAACAACAAAAGATCAGACAGAGCAATTGGCACATGGTTCGCCTATACTATAAAGTCAAAAAATATTCCTACTAGGTCTCAGTGCATAAATGCATGGATTTATTCCTAACGAAACGTGTTCTCTGGGTAACACACTTATCTTAGTCTTGTTGGGGGTCTTCTAACTAGTTGACTGAGTGATGAGTGATGGACCAAGGGACCAAGTCTTGAGTTTAATTTGAAAAGTCCCCTTATATTGTCCTTGCATCAATCATGTCTCCCCCATTACACCCCCTGATCAGTTGTGGAATAGGCCTTTGTAATCAATAGGGTTCTCATTGGCTACTTTTCAGAAGGGTACTACCATTGCTATTCCATTTTGGTTTGGAAGCTCCTCTGACACCTGCTCAGCATCATAGCAACACTCCCATGATAGCAACACTCAGGTTTCTACTGACCGATCACTGGTGGCTGTCCATGACATGTGTCGGCTAGGAATTGAATCGCCTGTTGGAAGCTGAACAGTCGACCAAGGAATCACCAAATGACCCTTCATGTTAGCTGTCTTGCAAGTGAAAGCCACAGAGCCACCTTTAAATCAAGTCAGTGATAAGTCACAGGGTAGGCCTGGATGCCGTGGGACCTCGGGTCCAGAGGGAAGCACAGAGACAAGGATTTGCAGCTGTCTGTGTCTGTTCACAGGCATGCAGCTACTTACAGTTTGGGCTAGGAGATGCCCCCTCAGCTCAGTCTTCTTATTGATTCAACGTGCATAGATGGCTCAGCGAGTGTCCCTTATCATTGCAGGCACAAACCAAAGTACATGTCCAGCTCGTCTACGCTGTACTATTCTTGGGAGGCACAGGTCTTCTATTAGACCCACCTATCTGATGACAGACAGATGTGTACCACCTGAGAATGTGGACTGTTTAAAAGCAGTCCTTGGCATACACCGCCCCACCCCCACCCCACCCCCACCCCCCACCTGCAAACATTCCCTGAAATTCAGACTTTGTACTAACCAGCCTCAACTCAGGAACCAGGGAAACTCTTACTGGAAATACTGAAACTGGTTGCTGCTGCATCCACTCTGACTCATGATGCCCCGATGTAGCAGAGCAGACCTGGGCCCCCTAGAGTTTTCAGTAGCCACTCTTGAAAGTGGGTTAGCAGGCATTTTTCAAGGTATCTCTGGGTGGACTTGAACCACCACTTCTTGGTTCGTAGCTGACCTTGTTCCTCGTTTATTTGGGCCACCCAGGGGTTGCTCTGATGAATTTATTTCAGAGCCTGTGGCTAGTTGCCAGAGTAGTTTGAGGGGGGGAGGGTGAGATGGGGTGGGGGACTCGTGCTGGGAAACTTGGAATGTGAGCCTTGACTGTCCTGTGGTCACTCTTGGGCCTCTGGCCAGCCTGGGGTGGTTGGATCATCTTATTACATCATTTTTAATTACCACTTCACTCACACACTTTCTCTCACCACGTTGTGTATGGATTCTAATAGGTCAGTAGTCTAAGAGTAAAAAACTTACTCGAACTTTCCAACCCTGAATATGAAAACTTAGGCCACCACAAATTCCAAGCTTGGGGATGGTAAATTTTGGCAAGCTTTCCCAAGGAGACAGGCCAGAGAGGACAGGGCAGCCTCCTTTTCAGACCAGAGGGCTTGGTGAATTTGTTAAAATTACTTACCTCTGCTCCCAGGTAACCATTTCAATGGCTACTGGGCCTCAGCCCATCTTAGCAAGGAGTCCAGCTCAGGAGTGATGTCTGTCACTGTGTGTGAAGAAGAATTCAGTAAACTGCCATAGAGTCGGCTTTTTGAAGCACAGTTTGCTTTGAGTTTAATGTTTCTATGCAAATTATTTGTTGGACCTCAGTTTATACTGGTATATCAGAAGGTAGACCAGGATGAAATGTAAGGTCTTTTTTTTTTTTTAAACAAATCATTTTATTGGGGCTCTTACAGCTGTTATAACAATCCATACATCAATTGTTTCAAACACATTTGTGCATATGTTACCATCATCTTTTTCTAAACATTTTCTTTCTGCTTGAACCCTTGGTATCAGCTCCTCTTTTTCCCTCCCCACACCCTCATGAACCCCTGATAAATGATAAATTATTATTATATTCATATCTTACACTGTCTACTGTCTCCCTTCACCCACGTTTCTTTTGTTCATCCCCCTGGGGGAGGGGGTGTGTTATACATCGATCGTTGCCGTTTCTTCCCCTTCGAGCTCTTATCTGTACCAGTGCGCATGCTCTGGTGTAGCCGGGTTTGTAAGGTAGAACGCGAATCATGATAGTGGTGAGGGGACGGGGGGAGAGGAGGGAGGAAGCATCCAAGAACTAGAGGAATGTTATGTGTTCCGTTGGGACCCTGGCTGACTCCTTCCTTTCTTGTGACCCTTCGGTGAGGGAATGTCCAACTGGCTACAGATGGGCTTTGGGTCTTCACTCTGATCCCATCGTTTGCATCGATATATTTGCTTGGTTGGGATCGTCTGATACCTGATACCTGATCGTGTGGACACCTCGTGATCACACAGGCTGGTGGTGTGCTTCTTCCATGTGAGGTCTTTTTAAGTGCCAACATCCTATTGCCAGTGGCCATTGAGTTGATTCTGATTGTGGCAATTCCACGTGTCTGCAGAACCGTGCTCCATAGGTTGTTTTTGTTTTCAATTTAATATTTTTTAATAGCAGCTAGACCTCTATTCTGAGGCATTTCTGGATAGATTCAAACCCACAATCTCTTGGTTCACCATTAAGCACGCTAACAGTTGGCACAAACTAGGGATTCCCAAAATCCTAGCGTAGGACTTACTTTCAAATAGCTCTAGCAAGTCTAGATTGTCAAGGGTTCACAAGGGAGAGAGAAAAATAAGCTGATACCAAGGGCTCAAGTAGAAAGAAACTGTCTTGAAAATTATGATGGCGACATATGTACAAATGTGCTTGACACAATGGATGAAGATGTAGATTGTGATAAGAGCTGTGTGAGCCCCAATAAAATGATTTTTTTTAAAAAATAGCTCTAGCAACTGGCAAACCAACCATGTGAGCCTGATGTCATCCTATTTGTTAAATGATTATGATTGACAGAGAACAAATGAAAGCACTAGCCAAGCCCAATTTCCCTGACTTATATTACAGTTACAGTGTTGTCAAAAAGATGATAGTAAAAAAAAAAAACATGATAGTGTCGACAGTGCTTACCAGGACATCATCCTAAGATCTTTAACACTTGAAAGGATCTTTATTCTTACATCCTGTACTTAATAACAGCTGATTCTCTCTCCCCGCCCCACCCCACTTCATATAGATTTCAAAATCATTTGCTTTAGGAACAGATTGTTCAGTGAGCAGGACAAATGCTAAAGTAGCCATGTTGGCATGTGGTTCCTCCCTCCCTCCCTCCCATGCCCCCCGGCAGACATGTCAGATTGGCAGATGTATTGTAGCCCCACAGCTCTGATGTCATGCTGTAACATGCGAATCGTCCTTGTAAGTAGTTGGGAGTCCCTGGGTTATGCAAATGGTTAACATGCTTTGTGACTAGCTGAAAGGTCAGTGGTTCAAGTCCAACCCGTGTTGTCCAGGAAACAAGGCCTAGCAATCTGCTTCTGAAAACTTTGAAAGCGCTGTGGAGCGCAGTTCTACTCCGGCCCACAGGAGGCCACCATGAGTTGGAATCATCTGGCTGATGGTTATAGTACATCTCGTAAAATAATAAATAGGAAGAGCTTTGAACCCTTCCGGCGAGTCTTGTAAAGTCATATAATTCCAAGGGAAAACTGTGTAATTAATAAGATCCATGAACTATGCTTGAGCTTACTTATGCCCACACTTTCGTCTTTGCCTGCATACCTAGGTATCGCATATAGTCTCTGTTCATGTTTATAGTCTGGAAACGCTCTCCCTCCTACAGTGTGTGGGAAGCCAGCCCTCAATTTATCTAGGCTGTGGAGCTCAGAATTCTATTCATATTAAGCTGGAGGTTCAATGGTAGCTCACCCCTCCTGGTAACTTTCTATTCCTATAGGGTTGGAGATCTATATATTCACTCTGTCTAATCCTGGGTTTCCTTTAATTGTCCTATTTTTGTTTCCATGTTAAGGAGCCTAGTGAAAATATTCATTGGAATTAATTTATTTTATCAACTAACTGATCTGTTTGAGTCAACAAAATTTGTTCGTTAGCTGCCCCATCTCATGGAGGCCCCATGCATTACAGAGTAGACCTCTGCACTGGGCTTTCCTAGCTGTAATCCTTATGGGAGAAGTTTGCCAGACCTTTTTTCCTCAGGGTTGCCGATCAGGTTAGATTAGCCGGCAGTTGCCACCCACTCCTGTCACCCATGTTTCTTTCAAGAAAATTCTGTTCCTCCTACACTTTCTCCTGCCAACGATTCTTCAGCTGTCTGGGTCTGGAGTAAGTGTT
>NW_022104553.1:5080064-5080891 GCF_000313985.2 Echinops telfairi
GAACTATATTTTGGGGGTTTTTTGTTGTTGTTGTTTTGTTTGCTTTTTTGTTTTTGTTTCACTCACCCTAGGTCTATGTATATAAGATAGGCAGGATGAACAATCCCAAGGAGAAAACAATGGGACCGGTGGTTAGGGAGAGGGAGGTGGGGTATGGGAGTGTAGAGGGCAGGGAGGGGGAGTGGGGAGCCAACAAACTCAGGGATAAGGGAACAACAAGAGATCTAAAATTGATGGCAAGGAGGGCAGATAACGCCAGGGTTTAATCAAGTGCAGTGTATCCGAGAAGAATTACTGAGAGCATGATAGTGGGGGGAAAAGAGCTTATACCAAGGGCTCAAGTAGAAAATGATTCGGAAATGATGATGGTAACATATGCTTGATACAATTGATGTATGGAATGTTATAAGAGCTGTAAGAGCCCCCAATAAATTGATTTAAAGCAAAACAAATCAAACAAACAAACAAAGCACTTTTCCCTTTTTTGGCAAAAGTTCCAAATGGCTTCTTTGCTGGTTGTCTTGGTGGCCAGCCCTCTTGTTTTTGGCCTTGCCTGTTGTGCTTTCTTGCTGAGCAGAGACACACTGAGAAATTTGATAGAGGGGCACCTGCAGGCACTGGCACTCGGGTGAGGCTGTGCTGTGCTGGGCTGAATAAATCCTTAAGAGCAAGTCCAGGTGAACAGGAAATCATTTCATTCTGGTCAGCACTCAGCTCCGAGAGCCACACAGACCTAGAACTAAGGTTCAGAACAATTGGATGCTGCCAAGTCATGCTTCACCACCACAGGCCTGGCCTCACCACTGATCTCAGGTGGGTTCACGTAA
>NW_022104553.1:5081135-5083879 GCF_000313985.2 Echinops telfairi
AGGTGTGTGGGGAAGCTCTTGTGATTTAGGGCACTCCTGGTTGGCAGGAGCAACAGCTTGTCTGATGAGGTAGCAGATGGGGTACCGCAGGCTTGATGAATATGGCCAGTTGGAAGGGAGATCTGACAGAAAGCCCTTTTCTACCAGGGAGAGATGGAGTGCCCCAAACTGTCCAGAGACTCAGAGGGTAAATGTCAAATCTGCTTCCTAACACAGGAGACACGACAACAGGCCATTTAGAAGCATCTGGAGTCTAATGCCTAGGAAATCTATTTGCAGCCTCAAGAGAACCACATGTGATGAGCCGGTATATTTACTCCTTAATTCAGTTCATCTTTTTGCATCAGTTACTAAAGAAAATGCTCTTATCATTTACAAATGCATCAGAATTTGATCAATCGTATAATTGGGCCTAATAGGAGGCTGTGCACAGTGTAAGGCCTTATCCATTTAACCAATAAAGTAATAGTGGACTTCTGTGCAGTTATAAGACAAGAGAAGGGCCTGGAGGCCACGTCTGACCGATTCCAGCTTCACAGGGAGGGGGAGGCTGCAACTCCACATCTGCCCAAGGATGACTCCTAGGAGGCAGAGGTCAGCTAGGCATGCTTCCTCCCTCTTACGTACTCCTATTCTGCCACCAACAGTCCCTCCCACACGGCTCTCCTATTCTGCCACCAACAGTCCCTCCCACTCAGCTGTCTCTACTTCTCTGCTAGGTTCCATAGTTCATTGCAATGGCCAGACCAAACTCAAACACAATACCCACAGTTATGGTGTTTATTAGAGAAACAGACAGCTCACAACTTGTTAAGGAGAGAGTTATTTTGTCTACAGTGCTGCTTTTCATCCATGGTGGCTATCATGCCTTTCTCTGGTCCTTGGCCTCTGCCCTGCTCAGGTGTGTATTGCCAAGCTCCCTTAGTACTGCTAATGTTCAAAGGGCACTCCACTCTGCAAGTCAGTCTCTTGCCCAAAGGCACCCAACTTTACTTCCCCACGGGCTGAGCAGCACACCATTCTGCATTATGATCTCTCCACTGCTCTCCTGCTGATTCTCCACTGAAAGATCTCAGCCACGCCTTACTCCTGGTTCATCTTTCTTGCTGGTCCTAGGATTCCTTGTTCCTTCTAGTGTAATGGCTCATTATATTCTCAGTGGAATGACAGAATTAACCAATTCCCTCCATTAGTTTTGCACACCTTATTTGCATGCTCCTGTTCAGTCATTTGATGAGAACTGAAGAGCTTTAGCAAGTGCTCTGTGTCACACAGCACTCTATTTTTCAGCTAGGTTCCACAGTTTATTGAAATGACCACACAGAAATTCCTAGACAATGCTCACGATTATGGGGTTTACTATGGAAGTTACAGTTCAGGTGGAAATGCTCAAGATAGAGATTTTCAGTTGTTACAGATTCACAGTTGCTAAATATCCAAAAACTTGTCACTCCACCGTAAACACCAACTGGAAGGCACTCAGCTCCAGCTTCCTAGGTCAGTGAACCTAGTTCTGTGCATTAAGTGACAAGAGGCCCCCCACTCACAAACTGGGCTCTGGGCCCAAAGCATATAGCTTTCCTTGATCTGTGGGCTGGGAAGGGTTAGATTAGACAGAGCACGTCTGTCTCATGCTCTGATTCCTGGTTCTGGTGCTGCTGCTTCTCTGTCTTTCCACTTGTGTCAAAGCTTCTGGAATCAAGGAGGTTCACTGGGTAGAGAGCTTGGAATCTAGAGGAAGTACTTCACTCATTGCTGAGAGTGAAATACCCACTTCTGCCTCTGAGATGTCTCATTTTATACCCAGCTGTGAATCCTCTTCAGTGTCTTCTCTCATGTTCTCTTGCCCACACCATTCAAGAAAAGGTTGTTTGGTAGAAGTCACAGACACTATGGTTAGAAGAATCACATTAAGTAAGTCACTGCCCAGCCCCAAGTAATTTCATTCCATCATAGAAAGAAATGCCAGTAAGAGAAAAGCACAGTAGATAACCCTGAGGCGGAGCCCTTCTCCTATTCCCAAATAAAACACACTATATTCACACTCTTGAATGGTCCCTTTTGTGGGCTGACTCTGTGACATGCTAAGGACAAGTAGCAGAAGTGATGCTATGTGACTTTGAGGCAAGGTCATAAGAAATGTTGAACTTCCTTCCACTTAGATTGCTTGGGATACTCATGTACAGAAAGACTGCTACTATGTAAAAAGTGACAAGTCCCTCGGTGGTGCTAACTGAAAAGATGGAAGATTCAAGTTAAGCTAGAGGTGCCTTGCAAGAAAGGCCTGTTGATCTATTTTTCAAAAATCCAAGCCTTAAAGCCAATGAAGGAAACACAGGTCTTGCTGTGGCACACAGGAGGTTGCTGTGAGTCAAGTTAATGGAATCTGGCACCATTGTGGTTGGCATTAACCGTGGTGGTTTAAACAGACCACGCTGCCTTCCTGTAACCCATATCTTCATATGGTAGAAAGCCACCAGGATGGGACTGGCTCTGATAGTCATTCTTTCATGTACTCTCCTTTCTAGGCATGGCATTGTTTACTGAAACTCAGGAACCAAGCTCACTGCCATTGGATTAATTCCGACTCATAACAACCCTATAACAGGGCAGAAGTGCCCCTGTGGGTTTTCACTTCACATTCAGAACTTATGAAATAAGCATGATGTTCAGTTAACACCAAAGTTAGGGCATGGCTGAAATAGAAGAATATTATTTAAGTTTGAGTGGGGAACAGGGAAAGA
>NW_022104553.1:5086629-5099446 GCF_000313985.2 Echinops telfairi
AGTGTTGTCCCCTGTAGGGCTATGGGTCAGTGAGGGAGGTCATGTCTCATAGTGGGTCTGGCCACATGGTCTTCTCTGTGGACTGGCTGTTCTGAGCGGGAATATCATCCTCAAGGCTTGGTGGGCCAGGATGTGCTCCACTTTCTCTTCTTCCCCCTTCATTTGATCCCGTGGGCTCTGGTCAGACATGTCCTTCTCCCTGAGCTGCAGCTTCAGTGCTGTCCTCTGAAATAAATTCTTCTGGGGGGAGGAGCAGTTGTCCAAGTAGTTGGGATTGGGGCAGCCCCTCAAACCTCTCTTTTTAACCACTTTTTATTGTGAATTGGTGGGGGGGTAACCTTTCTGATCATCAGTTTTGTTTTCAACAACTTAGAATGACTTATCAACCCTCTCAATTGCTTGCCCTGCACCTCTCTCTCTCCTCTGTGATTGAATACTATTTCCCCAAGTCAACACCTGTTTGCCTTCTCTTTTATTTCCCCTTCTCTCCCTTCCCCTCTCACCCTGGTAACCACCAAAGTCTGTTTCTTTTGGTATGAACATCTTTGTCTTGAGTTTTCCTATTATAACAGTGGTCTCGTACAGTATTTATCTACAAAAAATGCATGTGAGCTGTGGACTTTACTTAATGGTAATCAGTACTCATTCCTCAATGAGTACTGAATCAATTACAACAAATCTACCATACAGATGAAAGATGTTAAGATGGCTGGAGAAACAGGGTGCAAGGGGATGTGGGACTATCTGTTTGTTGCGCAATTTTTCTGGGAACCTAAACCTGCTGTTACTTAGAGAGACCTGCTCCTCTACCACCAGTCTGATACTTTTACACTCACATCCAGGTCAAGTTAGAGCAACAACATTTTCTAGAGTGCATGTTATGATTATTATGATTAAATTCTAAATGTTGCTATTTTTCAAAATCTAGCCCTGTTATTTATATAACTGCAATGCAGGAGCTGGCAAACGTGCAAGATGGAAGAGCCAATCCCATCCCTCACAACTTAAAAATTATTCAAGAGCCTTAAATATATATTTACAAATGAAATCATCATTATCTGCATTATATCCCTTGAACATTTTACCAATGAAACTATGATCACTTAATTTTCATGGTCAGTTTTGCTCCAGAGCCACATGTGCATATGTGCCCCTGTCCTATGGTATTGGGCCACTAACCTAAGGGTCAGCAGTTGGGACCCATCCTGTCTGCTTCCATAAAGACTGCAGACCCCCTATGAGTTAGAGATAGTTGGGCAGCAGTAGGTTTTGTTTCCATTGTTGATCTGATGGAGTTAATTTTCTACTCTGATTTCCACTTTCCATCCTTGAGTTAGAGATTCTATTAGATATTGTAGACAGATACAGAAAGCTCATGAACTGCTAGCTTCAACTAGGCTCTGTCCCCCAGGTCTTAACAGAGGGACAGAGCTTTGTCGCCAAGTCTTCAGTCACCATTTGATGGTGGCTGAGCTCACTGCCAATACCGTGCACAATGCGCAGTTCATAAATTTTATCTGTTGGACTGTGAAGCCACACACTGACATACAGGTATGCAAAGTGCTCCGTATCTGTGCAACCTGTGCCGTTTGCTCCAAAAATTGAAAGTCTTTTTCGTCGGAGACACTGAGATGTTCATTTGTCATGGTTCTCTGATAGGTTTATTTAAAAAGCCAAGTCTGTCCAGCTTCCCTGTTTCCATGGCTTAGGATGCATGGAATTTTAATTATATAGATGCAGAAGATACTCTGGATGGAAACCAAATTTAGCCCCACAGAGTTCTACAGGGGTTTGAAGTAAGAAGAATGAGTGCGTTTCAATTAGCACGTGTTTCACTCTGACGGGAGAAAACAAACACTGTAGCTATTTGGTTCAAAGAGCTTTCCCATTTCAGAAAACCACTTGTCACGCCATGCCAGGCAAATTAAAGCTCCACAAAAGCACTTTTGGTTGGCGGGGTGGGGGTCGGGGGTGGGGGTGGGGCCAGAAGGGACCATAAAATAGTCTAGTCCGAGTCCCAAGGCTGTTAACCTTGTAGGCATGCTACTAGGTGAAAAATGTCGCAGTAAGAGTTCCCACACTTGGTGAGCTCATTGTGGAAGGCAAATTTGGATGTTTCTCTCCCGTTGGAATGGCACATGACTATATTCACATTAAGTCTCATTACTGCTCAAGTGTGACGTGTCCCCTTGAGTAGAATGTGGTCTTTCCCACATAGGGATTATTGCCGTCTGAGATGCAGGCTCCGCAATGCGGTTGGAGGCCTTTTAGGATTAACATTGAGAATATTTTCCGTGAAGCCAGCTAAACACATCAAGTTAACCACTTGATGCTGGCCTCCTGGAGGATTGGAACCATGCAGCAAGTGCTCTTCTGTGGATTTCCATAACACAGGGCTTCTTTCCCCTAATCCTCACATGTTGGCGAGCAGGAGCGTCAAATGCGAGCATTGGCTGGGCAATGTGTTGTGTTGATTGTTAGGCAGTACAGTATGATGAAATTGATTTTTAAGCATAACGGTTGTCATCTATAGCATCAGTTCCAACTCATAGTGACCCTGTGAGCAACAGAATAAAACATTGTCCATTCCCACCCAATCTTCATTATCATTGGTATGTTTAACTCCATTGTGGGGGCCATTGTCTATTGTAGTGCCTTCCAACCAAGGCTCATGTGATAATACTGTTGTCAAACAATACTCTGTGTGAGTCCGGGGTGGGGGCGGGGGATTATTAGCTGACCTTTGGAAGTAGATCGCCAGACCTTTCTTCCTATCTCAGTCTGGAAGCCTGAAGTTTAACCCACAACACCACCAAGGTTCTTGGTAGCATGGTAACCTGTAAGTGAAATTCCCAAATCCTCTTTCTAAGATTTTTTTTAAAGGATTGTATATATATTTATGTAGATAGATATATACAACATGAGAAATAAACAGCTAATTAGTCTATAGAGCAGTACAAATGGCTCGGTGCAACTCACTTCCGTGAGACAAAAAGTACACTGGCAATCCTTCAAGTCATGAGGGCTCTTGGGTGCCTCTTTCTAAGATTTCTAATCAGCTTCTTTCCTGTGTAAAAACACCATTGATAATTCTTTACCTTTTAACGAAAATGTATGTAACTGTTCTCATGTGTAAATTCTAACTTGTTTCCATCTCACCCTAAGTGTTAGGCTGCAAAGAAATGTATGCATCCTGTGGTTGTACAAACGAGTATCATTGGCTTATGATGTATTTTATGATTCTGAAGCACTCTTATTACTATTGGTCCTGACAACTAGAAGGCAATGTGATTTCAGCAAAGGGGTTATGTGGGAGTAGTCTATAGAAAGATGTAATTTCTTACCCTCTGGGTTAACAACATATTCTTTTGTAAAAAAATAATGGCATTTTACCATTTTATTTGAGTGATTTAAAAAACAAGTTAAAGACAATCTGAGAACAAGATTGCACAGAATATACTCATTAAATAGCAATTGTGATGCACTCAAAACAAGGAAAATACGTTCTCTTCTGCAGTTCCAGAATTAAGTTGTCTGATCCTGAAGGTTCTTTCATTTCCAAAAGGAGGGCAAAAGCCACGGCAACCAAGTGCCTCTTAATCACGTAAACCTCTAATAGCAACCGATTTTTCTCTTCTTCCCAATAAGTCGATTTTGATCTTTAAATTGTGCCTTGTTTTTAAAAGATTGTAGAAAAACTTCAGTGGGGTTTGGAGTCTCTGCTTTGTAAGCACAGCAAGTCCCTGCAGTATGATAGGCACAGCTGTCTGATCCAGGAAGGCCAGGTGGGCAACGGCTAGAGATCCTTCTGTTAGGATGATGTCTCTGCATTCACCTTCTCATTGTCTACTATCCTCTCGACGTTGTCTGTGAGACTGTCTTCAGAGTGAGGATTGTCGGTCCTTCCAGCATCTGCTGTGGCTGCACTGCAGACTCTGCAAGCTACTGTCTCCCAAAACCCGTCTTGGAAAACAAGAAGAGCCGTGAATTACCCGGGAGATTTCAACACCAGAGACGCCAGGATGGGAGTCCATCCCAGCCCTGTCCCTCGGTCCCACCTGGGTGAGGACGTTGTAGAAGAGCTAAATGGGATCATCTATGACTGTGCATCTGGTCCAGAAGCTCCCTGGTGGTCCCAAGTACCTAGAATTAGTAAAGACCGGAGAAAAGGGAGCTGATTGACATTTTATATTCTCTAACTGGGATTGGATTTGCTAAGTGATTTTTAAAAAGAAAAGCTTGGGTCTTCATGTCTCATCTAGGGCAGTGTTTTCCAAAGTGAGCACCTCCCACAACCCCTGGGGGGTAGGGGTGGGGTGCTGAAATGATCCAGGGGCCTGCAAAAGCAGATACCTACACTTTATCATGGATTACGGGCTATAGTACAAACGTTTTTCATAGCCAGAGGCACACTGAGTAATTTCTCCCCCCCCATGAAAAGCAGTAGGCCAAATAAGATTGGGAATCTATGAACGTCTAGTGTAGCAAGGAAAGTAGGATTTTACCCACCAGGAATGGTTGAATGCACCCACTCTACAGATCCGCATTGAAATGAAGATTGTCCCTATTTCCAATAACCTCCTGACCGGAAGATTCTAGTTTCCCTACCATCCTATGCCATTCCATGCCAATACAGTATCTGTCTCATCTAAACTTTTGAAAAGTTCTAAACATCTCATCTAAATCTTGCTTCAGTACTTGTCCTTTTACTCAGACATAGAAAGCCGTGATTCTTTGATGTGGTGCTTTCCTTGTGCTGGTAGCTGAGGAAGAGGATGGTGCTCCCAGGAAATGTATGCCTCCTGCCGCATCTCCATCCCTCCGATGAGAAGTTGTTAGCCCTGCAATTGGGGGGGGGCCTCATGTCAAACCTATAGCACCAGTCTTTTGATGTTCATCCAGTTGATTCTCATGCATGCTCCTATCTGAGAGAAACAAACAGACAAGGAAAGAGATCACCTGGCCTTGCTTCAGAGGCTTTCCTGGATGGAGGCCCGCCAACCTTCCATTTCACAGCTGAGTAAATGAACTAAGAACCCCTGCTATGTAGGAAGTTTGGGAGAGACATAGCAATGGTGAGAGGACCCCCCAAACGAAGACTACCGCTGCCCTCCATCCTCAGGACAGCCATGGCATGCAGTCATGCTCTGGCCCCTCCCCTGAATGACCCCAGCTCTGCTTTGTCTCATTGACCTTCAGTCTTTCAATGTTCAAATAAAACGAGAATACACTTACAGTTAGAATCAGCACATGCTTTTGACTGTCTGAGGACAAACTTACATGAGAGGGTCTTTCTGAAACAGACCTGTTAAATGTGAAGGTGTATCTCACAAGACACTGCTCGGGACCTCTGGGGGGATTCTTGTAAACATACCACACCCAATTGCCTGGAATTTTGTGTTACGGTTAACTTCTCGAGACTGAAAAGACTAAATTGTCCGTCTAAAACTTGGTATTTACTCTTAAGATGACAGAGGTCTAATGAAAACTTAGTAGCCCCTTCCCTCCCCTGCTCCAATAGGACCCAAATATGGCAGATGAATTTACCTTGAAAAAGCAAACCAGGCAAATTGTTAGCCACTGTAATAACAACTGCCTACTTCCCATGAGAGCTACCCACTCCCCAAAGCTGGGGCCAGACAATTTAGAGATTTGTTTTAAAAACACAGGACTTTGGCAACAACCTCATAGTTCCAGAAGGTGTAGAATACAGAAATAGATCCTCTTTATAACTGTCTGTGCTGATAAAGATGAAAAATTTCCGACTTAAACATTCATTGTTTAAAAATTTTTGGCCAAACCCTATTTAAATGGAGCTTTCTGGTAGCTCTTCCCTGTCACGAACTCTTTGGAATGAATAGGAAATAGATATCGTATGTTTCCTGAACCGTCTTTAGGTCTGTAGCCAGGAAAATGCTGTTGTCCAAGGGGTTAATGGTGCTCAGGCCTTATTTATGTTTGTGTGATCAGGAATGTGGAAGATGTGGCTCTTGTACTCAGTCCAGGTTTGTGGAAGATTAGCTGTTCTAAACAGAAATGGAAGAACAGCTCAGAAGAATTGGTACAAGAATGCGTAGCATGAGCAGCAGGATTTTTTTCATCTTTACTGTGTGTGGCTTTGTCGAGCAGGAAAAGGATGAAATGCAGTTTAAAAAATTAAATGCAGATTAACTGCTCTCTTCCTCTGAGAAATGCCAGAAAACATTTAATCTAGGGGACACTCTGACCATCACTCACATTCCACCCACCACCATTCAGCAGACGCCATTGGGCACGGCCGTGGAGATGGACATGACTAGTACTGCAAATACTACGAATTGTCTTTCAGGGCTGGCAGCCCAATGCGTCAACAGTGCGTGGTTGTCTTTGGATTTATACTATACTCAGTTTGAGGGAGCGCCTACATGCAAAGTAGCTCAATGGACTTTAGTGTTTAAGAAGTCTTCAAAGGGCATAGAACCTTATCAAATAAAGCGCAATTGAGGGGCTTGGAATCTTACTGATCATGAGTAAACATTGTATTCTGAAAAATATCTTGCAACAGAGGTGATGTAGCCATACATTTGTTTCCTGAACAAATGTTTATTGCCTCCCTTTTACCTGAAAAGCTAGAAATGGTCCAGTGTTTTCAAGCCATCAATATACATGTGCATATATAATATAGTTAAGATATATTTAGTATACAAATAAATATGACATATTAATGATATATGATCCTACTACATTAAATCTATACTGAATATATACATATACTCATATCCTTCTCTAAAAATCACATATCCTTCTTTCCAAATTCCCAAATTGTATGGATTTATGCCAGAAAACATTTAATCCAGGGGGCCTGGGTTAATGGGAAAATTTAAAAATACACGTGATTTTCCAGTTGCCTTTGTGTTCCGTGCTATCCCTGTCTGTCCGTCTAGCATGTGCTCCATAGGGTTGTCGGTGACTCCCCTGCGCTCCCTTTTGTTGGAAGCAGTCTACCAGGCCTTTCTCCTGAGATGCCCCTGGGTGGGCTTTCTCCCGACCTCTCGGTTATCACCCAAGCACACTCGTCATCTGCAGCAGCTGGGCTCTTCAGAATGTCCTTCTATTTTTCACTGTCATTTTGGGTTCAGTGAAGAAGAGGAATCAATCCTTTCTCTCCATACTAAAGTGTTTGCTTTATCTCTAAGTGGCAAAATGGAGCCACTCATGTTTCTGTGACTCCTCCTAGTGGGTAATGAGATGGCGTCCTGGCGTTCTTGAAGCTTCTAGGGGGTCTAAGAGAGCATCTCATTCCAGATACTAAGCTGATGAATGGATACAGACCGTTGAGCTTTAGTGACTGTCCCAGACCACACAGCTAGTGCAACTGCAAACATGGAAACCTTGCTGTTTCCTGTTTCGGCTTCCCTCAGGTAGATAATGAATGTGAACCAAACCTTTTAATGAAGCAGTTGGTGCTGGACAGTGTACTAGATTCAATTGACAGTGATTTTTTTATGTCTTTGCCCTTGAGCAGTTCGCAATATTTATATAAAGTGTGAACGTGAACAAAAGAGGATTTGTTAGCAAGATATTTTCTAAAGATTCATTATTAATATCTACATTTATTTTTTCTTAATAACTACATTTATTAGGCTTCCCTAACTACACTTGTACAGTAGTAAAACCCATTTATTCCCCAGAGAAGGGGAATCTCTGGATGTGAGAGAAGTAACTCTCTCCTTGTCTCATTGTTTCCTAGGCTAGCACTGATCACAGTGATGGGTTTTAAGATAAAGCCTTCTTAAAATAGCCTGTGTGTTCCCATGGGGATAACCACTGGATGGAGTCTGCTGCCCTTCGAGCCCTGTCAGCTGCTTTGGAAGGTTGGCCCTGAAACAGAGCCCATGGGACATGCAGTTGAGGATCTTATCAGAATGTTGTTAGCTCAGGATAGCTGACAGTGTGTGACTAAGATGTCACCTTCAGTACGTTACCAAGTTCATACTAAGCGATGCAGAATGGGAAGTGAAGTTCTCGTGCATTCTGTAGCTTACATGAACTCAAAAGCGCAAATAGTGTGTGATCCTACTTACATGAAATATTGAGACTACGAAAATAGAGATCAATATTTATCAGTGGTTACCCGGGGAAGAAGTAGGAAAGGGCTGATGGGCCAGGGAGAGTTGGTTGAGGGTGATAAGCTTCTCTGGAAGATGATGGAAGTTTTTAGAAATGGTGGTAGTTGTACGGCGTGATCAAGGCATTTAATATCACTGATGTACATGTTGAAATGGCAAACGCATTGTTAGACGTAAACATTGAAAGTCCATAAAAATGACCTGTCATGGTATCACATGTTAGTGACAGCCTCACAGGCCACCAGGTTTGTTTTTTGTGACGGTGACCCCTGAGGGGCCTATCCCTCAGTCACAGGACTCACCCCTGCCCCCAGCAATCCACCCCTGCCCCCAGTAATCCACTCCTGCCCCCAGCAATCCACTCCTGCCCCCAGCAATCTACTCCTGCCCCCAGCAATCTACTCCCGCCCCCAGCAATCGCTGCCTAAATGCAGCGTATCCCTAGCGAGTCTTGAGCACGTGAACTTAGGTGCTGAGGATAGAGCTCTGGGAGCAGACCACTGGATAGGGGTGCAGGCTGGTGGGGACCAACCGTCAGGGTCTATCTGGCAGAAGCGCAGTGGGGAATGGAGGAAGTAATCAGTGGTGGAAGAGGAAATGAGAAAAGAATGTTTGGGAGAAGGATCTGTGATAGGGACTTATGGTTGGCCTAGTAACTAGTTGTTATGTGTCAGCCTTTCCACCAGTTGCCATGGTGATGAGCCCCCTATTAGGGCAAACGTACATTCCCTAGAAGGAAACTTTTTGGTTAGCTGTCTGTGACCCACCCTGTAACTGAGACAGCTTGATTAAGGAAACATTGTTTAAAAAGCACCCTGCCTGCTGAAATCGGCTATATGTTCAGGATCATATTGTTTTTTGCTATTTCAGTTGCACGTGTAACACAGGATATTATTTGACTTAATTGATTCCAGGCCTTGCCATTGTCTCTTCACATTCATCTTCCTGTCTTATTAAACTCATATTGATTCCTTTCTTTCCCTTGGCTAAACTTTTCCAGTTAAGCTTTTGTGTTAGGTGAGAGCTCTTTTAACATGTAATTTCTACCGTGGGGGCTCCTCCTGCTATAGGGGCAGTAAAAACCCCTGCTGGTCAAAATGTTCATGTTCTTTCATGGGTATTCTTTAGTAAATGCAAAATATTTATTGCAAAATTAAAGCTCCACAAATATTTGTAAAAGGTAGTACCTGGTTCAGCACTCTGTATCCACCCTGGCAGGTGCTGAGATGCAGAAAACAAGACAGGGTAGCAGAGCAAGGAGTGAAACTTCCAAATCCATCATTAATTGAGTTGTTTAGGTACGGGAGTTAGAGCAAAGTTTATATACTTTAATAACGTTCTGATTGGATTGAGGAAAGGAAAGGATTTGAGGAAGTATGAGTAATAAGTGAGTCATTTGCTTCTTCACAGGACGAAGAGTAAATTCCTGGGAATAGCTCTCTTGCTTATGTCAAAATATGAAAGTAAAAGCTAAACTCACCGCCACCGAGTCGATTCTGACTGTTAGTGACTGTGGTAGATACACAATTTCATATCAACTTGAAGATATTTAAAAGTGTAAGTGGAGTTTAGCCTGTCAATCAGCCTGATGGTGCTTCCTTGTGGGTCCTGGGAACCTTTCTCTCTCTGTGTGTCTCTCTTTGTCTCTCTCTCTCTGTCTCTCTCTCTTTCTGCCTTCACCTTACTGCTGGCTGAGCTTGGTTGCTGCAAGCCCTGTGATGTAGCCACCGCCATTGGATCCACAAGACTGATCTTCCTGTATTCCGCATCATTGCAGGTGACTGTGTGAGTCTGAAGAGGGACTTAAGGACTAGTATCGGACCTATGGACTTGCGTTGAATGGGGCTGGGATGCTTCCTTGATATATATAATTACTTCTTGATATAAAACTCTTTCTTATACATATATGAGTGTCTCTGGATTTGTTTCTCTAGTCAACCCAGCCTAACACAGTGACCCTATAGAACTGAGTAGAACTCCTTTGTGTTTCCAAGGTTGTAAATCTTTATAGTCACTGAGAAGCTCATCTCTCTCCTGTGGAGCCTGCTGGTGGAGTCAAACAATGAAAAACTAGGAGGATTTTGTAGGTTAAAATAGGGTGTTGTTGTTGTTGCTGTTGGGTGCCACTGAGTCAGTTGCGACCCATAGTGAGCTTATGCACAACAGAACGCAACACTGACTGGTTCTGCACCATCCGCACAATTGTTCCTAAGCTTGAACCCATTGTTGCAGCCATGGTGTTAATCCATCTCCTTGAAGACCTTCCTCTTTTTTACTTTTTTTATAAACAGTTTTATTGGGACATAATCCAGGGCTTTCCTCTTTTTCATTGCCCCTCACTTTACCTAACCTAATGTCCTTCTCCAGGGACTGGTCTGTCCTGACAACATGTCTACAGTATGTGAGGCAAAGTCTTGCCATCCTTGCTTCCAAGGAGAACTCTGTTTGTACTTCTTCCAAGACAGATCAATTAGCACCACCATTTAAATGCATCAATTCTTCTTCAATCTTCTTTATCCACTTTTTGGATATGTTAAGATAAAGATCAAATTGAATATAAGTAAATACATTCACACTATTAATTCTTTAGTATATTTGTTGCAATTATATATATATATGTATATATATACAATAAATGGGACAGTGTTATTGTAAAACTCACACCTTGTGGCAGTTGCATAATCTCCTGTCAACTTGAAAAGGAGTGGAGTCTAGCCTATCAATCAGATTTCAGCTTGATGACAGCCTTTGGAGGTGCCACGGAGATTAATAGCTCACCGTATGTGGGACGCAAACATACTCCCTGCAAGACATTCCTGTTGACAAGTCACCTGGACCTACACTGATGGAGCCAGAGCCCTGGAGCTGGAGGAGCCACATGGAGACCCATGCCAATGTGAGATGCTTCGACTGCCAATGGATTCATGAGACTTTCCACCCACTGGCCTGTGATCTTCCTGCATTCAGTGTCATTGCATGTGTTGTGTAGGTCTGAAGAGGAATTTATAGGATAGTATTGGACATATGGGCTAATATTGGACTTGTGGACTTGATCTGGGCTGGACTGGGATGTTTTCTTAATATACAATTACTCTTTATATAAAGCTCTTTCTTATACACATATGAGTGTCTATGATTTGTTTCTCTAAGACCATTTCTTTCTTTTTTTTAATCATTGTATTGGCGGTTCTTACAGCTCTTATCACAATGCATCCATCCATCCAGAAGGTTTTCTAGGTGGTGACCTTTCAGAATCACATGGTCATGGTGTTATTCAGGGTTGACTAGAGAAACAAATCCAGGACTAGAGAAACAAATCCAGGACGCTCATATGTGTGTAAGAAAGAGCTGTATATCAAAGAGCAATTGTACATTAAGAAAACACCCCAGCCCAGTCCAGATCAAGTCTATAAGTCCAATATTATTAGCCCCTATGTCTGATACCAATCTATAAATTTCTCTTCAGACTCAGACAACACATGCAATGACACCGAATGCAGGAAGATCAAGGTCAGTGGATGGAAAGTTGTGGATCCATTGGCGGTGGAACCATCTCAATGCTGACAGGGATCTCCATGTGGCTCCTCCAGCTCTAAGACTCTAGGGTAGCTCCATGTGTGTTGTCAGCAGGAATGTCTTACAGGGAGTGAGTGTGTGTCCTGCCTCCAGTGAGCTATTTATCTCCGTGGTGTCTCCAAATGAGGTGATCAAGCTGTGACCTGATTGACAGGCTAACCTCCTCCCCTTCACTCTTAATAGTCTCAAGTTGACAACAGATTATGTAACTACCACAGTCATGTCTCCCTTCTGTGACCACTCTGGGTGTCGTTTGAATTGCCTATCTTTAGGTGAGTCATTAGTTGAATGCTAAGCTCAAAGGACAAGTAATTGTTAGACAAATGATAGTCAGGGATAATACTCTGATAATAGGGGACAATACTTTAGAATGCTATAGAAACAAACGTTGTGAGGTTAGGTGTTGTTGCATCTGTTCCAAATCATAGGATCCTGTGTACAATCGAACCAAACACTGCCAGGTTCTGCCCCATTCTTTTTGTTGCAGCCAATGTGTCAACCCATCACATTGAGGGGTTTCCACTTCTTTATCCAAACTACTGTTTCATGAAGCAAGCTGTCTTTCTCTACGGGGTGGTTCCTCTTGATAATGTGCCCAATGTTCAAGAGACGAAATCTTCCCATCCTTGCTTCTCAGGAGCATTCTCACAATTCTTCCATGATATTCTTAATATTCTAAGCCCATACCATAATGCAATGGTACCAATTCTTCTCTTATTCATTGTCTTGCCCAGTCATTGTCCAGGTTTCCCATGCATATGAGGCATTTTAAAATATCATAACTTGAGTCAGGGAGATATCAGTGTTCATCAAAATTTTAATGAGGTCTTTGTGCAGGACTCTTGCCCAATGAATACATCATTGGATTTCCTAACTGCTGGCTTCTATGAGTGTTGGCTGTAGATACACATAAAATGAAATCCTTGACAATGTCAACCTTTTCTCTGCTTATCTTAATATTTCTTATTGGGCCAGTAGTGAGGTTTTTCATTTTCTTTCCATTGAGGTTTAATCTGTACTGAAGTCTCTAGTCTTTGATCTTCATCAGTAAGTGTTTCAAGTCCTCTTTGCTTTCAGCAAAGAATGCTCTGTCATCTGTATCCCTTAAGCTGTTAATGCATCTTCCTTGAATC
>NW_022104553.1:5101339-5102881 GCF_000313985.2 Echinops telfairi
AAGCATAAAATGGACTATTCCCATGGCTCAGGTTGTTTTGTTCTGCTGATAATTCTATGAATTTACAAAAGTATGAAGAATTACAGTGGATCCAAAATAAGCTACCATAATCCACACAAATTAAAAACAGACAAGTGTTTCGGACTTCTGTAATAGTAGTTTATTTTTTTAAATTTTAAGTATTCCTAAAAATTTCTGTTTTAATGTAAGACAAGTGTGATAATATCATGTTTGTTTTGTGCTTTGGGGACATTTTGTATTCTGCTTCGCTCATTTCTTTGTAGGGAAAGTTAGAAACCTTCATTGGATTTTTAGCGTTCCGGCCGAATCTATTCCACTTGCCACCACCACTGGTTGGTTATTTCAGCATGTCACATTCTGATTTGGGAAGTTTGTGTAAGCTTGTCAACAGCTGGAAGCAATAACTAATATTTTTATGGAAGTCACACCCTGTCAGTGTACACAATGAATGGAAGCTCTTTATTGTGGGCTGGTCATCTAGGTTTCCATTGTGTGTAACCATACACCAGTCCCTGAAAGGAAGTGCTTCTAGCCATCTCTGTCGTGTCAAACAAACAAGAGCAGCGGCTCTTCTCTACCAAGCAGGGTGAGGCATCTTGGACCTATCTAAGCCCCGCTTCACAGTGCCTCTCGGCAGCACGCAGGCCTTCCTTGCTGCATCTCAATCTGCAGCGGTTCTCAACCTGTGGGTCATGACCCCTTTGGGGGTGGAACGACCCTTTCCCAGGGGTCACCTGATTCATAACAGTAGCAAAATGACAGTGATGAAGTAGCAACGGAAATCATTTTTTGGTTGGGGGGTGGTGATCAATGCAACATGAAGAACTGTGTTAAAGAGTCGCGGCATTAGGAAGGTTGAGAGCCACTAAGGAAAGCTGTGCCCGGACACTTGGATAAGATTAGAAACAGGGAAAGGCCCTCGGCATGTGACAAGACCCTCTGAATGAGTGGCTCCATGTACAATCGAACTGCCTGGCCCGGCACCATTCATTTGCTGCAGCCAGTGTTTTGATCCATCACCTTGAGGGGCTTCCACTTTCCCCCCAACCTTTTCCAACCTAGTTTAGCAAGCTTGTTGTCCTTCTCGAGGAAATGGTTCCTCTTAATCACGTGCTTATTTCAAACGGACAAGCACACGGAATTGGCAGAGGTGATCTTTTCAGACTTAGAAACTAGGATGTCCCATGCCCAACCAGGGCCATAAATGAGGGCATGAGTAATTAGAGGGGAAACTTACTCTTAATGAGAAGGAAAATGATGAGAATTGACTAGAATAGAAAGCAAGTACCAGCTGTGAAATGAGCCACATCACCCACAGGGGAGTAAACTATGTTTGTGTGTGAATGTGTGGGTGTGAAAAGGAGCATGTGCCCAATAGTGTGTGAAAGAGCCTCTGAATGAGTGTGCGTGTGTCCGCAAGAGTGTGCATGAATGCGAATGTGTTGTGTAGTGGAGGGTGTCTCTGAGTGGGTACAAATGTCTCAGGGTGACAGCATGAATGCATGTGCCTGTGAGTTTGTA
>NW_022104553.1:5103328-5104311 GCF_000313985.2 Echinops telfairi
ATGTACAAATGTGCTTTACACAACTGATGTGTGTATGGATTGCGATAGAGTTGTATGAGCTCCTAATAAAACAATTAAAAAAAAAGAAAGTATATTTTTGAGTGAGGGCGAATGAGAGTGCCTCTTAGTGTGTGAGTGTAGGGGTGAGTGTGAGTACAAGCATGTGTCTGCATGCATGCATGCACCCATGAGGACGGCTCATTGAAGTGAATATTCTGTGGTAGCAGGGTGACCAGTTTGTCCCAGTTTGCTTGGAACTGTCTTGATGTGGCCCCTCTAAATCTTATTTACAGATTTATCTTTAAGATCCAAATGGTGAAAATGACCCTGATGAAACACAAACTGACTCAAGCGGACAGATCTAATTGTACCTCTCATTGCCTGTCTCCTTTCTCACAGTTAGCTGGCTGGAGCGCATCCGGGGCATTGTATGGTTTTAGGGTTGGCATGCATGGCACCAGTAGTGTTTACTATCAGATCCAGAAAGCAGTTGTTTAAAGTCAAATTTGGCAAACTGAAACCAACTAATAAGGAATGAGTGAAAGGGGGACAGGGAATCAAAGGGAACAAGCAATTGGGGAAAGGGAGAAAAGCGGACTGATGGGGGGTGGGGGCGGGGAGTGCTGGGGGCGGGGGTCTCTTCCTCAGCTGTATTCGGAACCAAGGCTCTGTTCTGGAAATCCTTTCTAGTTATAGTTATTTTTTTTCCGATTATAATTTTCTTCCAAAACTCAGCACATAAGTGAAGATGATCTTTCAATCCCAAACGTTATTTTTCCAGCTGGGGTTGAGGTAATAACTAATTTTCAACCAGAAACAGATTATATATATATATATATATTTTTTAATTTTTGGTAGTAGAATGACGGTAAATTTTTCTAGAGTGAGTAATCTTTTTATCAGATGGAAGGAGGCATCCCAACTATGTCTCTATTCATCTGACAGTATTTAGCAACTTCTTTCAGAAGTAAAGCTATGTTGAT
>NW_022104553.1:5104485-5105969 GCF_000313985.2 Echinops telfairi
AAAAGGAGTAGAACAACAAATTTGTCCACACAGCAGTACAGAGAGGTCAGTCCAACTCACTTTCTTGGGACAGTTAATACACTGAAGATCCTTCCAACTCACCTGGCCATTAGCCCAAGGCCAAGGAAGCAGACAGTCCTAAGTGGTAAGGTGTAGCAGAGGCCTGTGGCTCAGCTTCGTGAAGCAGGTCGAGGTAGAGCCCCACCGGCGTAGTGATGCGAAGTGGCTGGAGGTATGGCGTCTGGAAAGGTGGCAAGACTCATGGTGTCGGGCCATAGGCAACAGACCAGCAAGGTGTGGCGGCACCACAGTGTAGGACAGCACGGCACAGTAATGTCGCCTGGTGGAGCAGAGCACTACAAGGCCCACAGGTAGCACAGCACATGTAATGAGGCAGGGCAGCTAGATCAGGCAGCACACTGTTCTGACCACCAGGGATAGAGAGTGGCCTGCCTCCAGGGAGGATTTGTCTTGATGGCACCTCTAAAGGAGGTCATCAAGCTGGGACCTGATTGACAGGCTAACCTATACCCATATCTTCCTACAGGTGCCATGTTGGCACAAAAAACCATAACTATCACATTCCCTCCCTCCCTTCTTTCCTTCCTTCATCTTTCCTTCCCTCCCTCACTCTTTTTCTTTTTTCTTATTATCATCTTTCTAATTGATTTTGGGTGGTATTTCCTTGTAGTTCTGTGCTTTGACTTACAGTAACCATCCAAAAGTTGGTTATTCATTTTAGTCTGAGTAGAAGAATGGACATTTTTTTGCAAGATATTGGCTTGTACTTTGCCCATTGAGATAGCCAAGCCAGTCACAATGCTTCTGCCACCAGTGTGATCAGAATCATCCATGTATGGACCTGTAGGCTGTGTTGTTGCTGTTAGTTGACCTGACAGGTCAGCGCCGACCCATCACCTTCTTATATAACAGGATCAAAGGTTGCCTAGACTTGAGCCTTCCTCCTCCTCCTCAGTCTGCTCCTGTCCATTGTTGTCGTAATCCTTTGCACTTGTCCCACCGTGGGTTCCCCTCAGTAGGTGAGATAAGCATAGGCTTATTTGTGCTTACTTATTAGGTTCCAGTTTTTTCACCACATCAAAGATTCTTTTTTCTCTTTCACCTCAGAGCCTCTTTCTACAGAATCAAAGTCTCTTTTCAAATTGTAATTCCCGACGGGTTTACTTGTGCTTCCTTACGAATCCGCCCGTGGTCTTTCCTAATGGCCCATCCAGAGTAAGTGGATGATCCAGAGGGTTATCACGGGCTCCACTGAAACCTGGACATCACCAGGGTCACCAGGATAGTCTGGGAAAGACCAGTAGCATGCCCTCCAGGACCACAGCCACATCACAGTACTGCATGCTGAGAGACAGGCAGTGGTATAGGCCACAGAAATACTATGTACCTTGGGAAGGAGACAAGCCAGTCAGGGTGCCATGTAGCAACGATGAAACATACAACTTTCCTCTAGTTCCTAAATG
>NW_022104553.1:5107375-5111365 GCF_000313985.2 Echinops telfairi
GTGGGTAGACTTTGCATACGACAGCACGCCTGCCCAACATTCTCTGTAACATCCAAATACCTGAGTTCTTCTCTCTTCTATTCTCCGAGCCCTCGCTTTCTCTTCTAATGATAAGTATTTTAAGTTGAGGGGCTGCAAGGGCCATCCCCAAACCATCCAAGGTGATGTTTTCGTGAGCATCTCTGGTTCAAGGTGATGTTGATGGAGCTATTTATTGTTTCTGCTTCGTCCCCTGGCAGGTGACCACAAAGTGAAATTGTCGCACCTTTCACTGGTGCAGGATTGTACTTCCTGCATATTTCCCCAAAAGGTTCCCCAGGTATGGATTCACTGCAGAATTGAACAGCTCTGTAGGAGCTGTGGTGACATAGTGGGTTTCACGTGGAGCTGCCGGCCTGGGAGAGAGAAGAGGCTGCCTTCTCCCATGGAGATCTAAAAATCTAAAGAGGCAGTTCTACTTTATTCTGTGGTGTTGCTATGAGTCAGAATCCACTTGAAAGCAGTGTGTTTGAGTTTGATGAGGCAAATGGGTGGTGCAGGGCACTTGTCCTTGAACCCCAAATGTTGGTGGTTTGAATCCACTAGGAAAAAGATGTGGTAGCCTAGTTCATTCGAAATTGTATAGCCTAGGAAACCCTACTCCATGGGTCAGTTGTACGCTCTCCTATGAGCCATTATGAGTCGAAATTGACTCAGTAGCAGGGGAATTTGGATGAGGCAGCTGAGTTTTTCCTGCCTCCATTAATCCAATGGAGAAAATAAAACCCAAGGAGATTACATATTTATTCCAAAATATTAGCCATGTGTTACACACAACTCTAGGCACATGGGCCATAAAGATGAACAACCTCAACTCCAATGCATTCCTGAAGCACACATCACAGTGAACGAGACAGACAGGAGTCCATTCCAGGTAATGCCAAGTCGTGACCAGTGCGGAGGGAATGAATCAGCATGCTAAGTGGATGGAGACTTGATCAGCTGTTCTTAGCATTTGCCTGAGAGTTGGGAGAGTGAGGGGAAAGGTCACCCACCGAAGAAGTAACACATGCAAAAGTCTGGTGACAGAAGCTTGTTTCGTGTCCCAGGAACTGTCATCTTGAAAACGGATTTCGGTGATCTGAAAGGGTGCTAATATTAAGGTGGTCTTTTAAAAGATTTTGCTCTGAGCACCAGTGGAAGAGATTTGAGGCTTTGGACATCATCTGATGTATATTCTAAACCAATTACTGTGAGCACTGAGTAGAAAATGGATTGTAGGGGCAAAGTACAAAGTTCGTTGTCATTAAGTTGTATCTGCAACCGGTGCCCCAGGGAGCAGCAGTCAAGAATCAGGTGGCACATTGCATTTGTAAGATCTGCCACAAAAGACATCTGAAGAGTGCTAAACAGCAAAGACATGTAACTCTGAGAACTAAAGTGCTCCGGACCCAAGCCTGGGGCATGGGAAAACTGGACATGAGGAAGCCTAAAGAAGAATGGATGCCTTTGAATGATGGTACTGATGAAGAATATTAAACGTATTGAGGACTGTCAGGAAGGAACACGTGTATCTTGGAAAAATTACAGCCTTAGAAGTAAGGGTAGTGAAACTTGCTTCTTAGAAGCAAGGATGTACTTGGGACATTGTAGCAGGAGGCACGAGTCCCTGGAGAAGGCCATCATGTTTGGTAGAGCAGATGGCCCATGGAAAAGAGGAAGACCGTCAACAAGTTAGAGTGACACACTGACTGCAATGATGAGATCACCCATGACAACAGTTGGGAGGGTGACCCAGGAGTGGGCAGGAGTGTTGTTCTGTCTCACACAGGATCACCTTCAACAGGAAGGGGCTCTGGTACATGGGATCACTTTGCTGCAACTCTTCTTCCTGACACCTGTGAGCTGCTGCTGGGCAGCCCCTTTTCTGTTCATCCCCTGGCACCTGTTTTTTAACCTTTTGAGCCATAACGTGGTATACTTTTTAGTGCCCTGGCGAGGCCAGATTGGAGATCCAAGTGAAAAAGCATTTGTGTCATTCTGAAAATCCAGCGATCAGTGTCCTTGGTGCCTCTGGACACTGTATAGCCCTCCTCATCAGTTCCCCAGACCCGTGGAGAAGTCTGGTTGCTTGTCTCATCCATCTGGGACTTGAGATCTTGAGAGAATCGAGACCTTGTGACTTGGCAGAGGGCCCACCCACCATGTGGACCTGCTGTGCTTCAGGGGAAACAAAATGTTAGGAGAGCAGTTTAGCTTGAACTTAATCTTGAGGTAAATCAGTAACTTTACACTGAGAGACTCTCTCCACTGTGTTCTCAGGAACATGAAGAATGTGCTTTCTGGTGCTACACCAATAATAGAGGATAATGTTTTGAATTAGAAGAGGAGCGAGAGTAAGGAAGAAACCCTTGGCCGATCACTTTGTTGTTCCTTTTGCTTACCCTTTCCCTTCCCTCACAGACAGGCTTGGATAAGAATGTTCTTCTCCTGCCTGGTTTCTCCTCAGTTTACTCAGGCAGTGAAATGGCAAGGCTATTGACATGGAAATGGCTTCAGAGTGACATATCCAGCATGATTATTTCACTGAAGACTTCCGTGGAACACAAGCCTCCAACTCAACCCATTTGCTAATTAGTAAATTACAGCCAAATGAACATACACATAAGTGCATACCACAAATCCGTCACACGTAACTATTTCCCAGCTTTTTACTGTCCTTCTGTCTTTCCATTGTTGCTACCTTGTAGGAGTCAAATAAATACATAAACGGCTGCCATCATGGCAAATCCCGTTGACTCCAACTCATGGCACCACCGTATTTGTCCAAGGAGAACTGTGCCCCACAGCGTTCTTGGCAGGAAGCATTGGCTGTCACCCAGGGACTCTTCTATGAATAAAAGCCGTCAACAACACTTACCTCGATTGGAGTCAGCGGTGGTCTTTAGAACAAAATGACTCCGGAAAGGATTATTTGGTTACAAGATTTATTGTATTCTTTTTTAAATTTAAGAACAGAGAGCTTGAGCTTAATAACAGTGAACGTAAAAACGGTGATAGTCAAAACCCAAACCCACTGCCATCAACTTAAATCTGGCTCATAGCAACACTGTAAATTTCAGAGCAGATAGCCACTACTTTCCCCCGTGGAGCATCTGAACCATTGCCCAGTGGTTAGCAGCCCAACACTTAACCCACAGCACCACTAGGGCTCCTGGAAGTGATAAAGCACTGTACCTTCTCATGTACAGTTTTTACACCTGGTATGATTCTTACATTCAAACGGATTCAAACTGCTTGGCTATCCTGACAGCCCCGTGGAAGCCAATAAAGCTAAACTTACACAGCAAAGCTATGGCTCAAGTGATAGCCGGAGGGGCGGTTTCCCCACCATAGGAAAAAACACGTGCTGAGAATAGCCCTGGGAGAAACATTGCGCTGTGTTTTTGCAAGGCTTTGGGGGCATCCAAATTTTGTCTATTAAAGGAAAAGAATGCTTTTTCTTGCTTGTATGTTTTCACACGTCACGGCCGGCCCTGCGGCGGATACCTCTCCGTACCCCTTCGTGGCATTCTTCTGCCCTTGTGTTTCGTGACACCACCCACGGACAGCCCAACCCACTGTGTGCAGGGCTTCGTCTGATCGACCACGGCTCTGGTGCTGGTCCAGTGGGTGTGCATCAGACCCACTCTAAACTCACAGCCATGGAGTCGATGCTGACGGAAAGTGATCCCCTGTAGGTTTCTGTGACTGTAACCGTTTAAGGGAGCTTAAAGCCCAGTCTTTCTCCCAAGGGACTACTGGCGGTTTCTCACTGCTGATCAAGAAAATCTAAACCCAATTCGTAATCACTACGCCACCAGGGCTCCTGGGTGCAGCAGAGGGACACCTCTATTGGCTCTGAGTGCATTGTTCATTGCCTCAACCGCTTTTTATCTGCCCCAGACACTTGTGAGCACTTGGGTTATATCAAGGAACAGTACACAGCTCCCTGCTTTGTAGAGGTGAACG
>NW_022104553.1:5112325-5114041 GCF_000313985.2 Echinops telfairi
AAGTGAGTGAGGAGCACTCAGAATGCTCAGGGTGACTGAGGAAGAAGGAATCAAAGCAGCTGGTTTAGACCAGTGGTTCTCAACCTGTGGGTTACGACCCCTTTGGGTGTCGAACGATCCTTTCACAGGGATCACCCAATTCATAACAGTAGCAAAATGACAGTTAGGAAGTAGCAACGAAAATAATTTTATGGTTGGGGGGTGCACCACAACATGAGGGACTATATTAAAGGGTCGCGGCATTAGGAAGGTTGAGAACCACTGATAGACTTTCAACTTCCAGGATGGTTAGATAATAGATCTCTGCCCTTGGAGAGACGACCAAACCCAGGTGGAACAGTAGGCTGCTAACTGCAGGTCTAGCTGCTCAAGCCCAGAAGCCAATCCTTGGAGAAAGATAGCGCTGTGTGCTCCCATAAAGATTTATAGTCTTTGTATAGGGGCTCATGGGAAGAGAGACACTATATGCAAAGGAAAATGCTGCGCTGATGATCCTAAGAGAGCTTTTTGGGTTCCTATCATCTCACTGCTGCTCCCATTCCATTGTGGATAGATTCACTCCCCCGTCCCCCATCTATAGCAAATCCACAGTAAGCGGCATATTGATTTTACATTCGGTCCAGTACATCATAAAGGTACACCAAGCCACTTCACAGATGCTATGGCCGCCGTGTTGATGCTTGACCCAGCTAGACAGGCACCCCTGCTTCCTGATCTCACCTGTCTTCAGCCTGTTGGCCTTAAGCTCCTTCCTGTCTACCAGACAGCTGTTTTCTCCAAATTCCTCCGCTTGGTGCATTTTCCATTCTCTCTTGTAACCCTTCTCTGTGTCAACCTTGGGGGGTCTGGCATTTTTTGTTTGTTTTTCCACTGTCAGTCTGTCATTGCTGACCATTTGCACCATGTTTTCTTGCTTCTCACTGCAACTTCTGTGTATACCGACCCAGGAAGTACTTGCTGCCAGTCTGCTGTGTGCCAGAAAAGTCAGTGCTGGCCTCTTTCAGTCAGACATTCCTGGATTCCCTAAGCCAGTCCTGTCAGATTCCTGGCTTGACCCGAGTAACAGGGTGCTCAGTAAGTGCTCTTGTGTTGGGAGTAGGCCCTGACCAAGTTCTGATTGGTGACAGTCTCTTGGCCACTGACTATGGGAGACTCAGAGGAAGGGCAGAGAGGATGAAAGAGAGAGCAGGGGAGCTTGTCAGAGGTCTGTGGCTCTGACCACAGGATGTGGTCAAATAGATTGGCTTAAAAACCCATTGTGTTTTTTCTTGGGCATATTGACCTCCTGATATGTCTAGAGGATAATGTGAATGGTCTAACTTGAATGGATTACTTTGATTTCTTTTCTTTTTACAATTTGACATGCTTGGAGTTCACATCTGGAACTCAGAATACAGAGCAGTATGCAAATTGGTATTTTGGGTCCGTAGTGCTGCAGCTCAAAAAAAAAAACACAACCTCCATGGATCAGTTGAGTAGACAATTTGTCTTCCAGCTTGATGGTGATGAATTTTTTATGAGTAGACCACCTGGTCTTTCTTCTGAGACAGCTCTCGGGGCCCATCAATCTTCAACCTTTTGGTTCGCCGCCAAGTACATTGATCCTTTGCAGTGCCCAGGGACTCTGGCTTGCACTAGGCCCTCCATTGAGCTCTTTGTGTTCTGGGGAACTGTTACTGGTGCTGAAGTTTTAGCAATGTGAGTTCTGTCCTGGCC
>NW_022104553.1:5114991-5133337 GCF_000313985.2 Echinops telfairi
TGACAAAATTACAACCCTATAATATCATCAACTGCATCAATAGCAGCCATAAGCCAATCAGCAACCAAACAATCAGAACACACACACCCAAAAAGAAAGGGGGGGAAAAAAGAAAGAAAAAACAAAATCGCCAAAAAGCAAGCTACAAGCAGGAAAGCAAAAACCCATATAAACAAAGAAATACAGCCTTGACAATCACCTGCCTGAGGTATGTCTATTGCACTAATATCATCATCAGTTTTCCCAATGACTCAGCACTGCAGACACTGTTGGTATGAGCAGCCTATGTGAGCACAGTTTCACCTTGAGCTGCGACCCCCAAGTTTGTGTCCTACATGGTTCGATCTCTCATTTGATTATTGACCCTAAGTATGGGGGTTGATGCTGGGCCAACTTCCCCAAGCGTAGATCACTTCAACAGATCCCAACCTGTCGAGACACTGCAGGGTGGGAACTGAGGTACCACATGTATGGTGATCCTGGGTCCCTGATTAACTTTTTAAAATCTGCTATAGAATTTCAAATCTCACACTATTTGACCCACATAATTTTGATCAGGGGGTGGGGCAGGCCAGAACTGGGCCAGTTTTTGCCTGGGGTCACCATGGGTTAGGGGCCAACTCAAAGGCAGAGCACAGCAACAAAATAGGCAGAAGGCGGGTTTCAGGCACTGGTTTAATGGCAGGAGATGATTAGAGATTTTGTACATGTTGGCTTCAAGGAGACAGGGGACATCTGGACATAAATGCTTATTGAGCATGATATCAACACATCCCCTGGGGAAGAATGCGGAGCTGGAGATTGAAGGTTGGGAGGGTAGCATTCAGATAATATCTCAGATCATAAAAATGAGTGGCACAGGGAAGCCACTTAACTGCCTCTGACCCCGATCCCCACTGACATGATGGTTATAAGAATGCCGGCTGTGTCCATTGTACAGGACCATTCTGAGGATCAGCTATGATAAGGTGCATGAAAAGCTTTGTCAACCATTGAAGTACTAGGCAGTTTTACAGGATTTCTAATGTTGAAAGGAATGTGCCCCAAGTGGAACTTTCTAAACATAAAACAAAGACTTCAAACACTGGAAGTCCCTGATGAGGTCATCTGCAGGGCTCTCCTGCTAATGCACAATGAGATCTAGGATAAATGAAAGCAAATATGTCTTTAAAGCATGAGTGTCAGGGACTCGGGGCATCTTTGAGGATGATCTCAAGTGTGTTACTGTGAGCAAACAAACATAACAGCTGGAGTTTGTGTGAGTTCAAATGCCAGGTAGTAGCTTTGCTGATCAAGAGACCAGAATGGGGACAGGGCCAAGAGGGTGCCTTGTCCCTGTCGTTCCACACGTTCAGTCAGGACCCTTAAGGTAAAGTGGTTCCAGGTTTGAGGGGGAAATTACTGATTCAAGTGCAAGATGAATTTTAATCAAAATATTACCTAAAAATAATACAATCTCCAAATAAAACAAGGACCGAACCACTGATACACTCTAAGCCATGGATGAGTCTCTAACACGCGAAGGAAGCACATACCTTATTATTCCATTTTTGAATCAAACTTTACAAACTTTAGTGACAGGAGACACATTAATGATTGCCTTTGGTCAGGGGTAAGGGTTGTCTGAGGAGGACCAAGGGAACTTTTGGGGATCATGGATGGAGATATTCTTGACTGAATGAAACTTACACAGAATTGCATATATATGTTTCCCAAATCACTGAAATATGTTTACATCATGTTGTATAAATTATGCCTCTATAAAATTTATAGAGAAGCAGTTAATTAAGGGACAAACTTCCAGAATAATGATACATAAATCTTGCAAGTCAACAAATACAAAAATGTGTAACAAGCAATTATTAACCAAAAAGGAAGCTGATAACTATCAAAAATTGATATGACAAAAAAGCATTATTGGGTATAAAGGGAACCATATGATAATCCTCATTCAATCCACCAAGAAGATATTACAATTCTACATTGAATACGTGCCATATAATGATCTCAAAATACTTAAAGGAATAATCAATATTATTACAATAAGAAGATGACACATCCATTGAATTGCCAGCTATCTCAGTTGTCTAAAAGTAATTCTCTCAAAAAATAACAATTCTACCTATTACCATTCACATTCAAGTTGACTGATCTATGACAATCCTGCCTGTCCAATAAGAACTGTTTTCAGTGGCTGGTATTTCAGAGTAGAAATTCAGACATTTCTTCTAAGATGTTACTAGGTGGACAAAAACTTACCACCTTCCAGCTAGCAGCTGAGTGCACTAACTGATTGTACTCTACAGGGATCCCAGTAAGTCTACAAGATTGATTTAAGGGAGTGTGCCAAACCCACCAACAAGACACACAGCTCACTTGAAAACACGTGTCTTGGAACTAATTCTTGCAATTATCGCAATAGCGTCAGCGTTGTTCCTCTTCTAGCAGGTGCTTATTACCAGTGTGTGGGCATCCGTGGATTGCTGTCTTCTGTTGCATCCCAGGTCCCATCCCTCAGCTAAGACCTACAGGAAGGTGTCGTTTCTGGTCTCCATCTGGTCAAATAGCTCAGGCTCATGGGTCGTGAACACAAAGCACCTAAACCCCACTGAAGCGGAACAAAGACACCTGAGATTAGTCACCAGCAGAAGTCTGAGCATGGAGAAAAGTCCGAAAGGAAGGAAAAGAAGATGCGAGAAGGTATAAGTAGAAGAAGGACATAATGGAACAGGAACACAGCATTCAGGCAAAGACTGTAATGAGTAGGGAGACGACCATGGCCAACGCAAGACTTATATAAATGAAAACAATGCTCAAAAAAAGAAAGAAAGAAAATGATGCTCGAGGACTATGAGATACAGATGGGGACTATGAAGAGGAAGGCAACGATGGAGAAATAATTAGACTTGTACATGGAAAGTCCTAAATTACAACTTCCAAACTGAATAAATTAAAACCAAACCCACTGCATTGAGTCTGTCCCTACTGATAGCCAGTGTATAGTGTAGAAACTAACTGTTCCATGGGGTTCCCAAGATAGAGCATATAGCCACATCTTCCTTTCTCCCTGAGGATGGTTGATGGGCTTGAACTGCTGACTTTGCTGTTAGCCCAACACTTACTCCTGCCCCACCAGGACTCCTTGAGTAAGTTTAGGAGTTAAGGTTTTCTTTGTTGGATGATTAAAATGTGCATATCCACTCATTTGTAGCATTTTCAACATTCAACATTCAAGGAAGCTTTCATTTTATAACGACAAAAATGTTGTGTACAATCTGAGATTCTTAATTCAAATGGGCTTTATCCATTTGATCGTTTGAGAGGCGATAGTTCAGTGCTGTTCTATTGGCTCTGATTCTTAGGTTACCCTTACCACCGGCAGCATGTCCATCATTGTGTCTGCCTTGTCGATCTGTCTCAGCAAGTGTCTCCCATGCCTTCCTTGGCCCTCCACGTCTCCAGTGATGGATTCTTCCTGATGTCAGAACCCAAACAAGGAAGGTTGTTGGACAGTGCTGTGCTGCGTGTGCAAGATCCACTAAAACTTGTCCATCCTGGGTGACCATGTTAGTATTTAAAATACAGGTGGCATCACTCCCAACATCACATCAATACACAAGGCAGCACAATCAAACAAAGTGATAGACAGGTACTAGAATTTTACAAGTGGTAGGTCTTACTACTTTTGAACCCTTTCCTCAGTAACGTGACATTTTTATGTAATTGTACAAGATTACTTCATAGAACCTGTGTAAATAGGGAAATGAAAATAATGAAGCATTTCCACAAACTCTGCAGCCCTTCTGTGTACTTTTTAAACTCAAGATTAATTAACTACCAAAGGAGAAATACAAAATATCAGGTTGGCAGGACAATGGGTTTCTCTTCTCTGCCCTAGGGTTTGTAATTCTTCTGCAAATGACTGGCTGGTCCACTAAGGGAGTAGTTAGTCTGTCAAGGAAATCAACCAAACCAAACTCACTGCCAATCCTACACAACAGGATAGAACTGCCCCTGTGGTGGGTTTGTGAGACTTTAACCCTTTACAGAAATAGAAAGCCTCATTTTTCTCCCCAACTGCTGACCTTACAGTTTGAAGCTTAACCTGTAACCTACCATACTACCGGAGTTTCACCTAGCAGGAGTTAGTGACCTTGGGGAAATTGGTTGGATGCTGTGTAAGTTAAGTTACTGTGCCTGTTAGTTCTAGCGGGAGGGTCATGAATTGGCAAGAAACAGGCTTACATAAGAACCAGATACACAGAGATTACACAAGACCTCACTACCATCAAAGAAAACCTGGAGCACCAGAGCAAGTTCTTTGTACACAAGGTCTTTGTGCTGAGGTTCCTCCACCCTCCTCATGCTGCGACCCCAACCAGAAAATTACTTTTGTTGCTACTTCATCACTGTCATTTTGCTACTGTTATGAATCATAATGTAAATATCTGATATGTAAGATGTATTTTCATTGTTACAAATTGAACATAATTAAAGCAGAGTGATTAATCACAAAAACAATATGTTAATTATATATCATGAAATATTTATTTCTAATTACAAATAAATGAAAATTTGTCTTGAAGCATGGTGTAGCATGAGTAACAGTCTTCACACCAGGCACTCATATGAGGGCATATCTGCATGTGGGCGGACCCTCCTGGAGATGAATATAGGAACAGTGACTTGGTTCTTAAGACCATTGGAAATGTGTTTTCCGATGGTCTTAGGTGACCCCTGTGAAGAGGTCGTTTGACCCCCAAAGGGGTCACAACCCACAGGTTGAAAACCACTGTCCTAGACCCAAGAGTGAGAGCGGTAATGCTGGATATGATGTGTGTGTTAGACAGGGTTTTCTAGAGAAACAAAACCAGAATGCTAATAATTTTATATATATTCATACAGATAGACATATCACATAAGAAATAAACAGTTAATTAAATTATAAAGCAGTACAAATGGCTCAGTGCAACTCACTCCCATGAGACAGTTGTGACACACTGGCAGTCCTTCAAGTCTTGAGGGCTGCTGGGTAGTCCTCTGTAGAGCAATTCAGGTTATCCAGGCAGCAAGCAGCAAGGCAGGTCACCAACAGTCAGCCAACCAACAGGGTCCAACAGTCCCCAGCTCAAGAGATGTAAATTCCAAAGGTGTGGCGAAGCAGGTCTTGAAGGAACCTCAAATTACAGTGACAAGGTCCATGGGTTAGGTGTCCCACAGGTAGTGTAGCCTGCAAATTGAGGCACCAAACAAGGAAGGCAGCCGCACACTGGTCCAATGATCAAAGAGCAAGACATGAAAGGTGAGGCTCACAGCGCCACATATCTCTCCACCCTTCAATTAATCCCACATGTGTTTATTGGCCAGGTTGGCACAATAAACTAACTACCTCAGATGCGGGACAAGAAACAGACTTGGGTAGAACTCCATGGCAGAGCAGCAGCAGTGTGGTTAACAGGAACTAGGAAACATGAAGTGCCTGCACTGGTTTTCCAACCCCCCAAAATTGAGAGAGAGCTGGGTGCCTCTGAGCAATGCTGGTGAGGTGCAATGTCTCTGGGCACCCTGTCAGTGGAGCTCGAGAAGGAGAGGCTGTCGGGAGAAGGTCGATCTGTGAGCCCGCCTAAGGGAAGGAGCACCTGCCTGTGGCGCATCTAAGAAGAAGCTGAGAGCTGCTTTGGTTGGAAGCGGTCCTAACTGAAGAGCTGTATCCTGTTCCTTTCAAGTGGATCCTGATCCCGAGTTGCAACGTCTTTCTTCCTTAATAAACCATGTAATCCTGAGTATGGCATCATTGAGGGGACAGTGAGTGTCCAAAAAAAAAGAGTGGAATCAGCGTTGGGATTATCCTAGTTCTCATCCGTGGATGTATGTCTGATCACCACCTCATCAGAGTCAATGTTGGGATTATCCTGATTCGCATCCATGGATGTCGATGGGTTTTGACACAACCAGATTATAACGTTTCTTCTGTCTCCACCCCCCACCCACCCCCCATCCCCACCACCACCACCACAACCACAACATGGACACACTCTGGTTTCTTGATATTTAAATTTTCCTGCTTAAAATTTCATAATAGTTTACAAAACTTTCTGAATTGGCAGGATTCAAAAGCATTTTGTCTGTAATAATGCAGCAAGCTTTTCCGTTTAGCTCAGGTTCTCCTTTCTCAGAGCAGCACCGACACGAGGGCACACCCGCCTGCTTTGTGTAGCGAGTTCACAGAAAGCTGATGGCGCCCCATGGCAACAGTGGCCACCCTGGGTCCGAGACAGTATCTCTTCTCCCCATTCACCTTATTCCCTGTTGGAAGAACAGGAAAATATTTTTTACACAATTCACAAACAAGCGATTGATCTCTCCACAGCATCTTTTTTTCCCTTTTCATTCACGTATTTATTCCAGTCAAAATAAATGACAATTTGAAGCCATTTTTAAGGTTAAAGGAGAATCTGGGGCACAGCTGCATTAATGAAACAGACCTGGGTCTAAAGAGCAACACTAAACATGTGTTCCCTGTTCCTGTGGGGGAAATAAATACATAGCACTTACACAGGAAATTTCAGGAAGATCTGAGACGAGGCAAACAACCCTTTGAAACAAACAGCTCATGAACCAGAGGCAGGCTGCAAAGAACTTCCTTTAACATTGTACTGCATGATGGGAACATCCCCAAGTGACTGCTAACACCCACTCCGGCTCCACCCACCAGGGCTTGGCCCGTCTGCCTTCCTGGGTCACACCCAAATCCAGAAAGGCTCCCGCACCCACCCCACGCTCCGGACCCGCACGCCCTGCAGCTGGCACCTGGGAAAATCAGGGCCCAGACTCAAACAGCAGCATCGTTTGTTTAAATGGCAGGCCATATGTATTTCATGAACATGCCTACAGTATTTTCATCACTTTTCCATTTTTCTTACAAAAATGTTATGTGGCCCATTCAAAGCTTTGAAAATGAAAGAAAAAAAAGAAAGAAAACTTCAAGGGATTTATGCCCCCAAAGCTCCAGACCCCAGAGGCATCATTGGTTTCTCCGGTACCCCACTCCTGGTACCATAATGTATTAGTCTAGGTACTTTAGAGAAACAAATCCACAGCAACTCATGTATAAGAGAGTTTTATATGAAAAGAAAAGGTGCATCACGAAAACATCCCAACCCAATGCTGCCCAAGCCCACAAGTCCAACATTAACCCATTAACCCAACACTAGTCCACAAAGTCCTCCACCTCACAAAACAGAGGCAATGATGCCGACTGCAGGAGGAAAGCTGAGTCAGTAAAAGAATAAGCATCTCAACACTAGCAGGGGTCTCCACACGGCTGCTCCAGCACCCAGGGCTGCATCGGGATAGGTCCATGTGGCTTCTCCTGGGGGATGTCTTGTAGGAAGTCAATCTTGCAAGCTGAAGCAGGCAACTGCTAAGGCAGCTGCACCCTGGTGCGACCATCACAAAGCAAGAGACCCGAGAACCAGAAAGGCGAGGCTCACCACCCATTTATCCCTCCACCTTTCAATTAGCCCCACATGTGATTATCGACCAGGTTGGCACAATTAACTAACTCACCTAGTAAGATGTCAAAATTTATTTACACGATCCCATCCCCTTATGTGTCTCATGCACCTATTTGCATTAGCAGTGAGCCCTCCAACCCCACCTGGTGGGTCCCACGTACCTTATCTGCATAGTCTCTCCAATCATTTTGTGACATATTGGGTAATTCACTAGCATTTGGCCCTTTCATACCCCTTTGATCTGATTAGGTTTTCCAAAAATTGTCTTGGCACCATCCTTTCTGACCCCTGATCAAGTTTAATTCTTTAGTGACCCATGGGATATGTAACGCCCACCTACATTTTCTGCTTCTGATGAGCTACTATCTCACTTTTAGTGCATGTTGTCATCTCGTGCAGGCCCTGATAACTGCATGAACCTCAAGAGTGGGCCTCGTCCTTTCAATTCCAATATCAGGCACCCCTTGAGACATATATATCCCACTAGTAGTATCAAAATCCATCTTACCTCAAATTGTTCATCTCTTTCAAAATGCCTTCCAATCATGAAAACACGGGATTCCAACAAAGGATTCGAAGCAGGAAATCAGTTGATGGACTGGGACAGTGTCTGCACAATGGACTCGGGCACTAGGAGCAATTGTGGGAAGGGTGCAGGATCTGGCAGTGTTTTGTTATGTTGTGCACAGGGTCCCCATGGGTCGGAACTGACTCGATGGCATCTAACAAGAACAAGGACTATCTAGAGAAGAGCATTCCCTTGTTCCGAGTCTCTTGAGGTAGGTGTCAGCGTCATTTTTGATTTCCCCTGCTTCGTAACCTGTTTATTCATTCTTTGGTCTTCCGCTACTTCTCCTTACTTGTATTTGTCATTTATATTTACTCAAACTTTTCCACCATGGGAAAGAACATGTCAGTCTAGATCGCTGGTAGCAAGTCCACAGGTGCTTCTATCTCAGGCCACTTCCATTCATGTTGGATAAAGTTACATAGGCCTAACACTAGCGGACTATCTTAGCCATTAGACACTATTCCTTGTTAATCTCAATTTTGCCAGATGGCGAAGGTATAATCCATCAAACCAGACCTGTAAGTAGGGTGCTGTACAGGTTCTGGGGTCATTGCTTGAGAATTATCCGTGTTCCAACCCTGGTTCTAGGATCACAGCATCTGACAGGGAAAAAACAGTGGCTTTAGATGATGTAGGGGAGAATTGTATGGTGGTACCAGTACCCTCCTTCAGTTTTTTCCCCCCACTCAGATTCCCCAGAGAAGCATAGAAAGCTATCTAGTGGTGAGCACCCACTCCAATTTACCAACCCACCATGTTAAGTGTGAACACACAGTTGGGAAAACATGTTAGCCAGTCCTTCATGCCTTTATGTACACTACTCACACACACACACCCCGACCGCCATGTTTTAGATAACATATGTTTCAATTGCTCATTCCAATCCTCTATCACACTGAGGTGGTACGCAACATAGTGTGATCATTTGATAAGATGTTTCCTGTCATATTACTGCACCGTGTGGGCTGTAAAATATATTCCTTGATCTGATGAAATATAATTTGGTGTCTCTAATTGGTACAGTATCATTATTTTCAATCTCTCCATGGCATTTTTTGTCCTTTCTATTGTGGGACCTGCAAAACCCAGTCCAGAACACTCTCTATTCCAGTGAGGACTCATTTTTTTAGCCATCTGATGCCACCAGCATCACTAGCCCAATATAATTTCTCCCCAGGGATCTGCCCCATAGCTACCTGCATGACGTGTCAGAGAAGCCCTTATTATCACTGTGTTTCCAGAAGTGCAAGAGGCCATCTGATCACTGCTACCCCCTCCACCTGGTCACTCCTTTCGTAGACCTCCATGGATATACCAACAGGTCCACTCGCTGATCCCAATTCACGCAAAAAAGGTGAAATGTTGATTGATGATAAACCTCATTCTGGACATCCATCTGGGCCAGGTTTTTCTCATGGGCAATGATATGCCCTACTCTGATGAGCCTCTAACTTCCCAAGTGTTTTTCACAGGTCCATGCCCCACATAGTTGTCCCCTTACAATTTTCCATCACCCGTTTGCCTGATTATATAGCTAGGCTCTTGGCCATTGCCTATAAGTCGGTAAAAATCCAAACATAGGAGGCCATTTCCCAAGTCTTCCATCACGTTGAAGAAGACCACGTGAAGTTTAGCCCAGTGAGTGACCTGTTCTGAACTCTTTCAACCAGCTGCTGGTTCTTAATACAAGAGTCTTCCCAGCTGCTGGTCTTAATGAAAGAGCTTCCCATATCAAATATACCCTGTAACTGCCACTCGTGAACCAAGCAGGCTTCTACTGGCCATCATAAAGGTCACAGGGTACTGGCCATGTAATCATGAACTTTTCCAGATTCTCAGGTTGTTCTGGCGTAGGAACTATGGAGAAAGAAGCTACCTGCTCATGGATATGATGGTGGGAGTTTCCCTGAACTTCCCCCAGCCACTTGTTCCTCTGTGACCCATTTCCGCTTTACCGTGGGACTGTTTGGAGCACAATCTTCCATATATGAGGGGGTACCCCATGAATTTTTTTCAAAGCTATGTATTTGATTTTTTTTTTTTTTAACAAAACAACTTTTTCACCTTCAAAGTACTCTCCATTATGCTTAATATATTTGTCAAATCTGTGATTCCATTCTTGGAAACATTTTTCAAACTCATCTGTTTGGATGGCTGACAGTACCTTCCTCGGTTTTTTCTTCACCTCTTCTATGTCATCAAATCACCATCCTTTCATGTCCTTCTGCATTTGTGGAAACAAAAAGGAGTCACACGGAGCAAGTTTAGGTGAGTAAGGTGTGTGGGACAACAGAGGCATGCTGCTTTTTGCCAAAAACTGGCGCACGGAGATGGCTGCATGAGCAGGTGCATTGTCATGGTGGCAAAAGCAGTCACCCATCTGCCACAAACTGGGCCTTTCTTGTTGCACATTGTTTCACAATCTTTTCAGAACCTCTAAGTAGAAAGATTTATTAACAGTCTGACCTGGTGGAACGAATTCCAAATGTATTATGAATGGACATTTTTGTCCATTCAGGAAGTTGATGGATATCCAGAATGAGGTTTATCATCAATCAACATTTCACCTTTTTTTGAAATGAGAATACCACTTGTATACTTGAGTTTTTCCTATAGTGCTGTCCTTTTAAGCTGTGTTCAACATGACATTTTCTGCAGCATTGTTACCGAGCAGGAAACAAAATTTCACAGCTGCATGCTGTTCTCTTGAATCGACCTTCACCAAAAAATAAGGTTCAAGCCAAACTGCTTTCATGAAAAATTCACAGTACCTACAGAGAACCTTCCCAGGTGATGCCACTGGGGGCACTAACTCAGAGTAAGTTGTTGGATGCTCGCCTAGTGGGAAAAATGCTTACTAGGAAAGCTCTGCCCCACCTAGCACAATCCCAGTGTTTTGGGTGTACATACCCCCTCCTGTATGTGTGTGTGTATTTGACATCGCCTAAACATTATGATATAGTGGTTACATGTTGGGCTGTGATCTGCATGCTCAGCAGTTTAAATACTGGGCTTTCTGCTTCTGTAAACAGTTATGAAACCTCCAGGGGGCCACTTTGAGTCAGCATTGACTCAATAGCAATGAATGAAGATGTTATGGGTATTTTAGGTCTCATGGTGGTTTTTATATTCGTCTGCCATTGAGGCAGTCTCAAATCAATTGCAATCCCCCAAAACAGATGTTCCAAGTTTGTATCATGCTGCAGCATCTGGAAGTTTTCTAGTCTATAACCTCATTGGTTGCCGTAGGGAACATTCTCAGTTTTTGCTGTAAGCGCCAGTCAACATCAGAACATGTAGCAGACACCCTCCAAAATCATGTCTGAATTTGGCTTATAAGGGCCTAATGCTAAGGATAATGAGACTGCTTTCAGTAACAGGGACATACCTATTGTCGGTTGACGTCCCATTTGAAC
This sequence comes from Echinops telfairi, assembly GCF_000313985.2. Lineage (NCBI taxonomy): Eukaryota > Metazoa > Chordata > Mammalia > Afrosoricida > Tenrecidae > Echinops > Echinops telfairi. The sequence goes on from NW_022104553.1 coordinate 5,126,496, forward strand.
ACACTTTCCTTTTTATTGTGAATGCAGTGGAGATTTACTCCTTTGATTGATTTTTATGAGTGGGATTCAGCAATATTCCCAAACATTGAACCTGTGTCTTAGTCTTTGGGATAGGTAGCAATCGGAACTGATTCTTAGTTGCCTACGGAATCACATGGGAACTTTCTGCCCAAGTTATTTCCAGGAATTTCACTGTTGAGGCAGAGACCTGGATTTATGCAATATTTATTCCTCAATCTCTTGGTCATATGGGCCACCTTTGTATTCAGATCTTTGGGGTTTGATATTAACATAGTGTCATCAAAGTAATGCATCCTTACACTTCAAGTCTCCTGTCACCAAACTAGTAAATCAGTGAATTCAAGTAACTCGGTGGCAATATAGTGAAAGTAAATTGGGATTTTTCTGACATGACAGTAAGCTTAGGATAAAAAAAATGTTTAAAAAAAATGCATTTGCAAGATAATCGTTGAGTTCCAATCTCCTCTAGCTGGCTGTAGTTTCCATGTCTAGAACAGCTGTAGCCACAGTTTATTTCGGCCTCACTATCATCTGTATCAGCCTCCATGAGCCATCTAGTTACATGGAAAATTCATTCGCATCAACTCCTCAGCCTTAATCATATTTTTAATAAAGGCAGTAGACTTTTGTCCACCAAATATCCCCTGTGAACAATTTAAAGTAGGTAATTCTGGTGGCTCCCATTTAGTATGTCTCTTCAATACTGGCCTAAGAGAAACTGTCCGATATTCAGTATAACACTATCAGATAGTTTAAGGAGATGCAACTACTTCATATAAGACCTGGTTAGATCTTCCACTTTTCATTATAGTCTCATCGGCCATTACATGCCCATATTTTACCAACTTTTATAAGAATCAGCACAAAGCTGGTTCCTCTGAGTCAGAGGTTAAAAGTGTCTCAGATGTCCAACTCTACCATCAAATCTAACACCAATTACTTCTCCTCCTGCCCTTTGGTTTCCATAGTTCACCGCAATGCCTCATAGAATGCACAACGTGCACTTACAGATAAGTGGCTTAGTAGGGAAGTACAGTACAACTCCAGAGCAGGAATGCCTCCAAAGTAACACGAGGTGAGAGAGTACCGTTCTTTATCGAGACAGATGCTTCTTGCCCTCACCTGTTGGGGCCTGTGCAACAAGCTCCTTGAATTTGCCTGGCACAGTCTCTGGTCCCTGCCACCTCTGTCTCCTTAGAGGAGGAACAAAGTCCTCATCAGGGGTACATGAACCTTATTTGCATTAGCAGCAAACTGTCCAATCCCTAACTGGGCCACAAGCATCTCATTTGCATAGTCCCACCCAGTCATTGTGTGGAAGTCACAAAGACTGGGGTCAGAATGGCTGTATTATAAGTAGTTCAGTACACTGCGGTCTTACTTCATCTTAAAAATGTTATTCTGCAAAACCGATGGGGGCAAAGTAAACTAGTATCTTGCTCTGCATCACGTAACTAACAAATAGGGAACTTGCGTTCCAAATCCGCAATTAGCTACTAGTTAGTTGTACACTGGGCACCACCAAATTGATAAAGCTAATGCTGAGGTAGCAGAATAGATGCTAAGGGCTAAGCTCAAAACTTGCCTCTCTCCAGTTTCTTCCTTCTCCTAGTCCCTGAATGGCTCATAATCATGTAGCTTGAAGGGGAGTTGATAAACTCATTGAAAACATTACAATTTTGCTACTAAGGCATGCAGATGCACATACAGGTGGTCCCTAGTTCTGTTCTCAAGTTAGGTATGGTTCACTGCTAAGGTCAATTAGTCAAATGCTTGTCTCACTCTGTAGTCTATGCCTTCCTATATACAAACCATTGAAGAATCACTTTTGGATACACTAAACTATCTTAAACATAATATTAATACTAATAACTATAATTTTTATATTACAAAATAGTACTTGTTTATTATAAACCATAAGATGTACCTCAGTTGTTGTCTTTTAATAATAGACTTAATGGGGGTTGGTTCATAACTGCATTTTACTTAAATTGGGCTTTCATAACCTGGGGACTGCCTATATAGCCAATGATCGAATTTTCTTTACGGGTTGGATCCGTGTGCACTCAGAAGGGGCTTGGAAGGACAGGCCTAGTTATCAACTTCTAAAAAACCAGCCATTGAAATCCATGTGGAGCACACTTGGACCCTGGCATGTATGGGGTCAGCTTGCATTGAAACCAACTGAATGCCAACTGGTTTTGTTTGGTTTGTATGAGCTGTTACTGGTGCACCTAATGGAAATGGGTAGGGGAATGAAGGGTTTCAGGCATATGTAAGTGACTGGTAGCTGAGATCACATGGGAAAGTGAGGAAGGTTTGAGGTTTTGAGCTAAAACATATAGAGAGATTGAGAAAATATTTGAAAATGTTTTGGTCAAAGAGCTTGAAAGGAGAGGCTAGCAATCAGAGACTGAGGGCTGGGAAGGTGCTTCCCTGGAGATGATTTTTAAAAAGCAGAAGAAAGATAATTTGGGTGTGGAGAACTAGAATGAAGGAAGGGATGGGAATAAAACGGATTTCAGAAGCAGGAAGTGGTTTGGGAAGAATCGTGAGCAGTTTGATTCTACCGAATTTGAGACGACAGCTCGTACTCATATCCTATAGGACAGGAGAGAACAGCCCGCGTGAGTTTCCGAGACTTTAACTCTTTACAGAATTCATATCGCTGTGAGTGGACATGAATTCAATGGCAGTGAGTGTGGTTTGGGGTTTGGATGAAACCAGGGAGACAGACAAGCTGGACAAAGTCATGGTTGGATCTAGGACCCACTTCCTTACAAAAGTACCACAGTTCTGTTGTGGGTAAAAAATCAGTTTCTGATATAGAAGCCTATATTTTTTACCCACATGCCTTAGGTGGGGTTTTGCTGCTCTTTTTTATCCATTGAGCTCTGGAAATTTTTTAAACTGTTCTTCCACGTGTAAGAATGGGAAGAATGTTCAGACGTGCTAGTCACTCATTCGGAATCTTTGAAGATATCATTTCTTTCACACTCTGGGTACTTGTACAGTGATTCTATGACTTCAATTTTTTTTTTAAGTTTCCTTTGTGTTGATTCTGAATTAGGGCACCCCCATGTGTGAACTGTACCCTATGGGCTTTCAATGGCGTTTATTTGTTCTTCATTTAGGACTTTTCTTCCCAGGTATCTCCTGGTGGACTCAAACGTCCAACCTTTCCGTTTGCACCACGCTTCCATAGCAGCTGCCTTTCTGCAGATGAACACTCCAAGAAATCTAAGTAGAAGGAAGTTCAAAGCTTATGACCTCATCTCAAAGTCACATAATATTCCTTCTGCTACATTCTATTGATGTAAAGCAGGCCACAGAACCAGCCCAAGTTAATGGACTATCCCAGGGTGTGAACACAGGAGATGGGGTTTCGTGTGGGGCTGGGGGCTGGGGGTGGAGACTATTTACCAAGATTTTCACATACTGGGATTATTGCCTCTTTCTACATTTCAATAACTGCAATATCTGAAAGTTACTGCCTTATATCTTGCTTCATGTTTGCATTCTTTTCCTAATGGTTTGTATTAGCAGATGGAAAATGTCTGAGAAGAATTCTAATGCATGCTCTCAAATCAATCAGAAGAATGAATTTTCACTTAGCCATATGAAAACTAATCACCTAAAGGGGCCTATCGAAAGGCTCTGTGACTGTATTTTCAGAAAGTCTCTTTGGAAAATCAAGATTTGATTCACCTTTTAACCAATGATGATTGCATATCAAAGTTAAAAGGCAGATCAGTTTTACAGAAAAGTGATACGCGATCATGGGCGAGTGTCCTTGGGTGAACTTTCCAACAATATTGCTTTTCATGCTTAGCCATTAATTAGAAAACCTGCCCTCTGCTTGGGAAGGACCATGATTTACTTTCTCCTTGGGCTCCTTTCTCTATATTCAAGCCAGAGCTGTTTGGTTTCTGTTTTCAGAGAGAGAACTGGAATATACAAGATTTGTTGCACTGGTGCAAAGGCCAGTTCAGAAAATGCTTTAAGATCACTCGTGGACACGGCTTCGCTTTGCTTCTCCTGTTCCCTGCTTAGCTTCTCCTCAAGGGTTGTTGACTTTTAGAATTATTATTAATATGAAAGCAGTTAGATTTTCAAAACGTTTTCTCTCTGATGATTATGGACAATACATGTGGGAAATTGGAAGCGGCAAAGAATTTGATTTTTTTTTTTCTATCCACAAGTCCCGAGAAAACCGAGCCATAAAATATTAACTTGCTCATGAGATTTCATTGTGGGCATGATTAAGAAAAACACTGCAAGTAGAGCAACAGGGCAGAACCGTCCCCTAATCTGGGGAAAACAGTCAAGGATTTACAGTGGGAAACTACAAACACTCCCCCTCTTTTTCCTTTACAAAGATTATGAGTTAAGTATCTGAGGTGTGATACCTTTTGTCTCACAAAGAGCTTTCTAAGTTGACTGAAAATTATTGTTCGTTATTGAAGTTTTTCTACAGTTTGCTTTTATGCAGGGAAAGATTTAATTTTAAAAAATCATATGGACTCAATTCTATTATGTTTTTCCTATTCACATAATTGCAAATAGCAAAGTGCCCCATTGATGATTTACCTCCATGCCTCTTTTCTCTTATTTGAGATTCTGGTGGTGTAGTGGGTCAGGCTGCTAACTGCAGCAAAGCCAGCTGTTCAAAACCACCACCTGCTCTGCAGGAGAAGCACGAGACTTCCCACTCCTGTAATGATTTGAAACAAATGGTGATTCCAGCAGCTTCACAGTATTGAGGCTTCTTCTCTTCCAAATGTTTCAGACTCAGCTGCAACTAGTATGGAAGAATTTTAGGGAGGATAGCCCTTTTTGCGTGACACTTTGATTGAAATGTCCATTGAACAACAGTCAACATGTGCCATCCCTTGAAGTGCCTTGCTGCCTCTGGTCCCCTGGCACTCCACCCCACCTTCCTCCACAACTCTCATCATGGTTACTACTTATGAACCATTGACAATAAGATGAGAGGGAGCATGGGGCCCACAACTGCCAGATGTGTCCATAGTCACCATTGAACTTATTTCTAGAACATTCCCGTGGAGGCTGATTAAACCAATTTTGTTTGTTTTTTTCTTTTCTTTTGTTTTTCATCATTTTATTAGGGGCTCATACAACTCTTATCACAATCCTTACATACATCAATGTGTCAAGCACATTTGTACATTCATTGCCCTCATCATTCTCAAAACTTTTGCTTTCCACATGAGCCCCTGGCATCAGCTCCTCGTTTTTCCCTCCCTCCCCGCTCCCTCCCTCATGAACCCTTGAGAATTGATACATTATTATTTTGTCATATCTTGCCCTGTCCGACGTCTCCCTTCACCCCCTTTTCTGTTGTCCGTCCCCCAGGGAGGAGGCTCTATGTAGATCCTTGTCATCGGTTCCCCCAACCCATTTTTGTATACGGAGAATAGTCTCTGGGTGACAAAAAGGGGTTGTGTTCAGCTACTAGTCTGAAGATTCGCAGTTCAGACCTGCTTGTCAGCAAAGCCAGAGGGGCCTGGTACTCCGCTTCCTTACAAATTAGACCTGGAAAACCCTGTGGAGCAGTCGTCCAGAGTGATGCACGGGGCACCAGGCGTGAGAAGCCATGGAACAGCAATGTTCTGCTTAGTGTTTTGGTTTGATTCAGGCAAAAACCCAAAGCCAAGAGGTTTAAATCACTTGTGCCTGTGCAAATTGTGTAAACTAAATATTTACATGAAAGAATTGCAAGTCTAGGGAGATTCTGTAATCTTTGGGTAAAATAAAGGATTTCATGTAAGCCTATCAGATTGCATTAGCCAGTGTTCTGGTAATCAGCTTACAAAGTAATGCGGGGGACGTTCAGGAGGTGAGCCTGTGGCACTTAGTCAAATAACAATAGCTGTCACTCTCTCTTGTTTAATCTTTATAGTGGAGTACGACAAGGAGTTCTCCCCTCGCCAGCGACACCACAAAGAGTTCAAGTTCAACCTATCCCAGATTCCTGACGGTGAAGCAGTGACGGCTGCAGAATTCCGAATCTACAAAGACTGTGTTGTGGGGAGTTTTAAAAACCAAACTTTTCTTATCAGCATTTACCAAGTCTTACAGGAGCATCTGCACAGGTATGAAGGCTCAAGGAAACCCCAAAGGGTAGGGCTGGACCACCTTTCTCGCCTTATCATGCAATGCACAGGTGTCTATGGAAGGTGGCGCAGGGTTCAGTTCGGTGTGGAAATGATGAAGGGTTTGTTCTGCATGGTAGTATTGAGCTGGCAAGATGACTGTTGAGGGCTCCCCAAGTAGTTCTTCTTCCAGTGAATGGTATAGGCTAAGTTGGATAGTGGACAGGAGATAGAAAGCTTGCCACTGTCACTTAGCCCTCGCAATTGAATGATGTGAAAGCGTAGCTCAATTGAATTCACACATAAAGATATTAATTGAAAAAAAAAGAAAAGATACTCATTGAAGCCAGCATATGGTTGTGTTTCTGCAACTGAGTTTTTTTCATCTTGGAGTTAGTCTGTGTATGTACACATTGACCAGTTGGGTTTTTTTTTTATTATTTGAATAGAGAGATCACTAGATGCACCTATATATATGAAAGATTCAAACTCACTCTCATCGAATCAATGCCAACCCTATAGGACAGGGTAGAACTGCCCCTGTGAGTTTCCAAGACTGTGACGATTTTTTTAAATCGTTTTATTAGGGGCTCATACAACTCTTATTACAATCCATACATACATCAATTGTGTAAAGCACATTTGTACATTCATTGCCCTCATCATTCTCAAAACATTTCCTCTCCACTTAAGCTCCCGGCATTA
>NW_022104553.1:5133861-5140350 GCF_000313985.2 Echinops telfairi
ATTTCCCCATATGTCTACATTATTAGTTTCCTGAAAAGAGACCAGACCCTTTGATAGAAGAATGGCAATACATTTTCCTCCTGTGGCTCCCTGGGAATAAAGAGGGCTGCCATGGAGTGGCCTGTAAAAGGGTAGGAGATACTGAGAGAGAATGGATATCACAGCAGCGCAACCTGTTGTACACAAAAAGTAAGTCAGGCGAGCAATTTGGGGGTCCGTTTCGCGTGAGTCATAGACATGGGGCATAGGAGACGAGCATGCCTGTGTAGTTCTCATAGTGCGTAGAAATTCAATATGTGATACCAGTTACCTGGTAGAGGTAAAGATGAAAAATTAAAGGGAGAGTGCAGAGGGGAGGGAACACACCTTTCTGCATTTCCCAAAACCAAAATGTCTACTTTATAAACCCAAGTCCAGAATCTTGCAGCGGTGTTGGAAGTCTATTGGTTTTCCAAGAATTTACAATTTGGGGAAATGACTTTGACTTGTTGATTTATGGAGGTGTGTTTTGGGGGGACGGAGGGGTCTGGTAACCAAGATGCACACTGTGGTGATAGCAAATGTTAAGTTGCCCCAAGAGACTTACCTAAGTTTAGAAACCATGGCCACCACCAGCCCTCTGTGCATGTTGGCGTCTGTGATGGGGGAGTAAGGGAAAAGGAAGGGCGATGCCAGGATTTCTGGACATGCTGGAGTGTTTTATGTGATATGTGCGTTTTCTTAGTTCACATACTTAAGTAAAATCTATCAGTTGTGCTATTGTTAGGTTGGACTAAAATTTCAAAACAGAAGAGAAGTTTTATGGTGCCATATATTTGCTCCTAAATAAAAGTGTATCCAATCATGGCTGAGGGCCTCTCTTTCAAAAAGAATGATGCTAGACTTTTCTTACATTTCACAGAACATTGGTATCCAAATGGGCACCAGAGTATTTCTTTGAACTACTTTAGGCATTGATTTTCCATCTGCCTGTATGTTCCATGATGATCCTCCGGCAGAAATAACCCACTGGTACTTTTGCGGGGGTGGGGCGGGGGCAGGCTTAGAAATTTGTTTGGAATACTTGCTTTTCTCTGTCTTGCAGGAAAAGTCTTGTAGTAGCAACAGGTTGGGAGATTTGTAACTGTAGTGCTTAAAAAAAAACACCTCCTACTCTTAAACATAAAAAAGGATCTAGCAGACATTTGTGAGGTTTATACTGAATTCCAGCCAAAAAAGGGCAGCTGCCTCATCCTTACTATGACGGTGCCGTGCTTTCTTGAGGCCAGCAGTGAGATTGGAAAACAAACCCCAAACTATCCCAGCTTGTGATGACTCTCTATCCCAGAGCTGCAGCGTTCCTGCCTTCTAGGACAAGAGTGTTGGCCACGAGGTGTTTCCTTTTGGTGCCTAAGCGGAGGGGGAGGCGCTCAGAGAGCATCCCGCTTGCGAAGAGCCTGATAGGCTGCGATGTAGAGCACTTCCCCAAAGGTCCGTGGACTTCACTGCATGACTCCTGAGACAAGGGTTTGATCTCCCAGCTGCACCAGCTTGGGTGTGGGGGACAGGGGTGGGGTGGGGGGTGGGGGGTGGCCTGAAAACGATCCTCTGGGCTTGTGAAGAACCTTTTTTGTCTAATCTTTGTTTAAGTGAAACTTGCAGGATTTCATAGATTCACTTAACAAGTGTTTGTGTTGCAAAATAGTTGGCTGCCTTGAAAAAAAGGGGGGGGGGTTGTTTAAATGCTGAGTCACTCAGCTGAGGCTGGAGACGTGATGTGTTGGGCCCCCTGATAGCAGTGCAGCTAGAAACACTCACCAAAGAAGGTCAGTAAGGATCCTGGGTCAATAGACTTTGCTGTGAACTCGGCAGAAGTATGTTCCTTTGATTGATAAGAAGTCATTGGTCTATCTAGCACCCCCCTCCCCCACCCTCCAAAAAAAGTGACAACTTGAGTAGATAGCAAAGCATTTGATACCATACCCAGCGCAGGAAAACCCACTGCTATCCAGCGAAGCCATAGTGGGTTTCTGAGGCTGTAACTCTGAACCGAAGCAAGCAACCTCCTTTTCCTCGTGTGCATCAGCCGGTGGGGTGGAATCCACGGCCTAGCAGTGAGCAGTTCGACACTTAGCAGACAATACCATCAGGCCGAGGATGAGCAGCCAATACTTTCCACAGTGTGCACTTATTCCCTCTGGGATCGTGTGGTGTTTATATTTTAAAACAAGTTTGGGGTTAGCTGCTGGCGATTTAAACCACTGTCTTTCTGATGCCACTGTGGAAACTGCATTTGTACAGAACAATGGAGTCCTGGTGGCATAGTGAGTGAGGTGTTGGATTGATACTTGCAAGGTCAGCAGTTCAAACCCACCCACCCACCACTACAGAAGATGAAGCTATTTCTTCCCATGAAGACTTACAGCCTCAGACAACCTAGGAGGAGTTCTGCCATGCTACATTCTGCCATGCTACAGCATCACTTATGAGTCAGAATTGAAAACAGTTGGCTTGATCTATTCTTTTTAGGGTTTAACCATGTGCCCATCAGATAGGTAGGGCAGATTGAGATTACCCTTTAGAGCAGCGGTTCTCACCTGTAGGTTGCAACCCCTTCGGGGGTCAAATGACCCTTTCACAGTGTCGCCCAATTCAGAACAGTAGCAAAATGACAGTTATGAAGTAGCAATGAAAATACTTTCGTGGTTTGGGGTGTCACCACAACATGAGGAACTGTATGAAAAGGTCGCGGCATTGGGAAGGTGGAGAACCACTGCTTTAGAGAATGAATCATAGCTCCTGTGAATTTTCCCGGGTCCAAATAATCCCCATGCTTCCCAAAGTCATCCCAGGGACGCGGGGACAATCCTTGAGTAAAGGTGAAATGCTAGAAAGAGGTCAGCAGGCTTCTTTGGGACAACGTCCTTGTAGCACGTCCCCCTCCTTCTGACTACCAACTTCCTTAGCTTTGATGTGAACAGCCCAAGGATGCATCTTAGAATTTAGGCCTTGTATTTGGGCTTTCCAAGCTTCCATAAGGGAAAACTTTGCACATGCTTTCAAACTCTCTAAAAACTGGAAGAGAATTTTTTTTTAAAGTTCACAACAACTGACAGAAATGTGATTTCTCTTCATGGAACCCTGCGGTTGATAAGTCAGGGGTGGCACTACCCCTTGCCTTCATAACTAGACGTTGTAGCCAATGTTACACTCAATGGTCATTTGGGAATTAGGAAATGATACATATCCTGTCTGCCTTGGAGATTAATAAACGAAAACAAGGTCATTACCATGGAGCCAGTGCCGACTCATAGGACAAGATAGAACTGCCCCGGATACTTGTTCTTCTGATCTCAGAAAATTCCTTTGTTTAAAAAAAGAGGAGGTATAAAATTGACATTTATATCACCTAATCATCACCCAAGAGGGTAGGTAGGCGTTTATGTTTTATACAAGTGATTTTTGCCAATGCGTTTTGGCGTATTTACCTTTATCTCAGTATTGTCATCAGGCAGGAGTCCACCACTACCACCCTTCCTAGGACTGGGTGCTCTGACCCTGTGCATAGTGAGAAGTGAGTCCATTGAGAACAATTCCAATGTCGGTTCTTTACTGGTGTGTGCCCCAAGTCCAGACTGGAGAAAAAATGCCAGCCTGGTCCAAGGGAGACCTGATCCATTCAGCTCAGCCCCTCTGCCCCAGGAATATTTGGGACATTCTAGAGTCCTGACAACTGTTTGGAAAGAAGACATTCCCAGAGCTGCCTTGGATATAGGAGAGAACCCTACTTTAAATTTCATATGATAGAAAGCCAGGGCAAAACGGTTTGCCACTTTCAATACATACATGTTTAGGGACAATAGGTACCGTCATTCTACAATTCTAAAATCAATTAAAGGCTTTTCTAGAAAAGGAGTTACAGGGCCCGGGTAGGGTAGTGGTTACATGGTGGGCTGTGATCCGCATGGTGGGCAGCTCAAAACCAACAGCAAGTCCAAAGGGGAAAGACTGGACTTTCTACCCCAGTCAACAATTGTCTCAGACACCCACAGCGGGGCCCTGTGAGTCAACAATGAGGCAAAGGCAGCCGGAGTAAGAGGAAAGGTGCTAGAGGTGGGGCTGATTTTCCAGTAAACAAGGTAAGCACCGGCTTACTGAGTGAAGAGTTGTACGTTCATTCACCACATGTGAAAGTCTGTGCTACAGATGAGGAGGAACCAGGCAGCTTGGGCTTCCCTGGCTTCCTGGGGGCTCCACCCCTGTCAGGGATTACCCATTCGAAGGAGAGAGGCAGACGCCGCACAGTCCTCGATGCAGAATCTTGGATGTGGCGGGAAAAAATGTGAAATTGTTTATTGCAGATTTGTCAATGAACACAAGTAAGTGATTGTTTTCACTTACGTTCTCAGACTCCTTTAGCAGTCCTGTCAGGACCGCACAAGCACTAACGAGCCAGAGGACCCAGTGTAAAGATCGCTCTCAGGCGCCAACAGTCCACCTGACTCAGTAGCATTGTTGCTTTCCATGATACGGATCCATTTTTACTTTTGCAGTCTCTTGGCTCTCGTCGTGCCATTTTGACGCTTTTCAAGAATATAGTTTTCACCTATGTTTCTTCTTGGGTTAAAAACCCTTTCCACTCTTCATAGTTGAATTATGTATGCCGGGATGTGACAGAGCATCTCTTCAGAACTAGCCAGAAATTTTAACCGAGAGACGTGTTCAATATATGAACGAGAGTCCTATTTGGTGTTGAAATCGGCCACCCTGGCCTCTATTGTTTTGGGAGTGCCACGTAAAACTGTTCCCATTGCGTGGGCTGTGCCTTGTGATAGACAGTCACCTGGGTATCAGACTAGAGCTGCGCTCCCCAACGGCTTTCCATCCCGAGTTTCCTGTGCTGACGGCCCGACCTTTCTTCCTAGGGGCCTCTCCGCAGATTAGAATCTTCAACCTCTCCATTATGAGAGCTGAGTATCCTAGCAGGGACTCTGAAATTGCATTGCTTGGCAACAGTGGTCTGTCTTCCATGCACATAATAACTTTTCTCTTCCGTGTTCCATTAGGGTGCAGTCTTTGGAAGCTATTTAAAGACAGATTTCATTACCAAGTTGAAAAGTCAGCTCCTCCGGATACGAGCAGTGCAATCACACTATTTACTGCTCTGGAATTTGAAATGTGATGCATATGGTTCATTTAGATTTCAAAATCTTAGAAGGTAAGGAAGTATAGCTTAGAAATACGGAAACCACAATTCTGGAAAGAATACCTCAAACAATGCAGAAACTGTGCAGGCAGGGTCAATAGGAATCATTTCCGATTGAATTATTACATACATTACATTTTTTACAACAATCAGAAATTAATTTTCCTGAGAGGATTGTCATGGCACTAACTGCTGAGGATCAAAATCACATATCCCAGGATTTTCAGTTTGGTGGTAGGACACAGGAGTGGGTCTGGCAGTGGGCAAGATGGGCTCAGGTTTCGACATGTCGGAGTCACGGCAGCGATGCCCAGGAGTTCGTGATGACCATAGAAGTGGTGAGCTCAGCAGATGGGCTGGACTACAGCAGTATATTTATCTATTTTGAACTCTTTTATTGTGAATCAAGTGAAGGCTTACAGCACAGATCAGGTTTCCACTTAATAATTCATACATATTTTGTCATGTATTTTTATTGCAATTGCACAATGCAACATCACTCAGCTCACTTCCTCCCCGTGTTTTCTCTTTCCATTCCTTCTTATCAAACCCTACTGAACTCTGTCCCAGGCAAATGCCACCTCTTGCAAAGTGTGTTTACCTTGCGAGTATTATTATTCCCTTTACAGACCTATCTGTTGTTTGGCTGAAAATTGAGCTTCGGTGTGAGTTAATTTCCAAGTCAAAATAAGGACCATAGACTCATGGGTTCCCTCAGTCTATCTAACCAGTAAGCCTAGTTTGGGTCACATTGTTTTCCCTCCTGTTCTATCTAGGACCTAATCCTGTGATCCTTTTCAGAGCAGTTGGTAGTGGTAGCCACACTCCGTCAAGTTCTTCTGTCTCAGAGTTGCAGAGACTGGCGGACGATTTATTTTCATCACTTTTCTTCACTCCAGACAGTGAGAGACAAATAGTTGCTTTTAAGATTCCAGTTGCTACTGACCACAGGAAGATGTAGAATATGGTTTTGTGGACTGGGTTATGCCCACTGACTTTGATGTCCCGAGCTCCCAGGCCCAATGACTCATTCCTAAAAGGTGTTTGGTTAAGGATAAGTTTGTATAACTTTTGTCCCCACTGTATTCATAGGTACTATATACACAGCACATATAATACATATGTAAAACCTATATATAGTCTGTCAAACCTACACATATTCATGAGTGTAGAGTCTCTCTTCCCCCCACATGAGTGTCTATCCATGCATATGCTCATTGATGGCTCTTGTGTATAAAACAAACTTGTGCCATGGTGTTGATTATGACTCATGTTGACCTCTTGTTACAGACTTGAACCGCTCC
>NW_022104553.1:5141317-5158827 GCF_000313985.2 Echinops telfairi
ATCCGGCTAGACCAGAGCATGCACAGTGGTACAGATAAGACCTCTCGATACACAGAATCCAGGACAAATAACTTCCTCAGGTACAGAATTTTGGGAGTAGCGATACCGGGAAAGTAGGGAGAAGGTCAGGGGAGGAGGGGGAGAAAGGGGGAACCGATCAAATTGATCGGTATATAAAGTTATAAATGCCCCCACCAACACTCCAGGGGGATGAACAACAGAAACATGGGTGAAGGGAGACAGCAGATGGTCTAAGATATGAAAAAAATAATTTAAAATTTATCAAGGGTTCATGAGGGTAGGAGGGTGGGAGAGAAGGGAAAAAAGAGAAGCTAATACCAAGGGGTCAAGTAGAAAGAAAATGTTTTGAAAATGATGATGGCAACATGTACAAATGTGCTTGATATAATAGATGTATGGATTGTTATGGGCTATAGGAGCCCCCAATAAAATGATTTATTAAAATAAATTATAAAATAAGCTTGCCAATTTAAACAAAAGAAATGTGCTTCAACGCTGATTGGGATCACATTAAATCTTGATCAATTTGGGAAGAATTGGCCTTTCTTGAATATCTCAATCCATGCACATACATGGTAGATTACTTTATTTAGAATCTATATAGTTTTCTCAACATCTTGTCATTTTCTGTTTCTGTTTATGTGTATTTTTGTTAGATTTATTTTTTGGTATAGAAGTCCTTTGCACTATTTTAAATTGTTGTTGAGCATTCTTTGAAAAATTCAGCGTTTAATTTTTGGTTGCTATCTATCTATTTATATATACATCTTTTTACCTAGTAACTTTGTGAACCCACTTATTAATTCTAGTGGTTTACTGTGTTAATGTAATATACTGTAATAAATGGTTTTCTAACATCAAACCAACCTGAAATCCTTAGAATAAGTACACTTAATGATTTTATTATTCTTTGTATAGAAGACTGATTTTTTTCAAAGACTGTCCCTGATAACTTCTGAGTTTGTATCACCTGTGGGTCTGTTTCTGTTATGTGCTTGTTCCCTTGGGTTTTTTTTTCTCAATTGGTTTATTTCCTGGTATTCCTAATATTTTAAATTAAATTGTATATATTACTTATAAAATAGTTTTTGATACTATTATCTTCTTCCATATTGAATTTAATTTTCCTCTGGAAGATAAATAAAAAAGAGGCAAACCACCTTGTTTTTGTTCTAATGGAGGTTTAATTTCAGGATTTGTTAAGGCCCATCTGCTTCTGATTTTCCCTTTCTTCTGCAGTTTAGCCATTTGGGGTCACAGCTGAATGTCTAGGGTGTTTATCAGAACTCCTCTTCCTTGGTGGGCCGACTCTAATTTTTAACTCCCCAGCATTTGATTCTGCCAAAAATTCGGCTTTGCTCTAAGCAGTTTCTTACTGCTTGTTTTCTCAGCTTCTCACCCCATGCATACATAGCTTAATATTTGGCAAATACCTCAAATGGAAATATTGCAGTTCAAGGCAGCCAGGTCTTGAAGAGCCAAGGTCCTGGAGGAAAGAGACTGCAGAGAAGTGAACCCAAATTTCTATGAGCTCACTTTTATGAGCTCACTTCAAGCAGCCCCTTTCCTTGGGGACTTCAGACCATCAAGTCCTAGCTGCTAATAGTACTGCTCTAGGCTCTAGGCTGCGGCTGCTTTTTGGTGTCCAGGTGCCAGGCCTAGGAATCGACAAATGCCTTGAGATAAAAAAGCATGCGTGGAGGAAAAGGGCGAGAGGGAGGGTGGATAGCTCACCTCAATGCATTTCCATTCTGTCTGAGATCTTGATTCTTAAACGTTTGCTACCTTGGTTGTGCTAAGATGTCTTTATTTCCTTCCTCCCTCTCGCTTTGTGTTTAGCCATGTCATTGACATATAATTCAGATATCATACAATTAAACAGTTCAGTCATAGGAAAAAGTTGTGCAATCCTCACCGCAATCAATTTTAGAACATTTTCTTCTTTCTTGTACTCATTGATGTTGGCTCCCCACTGACCCCCAATCTCTCCTGCCACACACCCCCTCAAAAAATTAATCTAGTTACAGGCATTATGGATATATACTGGATTTCATATATGGAAAAATATGCAAAACAAAAGAAAAATACCAAGAACAATAGCAAAGAAAAGCAGAAAATATTAAAAACTAGAACAATTTTTAAATGGGTCAGAGTAAGATCGGGTGATAGTGTGTTCAATTTTAACCTAACCCTATCTGGAATTAGCCACTTTCCAAAGCATTCAGTCTGTTAGCAAAGCTATTCACATCCCAGTCTCTGTTCAGAGGGAAATCCCTGACGGCTTGATCCACCTGGAGATCCTGCAAATGGATGACAGGGAAATGTCATCCATTTTGCAAACCAGGTGCTCAGAATTTAAGCTCTAATACCATCCCCTCCTCCAGTCTTCGATTTTATTATTTATAATCTTTGAATCACACTGGCTTGTGTACTTCTTTGTGGAATCAGCTGATAACTCCCTTAGATTGCTGCTTTAAGACCCCCAGATGATATTCTTTCTGATAGCCAGGCACAGACAGTCAACTCTAAGATGTCTTTAAGTCTGTTTTTATTTTTTTGTAGTGTTTTTACTTGGTTCTCATGGAGATGGTTGTTTGATCCATCATAGCTAGAAATAACATGCTGTGAAGTATCATTGTTAAGATATTTTTATCTGGAAATGTTTGCATGGAGTGACCACGGTATATTGAGATTTGGATTCGTGAACCCAACGGTGTAGGTCTTCAAACAAAACTGAATCCAATCATTGGTCCAGGTCCAGCATCTGGGAGGGCGTGCTTTTAAAAAAGCATTCATTATGGACTGATTATAAATTCTGCTGGACTTCAGGGTTACCTGTTGAAATGAGGATAAACGTCCAATCTTTTCAGTTATCTGAGAGTGCTCTCCTTTTGAAGAGAAAAGCAAATTTGAGAAAAGCCAGGATGGAGAACACTTTTGTGGTTTGGTCAAAGACAATCAAAGCCTTTGCGAGCTTTGCCCAGCCACACCTGTTTCTCCTTTTCTGTCTGGCTTTGGCAGATAAGATCCTCAGGGACTCCTGAGATCTCACTGTTGCTTGCTAATCTCTGGCTCACCCAGTGTGGGCCCTGGGCAAGCATTGAACGTCTCAGTATTTGTGCCTTGGCCCCTGAAAAGCAGATAACATAGCTGACCTCATAGCTCAGGTTCTGTAGCTCGTTAGTTTCATCTCCTCGGTTAAGTTCATATTCCTTCCAGGTCCAATGGCCTGCCCCAAAATCTCTTCCTAAAAGACTCGATGTAATCAAACCCTGCTCCCCAATCTGTTCTTTGTAAGGCATGAAATACAAGCGAATACAGGAGAGATACGAGGGAAGCGCTCAGCCTTTCCTGGGGAACGTCAATGAGTGATGCGCGGGGGCACCATTCCTTGGAAAGTGTTTACTTGCTTGGGAAACGCTGAAGAGAAAAGAAGCAAAAAGGTTTTCGTTTCTGGAAACTACGTTATAGGTGTTAGTCATTCCCAGAAACCAATGGCTCTGATGTTCCAGGCATCTCTTTAGCAGAATTATATGCCATTGTGTCTGAACTCTGGTAAGAGAGGGCAGGTTAGTTAGTTATGGATTTGTATAAAGTAGTGTTTTTCATTTAAAAAAAAAATTGGGGCTATGTGACCAAAAAGGACAGATTAGGTAGCCAGGAAGTTGTGTCAAGTGCTGCTTCCTTCGCCTTGTGACCCTGTCTTAGGACACAGAAAGCAAACATTCTAGAACCCTGCTGCTTTGGACTTAACCACTTGTGATTGGGGTCCTGCCAGTCCCTGAAACAATCAAATGTTACTGTTTTTTTTGTTTGTTTTCCTGATTATGGGAGTTTACTGGGGAACCTAACAGATTATGAAATGCTCAGAAAACAGGTCTTTTATCTGCGTTGCCCCTTCTCAGCCATACTGGCAAGCATTTCTAGCCTGTCCTGTTGTGGGAATTGTTGCACAGAATCTTGGGACCATATAGCTGTGAGCCGTAAGTCGATGAAACAGTTGAAATTAATACAACTGGTATTTAGTGGAGAGACTGTATGAAATTAATAAAACTGGTAGTTAATGGAGAGACCGTATGGTTCTCAAAATGTATTGCCAGATCACCAGGGAGCCTGTTAGCAGTATACATCATCAGGCCCCACTCCAGACATACTTAATATGAAACTCCAGGTGTGGGTCCGCCCGTCTATGTGTGAACAGTTCCTCCAGGGAATTCGGATGCAGGCTAAATTTGAGAACCGTATGACAAGTTCAAAACCCGAGCGGTACTAGAACTTATCTACCTGTGTGCAAATCCTAGCTGGGCACCTACTTCCTGTGTAACTGTGAGCAAGCTTGCTTCTCATCCATGAAGCCCGCAATCATATGCATACTCCACACTTCTTATAGAGAACCCGAGTCGTACAAACAGTTAAAGTGCTTAGCTGCTAAGTAGAAGAGTCGGCGTTCGAGTCCTCCCGAGTGCCTCAGAAGAGAGTCCTAGCGATCTACTTTTGAAAAGGCCCACCCTGAAGACCCCACGGTTTTACTCTCGTGGGGTCCCGGTGAGTTGGAAGTCAACACAGTGGCAACCGGTTGGGTTTTGTAGACTTCTTAATGTGGTTGTGAGGAGTTAAGATCCACACGAGCACTTAGAACCGTCAGGTACTAACTACACACTAGATATTTGTCTGATATGTTAATTTACTGAAAGCATAGCAGGGGTCTTCAAACTTTTTAAACAGGGGGTCAGGTCACTGTCCCTCAGATTCGTTGGAGGGCTGGACTATAAACAAACAAACCTATGAACAAAGTCCTATGCACACTGCACATATCTTATTTTGAAGTAAAAAAACAAACAGGGCAAAAACACCCGGCGGGCCGGATAAATGTCCTCGGCGGGCCGCATGTGGCCCGCGGGCCATCGTTTGAGGACACCTGGGCCATAGAGCAAAGTGATTTGCATTGTTTTGTGAAAGATGAAGTGTCTCTGACAGAGTGACGCTGCTTTACATGTGATAACGCTCCTGTTCAAACCACAATGTTTGAGGTAAAATCTGGGTCCTGTGACGTGGCGTAACATTAGTGGAAGTTCCTACGAAAAGAGGATGGAAGCCGGAGCTGACCTCCTCCGGTCACACCACAGGGAAGGAGAATCCAGCTGTTCCCCAGCCTAAGGCCAATTGCCAGGAGGCAGAGTTCACATGCATCTCAGACCTTCATCCTTCCTTATCCTATCCTGACACCAAGGCTGCCTGACGGGCATTCTTTTCTGCTGGGTTTGATAACTCGCAATAGAACTCACAGACAACACTTATGGCTGTGGGGTGTTATTAGGAAAGCTAATAGCTAAGATTAGTAAACAGTAAGGATACAGTTATTGGTCCACAGCAGCTAAGTCTCACACCCGTGCCTGGTTTCTCTGCCATGTGGTCCCTTGACCTTTGCCTCCATGGGCCAGCAAGCCAGCTGTTGCTTTGCCTCCCAGCCCCATAGTCTGCAATACAATTCTCTTCAGTCTCATGATCTCCTTGCCCCAGCCTCTGGTCTCAGCCTGCCTCTTTGCTCTGTATCATGGTCTCCTTGCCTTGCCCTCTGGGACCTCTGGTCTCAGACTCCATCACTTCAGACAGAGATCTCAAAGGTGTGCCACTCATGTCTCTTCTTCCTTGATGCCCTTAGAATCCCCCCGACTGCTTCTGAGACAGCTCACTGTATAGCCAGCAGAACGAAAAAATTGACCTATCTCCTCATAGCAGTTCCACACACCCTATTTACATGCTCCCACCCAGTCATCTGGTAGGAAAATATTGGACAGAAGAGCCATGCCAAGTGATTTCATTTCACCACAGTCATGGGAAAGTCAAATAGCCAATAGGACAGTCCAAGTAACCCAGGGGCCATGAGAATTTTGCCCAAACCCTACTTTTTGTTTTAAAATAAAGAAAACAATCCCATGGCATTAACTACATTCAGCATGTTGCTCAATCATCAGCATGGACTATTTCTAAATATTTTTTATCACCCCTAACAGAACTCAGTGACTCTCAGACACGTCTTTGTCCCAGCCCCTGGTAGCCACCAATTTACCTTGTATCTCTGTGTATTTGCAAATACTCATCTTCCTCACCAGGCTGTGACCCCTATTTTACATGGAAGCAGCACCTACGACATTTGTTGAAGTCCGATTTCGAAGAAACCTCTTGCTTCTCTTGTTAAGTGGCAAGTTCAAATGCATCTTACTTCAGGCCACACGTTTACACACTAATACGTCCATGTGCCATGCAAGAGGTGGGGCGGGCTGGACCTGTTTTAGTGGCTTGCCATACATAGTGTTTCTTAAATACCTGAGTTATGGCAGGCTTTGAGGGTGAGCCAGAAAAGGTGTTTCTTAAAGCTGTAATTCTTGTTTTAAGGTTCCTGACTGGTAAAGTACATACATATTAGCTGTGTTCTCCCTTCCACCATAGAGAAGGTCTGTAGAGTAAAGCTGGTGGATTTTGCCAAGCCGCACCAAACCAAACCAAACTCCCTGCCATCAAACTGGTTCCAAGAGTTCCCCATAATCTGAGCCTCTCCAGCCAGCATTAGTCCCTTCCACACTACCATATAATTCTCACACGACCATAGCATTCCCTCTCAAGGTTTCCCAGCTTGGTCTGCCCTGAGGCTTTCACTCATCCCTCACTGACCCTCCTTGTGAACCCGGGATCAGTGTTTTCCACTTGAGCTCAGTTTGCTGAATGTTTCTTGTCTTCACCCTTTTCGTCATGGGCAGGAGCCTGGACTCTGATTGTAAGTTCTGGTTGCATCCTTCAGCACCTGTGTGACTTTGATGTATGCTGCACCTCTCAGCAGTGGGAGGGACATAACAGGACTCCCCTCTGGGGCTGTGTGAGGAGTCAGGGAGAGGGCCTTGCTTCTGTGAGCACTTGTTCGTCTCTGCGGGAGCAGAGCCCAATGATTGTAAGTGCATGTTTTAACCTCAGCTCCCTTCTCAAGAGCCTATGCCTCCTAGATCTGATGCCAAACTGCCTCACAGCCATTGTGGAGAAAGGAGAAATGTTCATGGTCAAGGCTCAGCTGTTATACCACTTACTTTTTCTTAAATGCCTTGTAAGCAAATCACAATGGGTATTAAACTCATTTTACAGTCAGTCAGACAGGGGCAGATTCTGTGGTAGAAATTGCACCTCTGTGTGGGAGTTCACAAACAATGCATGCACCTATGGTGTAGCTTCCATCCATCTATCAGCAGAAGGCTGTGTGACTATGATGTTGAGTAGGTTTCAGTACAGCTTGGACTTGGCAGTGACCTACATCTGAAAATCAACCAGTGAAACCCCTAAAGGTCTGCCCTGTAACCAGTCATGGGGATGACATGGGACTGGGCAGCCAACAGCACCAACCAGAACAGACAGAACCAGCTGGGATTGTCGAGTGGCTCTGTCATTGCAGAATCCCCACTGACCCTGCAGTGAGAAATGCAGCCCGTGATTTTTATTTCTTCTTCCGTATCATGGTTATTAATTGTTCTTATCAAATGCTCTACCACTTTGCCACAAGGCTAACTTTTGATTCATGTTCTCCTTCTTTAATTCCCGCTCTTCTCCTCTCTTCTCAGTCCCTCCATTCCTTTTTTATGTTCACTTATTACACTCCTATTTCCTAGATTGTGGATGCTACTTCTCAACTATAAAAGCACAAATTAGCTCTTCCTATCAGCTGCCCTGCAGTCATACCTGGCACTGTGTTTATCGAAAGCGGTGTTGTTCTTGTTGTTAGCTGCCCTCAAGTTGATCCCACATCATGGAAAATATACACGGAAAAATGACATTTGCCATAATGAATGATTCTTGCATTCCTTCTCTCCGTGTGTGCAGAGTAAAACAGGTCACCAGGTCTGCCTTTCGAGGTGCCACGAGGTGGATTCAAACTACCGACCTTCCAGCTAGTAGTGTGTTTGGAACTGCTTGCGGTGAGCCAGTTGCCTCACAAAAGCCATGCAAACAGCAAGCACTGGTCTTCAGCAGCCTTGCCATATGCTCGCCCTCTGTATCTCAGAGGCAGCCTTCGTGTTGCTAGCTGCGGATCCTGTCTAATGATAATCCCATGCACAGTGGAGTAAAATACTGCCTGGTCCTGGGCCGCCCCCATGCTCAGTTGCATATTGGATGGCTGCAATCCAAAAGGTGTTTTCATTGGCTGCTTTTCAAAAGTAGATCTGTTCCTTCCTAGTTGGTCTTAACCTGGAAGCGCTGCTGAAGCCTGTCAGCAACACACAAGCCTCCACTGACAGGCACGTGGTAGCCGTGCAGCAGGTCATCCTGTGTGGAGGGTGAGGATTCTACCACTAAATCAGTCTCGCTGGGTCTTGATTCTAGAAGGTTCCTGCCAAACTCTGCCCCTCTGACATGACTTTGTCCCCTGCTTCCTTGGAGGCCACGGCTGCTGTTCCCACCATCCTGCGCAGAATGTCTGTTATTCCTGGATAAGGACTTTCTCTAACCTTCCAGAACAGAATTTATGTCTTTTCACATCTTAACTTCAAAGCTTTGGACTTGCAATCCCCTCTTGCTGTTTTCCATGAACACCCCCTGTCTCTGTGCTCGGAGTTGCTTAAGGAATAGAGGAGTAATTTGTCAACAGCAGGGTGATAGAGCCATGTCAGAGAGAGCTTTCAAGATGGCTGGTTGAAGACGGCCCCCTGCAGGCTCTAGTACACAGCTGAGTAAACTGCTCTTAGCTGGACCCAGTGTTTTGAGATTGGAAAAGATGACAATAGCATTTCCTTCTGACTCCGAGCAGTCATGAAAGCTAAAAAAGTATTTGTTTTTCCCCTTGAAGAATCTGAAATTTCTATCTAGGATATTTCATTAGCTTCACAAATATTTGTTAGGACAGAGATGAGTTTCATTCCTTTGTCAAAATCTCCTGTTTATAATAATCTCAAATATCATAATAGAAAATGCTTTCACTCCAAACTGACGTTCCAGTTCTTCCACTTACTGAATTTTGGTCTAGGTTGCATGACTGTAACCTCTCTGTACCTCAGGCTCCCCAGCCGGAAAATGGGGATAATAATACTTAGTTTTTAGCCTTGTTATGGCAAGGTATGTGAAAATAGTTATATTTAAATGTACATTACTGTTGGCTAATGAAAACATTGCATATCAACTGAAAGGTTGGCAGTTCAAACCTGCCAAGAGACAGCTCAGAAGAAAGGTCTGGTGATCTGCTTCTGGCAGCAGATCAGTTCTGGAGCCGTTCTCTACTCTACATATATCGGATGCCATGAGTTATGGACTACTTGGCGGCAATTGGCTTGGTTTTTTGTTTATAGGGTTTCAGAATTATGAAGTCTATCTTACTAAGTAATCCTAATATTCTATCCTTAGAAGACATTGAAGCAAAATATTTCCAGCACCAAGGGATTTGAATCTTTTCAAAGAAGTTCCCTGTGATGGTTAGAGATTATGTCAACTAGACACTCGTAGGTAAGGGTAAGGGAGGAACCCAAAACCTATCAATTGGGTCAGTGCAGATGATACTTCCTTGGTGCCATAAGCCTTTTTGTATAAGAGAGAGTGACTGAGCAGAGTTGAATCCTCTTTGGCCCTTCGCCTTTTGCTGGAACTGGGTCTTGCCTCTGGTTCCTCAATCTTCTGTTGTATAGCTTGCCAGTCCCAGGAGCCATCAGTGAACTGCTGATGGTGGATTCATTGGGCTGATTTTGGATTCATATTTTGTTTGCATCCACCAGCCCGTGCCCCTGCTATCTCTGCTTCATCATCCTGCTTCCCATTGATTAGCTTCCATGAGTCAGGAGAAACCTGACTTGAACTGGACTGAACTTAACCTATTTCTACACTCTATAAGCCATTTCTTAATAGAAATTTCTTTCTATATACAACTCATACAAGCTCTCTGGTTTTGCTTTTCTAGAGAACCTAACAGTCCCATGGCTACCTACCTTATAGTGGGAACCCTAGGCTAGTGGCCTTGGGCTGTAAGCTCAGAATCAGCGTGGTTTTGAGTCACACAGAGATTGTCTATCCCCTAGTATAATGTGTGAGTGTGGAAGTTACATAATCTATTGTCAACTTGTGAATGGGTGGAGTCTAGCCTGTCAATCGGGTCATAGCCAATGAGGCCTCTTTGTGGGCATGGCCTTCTCCTGAGGATTCTGGGAACTCTGGTCTTCTTCCCTGGAGGTGGGACACACACTCTCTCTATGCTTCATCTACCTGCTGACAAGACACATGGAACCAGAGCCCTAGAGCTGGAGAAGCCACGTGGAGACCCATGCCAGTGCTGAGATGCTTTTACCGCCACTGCACCCACAAGACTTTCCAACCAATGGCCCATGATATTCCTGCATTCAGGGTCATTACATGTGTTGCATGAGTCTGAAGAGGAAATTATAGACTGGTATTGGACATCTGGGCTAATATCGGACTTATGGACTTGATCTGGACTGAGATGGATATTTTCTTAATATACAATTACTCTTTCTATAAAGCTCTTTCTTATACAGAGTCTCCCTATATTTGATTCTCTAGTCTACCCAGACTAACACGGTGAATGAGTGGAAAGAAACACTCACACCCTAGTTATGCTTATTCACAATAATGACAAATGTAAAAAAATATTCCTTATAGAACAGCAGATGGAACAGACTCCATAAGTTTCCTTCAATAAACCTGTATCATATCTCCTGGCTGTACTGGGATAAACTTTAAAATCCCTCCACTTATGTCCACAGGTGCAAAGTTCATACACACAAAAAAGATTCATTTGTCAGTGTTCAAAGGCCAGAATTTAAAGGAAAGTACAAACAATTACTCAGAAATATGATGTGGCCCTTTATGCCCCCTTATTTTACTGGAACTAAGATTTAAAGGGGGAAAAAAATCACGAAGATCTCTTTAAAGTGTTAGAGAGCAAAGATGTGACTTTGAGAACTACAGTGCAGGTCTCAAGCTAAGTTCTCTAGAGAAGTAAAATTTTTCTAT
The DNA here is from genome assembly GCF_000313985.2 of Echinops telfairi. Lineage (NCBI taxonomy): Eukaryota > Metazoa > Chordata > Mammalia > Afrosoricida > Tenrecidae > Echinops > Echinops telfairi. Next base: position 5,152,334 of record NW_022104553.1, read on the forward strand.
GCATACATAGAGAGACACTTAGATCATGAAAATGCTTTAATTGTGGAAGGGGACAAGACTGAGTCCCGACAGGTTCCAAGTCTGTGGGTAAGATGTTAAGCTGGAAACTTCTCCTGACTCACATAACTTTCAGTACTGTTGAACCTCAAATAGGTAGGAAAACCACGGGCTGGTGACAGTTGAATCCTAAGTCAGCAGGTAGGTCAGGTGGCAGATCAGATAGCAGGCTACTGATGACTCCCAGGATTAGTAGGCAATATCGCAGGCCATTGAATCCAGTCCAGATGCAAGGTCTACACTCAGCAAAAATCAAAAGCTTTCTCACAGCACCCATTTATATAGGAAGTAGCCACATCCCTGCAGAATTTCCCTTCAATTGCTCCTAAGGGCTGTGACCAGAACAAAAGGGTTGCATCTCATCCTAATCTTAAAACGTATTGGCTGCTCATAGCAGGTCCCATAAGGAGTTGATTAGATTGGTTTAGATCTTAACCATCAGACCACTGAGAATCCTAGAACACAGTGCAAACAGACTGGGGGTAACCAAGTTGACACAAAGCCTGATTATCACAGTTGTGCCCTACCCAAACCATGCTATCTTTAATTGCCTCCTATGCATATGAAATCTGGAATGTAAATAAGAAACACTGCAAAAGAATTGATGTATTTGAACTACGCTGTTGGCAAAATATTGAGAGTTCTGCTAGGGAATAAACAATCTATCTTAGAAGTACACCTAGAAGACTAGTCCTAGCACCAAGAATAGTGAGACTTCATCTCATGTACTCTGAGCATGTTATCTCTCATGAGGGAACCTTATGCCTCATCCAGTAGTGACTGCAACAGTAGGCTCAAACCTAGCAATGTTTGTGAGGCTGGCACAATCACGTTATCAAGAGAGACCCATCCCTATCGAAAAGGAAATTATGCTTGGTAAAGTAGAGGGTTAGAGAAAAAGGGGGGAGAGACTCAACATTATAAATGGCCACAGTGGCTGCCACAATGAGCTCAAACATAACAATTGTGGGGATGGCATGGGGCCAGGCAGTGTTGTGTTCTGTGGTACATAGTGCTCGCTCTGAGCTGATGGCACAACACCCACAAGATGCAAAGGTGTTCAGGTCCTGAAGCAAAACGAAACTTAAAAGCAAATTTTAAAAGCAACACCCAGCTATGCTGACGGCTCCTTGAGGTTGCCAGGTGCCAGTGATGACTTTATTTAAAATAGAACAAAGCGTCACCTGGGCCTACATGGTCTCATGACTGTTGGCATGCTTGAATTCACTATTGTGATTGTTGTGTCATTCTGTCTCCCCGTGGGTTTCTCTTGTTTTCAATGGCCTCTCATTGACCAAATCTGAATTCGTTTCAAGTATTTGCTGTGTCCAAAGTAATCCACTCAAAGTCTTTCCATGTTTGCTTCGAAGGAGTATTCCAGTTACATTTCTCAAAACTGATTTGTTTGGGTTTGGGTTTTGTTTGTTGTTTTGCATATTCAGCATACTCAGTATTCTTTGTCAGCACCACATTGAGCCTCATTTTAATATTTTTAAAGCCCTTTGCTCGTTACCTCCCATGCTACTTTCTGGAGTTCATTCCCCATGAATTAAGTAACCAAGCTTATGGCCTCTGAAATTATTCTGATGCACAGTGACCCCATAGGCTGTTGTAGAGCTGCCTAATATAAGGTGACCAGATTTTAACATTGGTAAAGTGGGACACCATTGATAAAACTCATATCCTGGTGAAATAGTCACATGGCAGCCAAAAACAGCATACCCTAGCTTGTCGTGCATTCTTTCCAAAAATCGGGACTTTTAAAACACCGAAGGATGCGGGAAAAATTGTTAAAAATCAGGGCATCTTAGCCTAATAGGTTTTCTAGCCTCATCTTTCTACAATGGAGCACCTGGTGGTTTTGAACTGCTAGCCTTTATAGCTAACAACTAGTTACTCAGTTACTGAGCTTTCAGAGCTCCTTAAAGTAAGCAGTAGTATGGCTTTATTCATTTTTAATTTACTTTAATTCCAAAAAAAGTTTGACCTGTACAATGATAGCAAAGCTTTGTAAGAAGCTGCTTCCAGAGAAGATTAAAGATGATGAAGACTTGCAAAGAGAGATCTCACCTCCGTGGCATCGCACCTGCATCCACTCCAGGGACTCACTGGGCACAATCCTGCGCAGGGGAACATGGGCATGCTTGATTGGGGCCCCAGGGTAAGACGGTGCAAACAGGCTGGGGCCAGTACACTCCTCACCGTGTTGTGTTTTCCTTTTCTTCCAGAGACTCTGACCTGTTTTTGTTGGACACCCGTGTCGTGTGGGCCTCCGAGGAAGGCTGGTTGGAATTTGACATCACAGCCACAAGCAATCTGTGGGTCGTGACCCCACAGCATAACATGGGGCTTCAGCTGAGTGTGGTGACGAGGGGGGGTAAGTTGTGAGTGAGTCAGAATTGTCCCTAGATCAAGGATGGCTGACTTCATCGTTCCCTTTCATTTCTTTCAGAAAATCAAACTTTTCCTTGAGGTTAGGAGGGCCCTAGCAGTGCTGGATGACACCCACCAGCAGAGGTGGTCAGGGGTCTGACAGTAAGCAGGGAAGGGCAGTTTGTAGTGGCAGGATGCAGAGCTGAGGGTGTGGACTGGGAGGAACTTACTTGGATGACTGACTGGTGAGTGAGTTTGTGTGGGAATCCTCCCAGCAGCCCTTTCTCCTGAAGCACCCGAGCTGTGCAGCTCCAGCTCGGGCTGTGCCAGCTCTGCTCCTTGCCACGGCCTCACGCATTGGGAAGATTATGTATCGGTAAGAAGGGAGGTGGATGATTACGAATGTTAGAAACAGGAGATTCGAGAGTGCAAACCTCTCTGTTATTAGACTCGCCTAACTTGGAAGAGCATGTTTGACTCTGCCCAAAGGAAGCCATCTGGATTGGACGGTTGCTTCTTCCCAATTCCCATCCTTTAGCAGCACCAGGGGGCTAGGAAGGACCAGGTGGCTGTGTAGCTTCAAGAGCGCAGCTCAGACGATCAGTCAGGATGTGGTTCGGTTTGCATTCAAGGTCTCAGCGTCAGCCCGCGAGCAGCTGGCCTGGTAGGCAGAGACGGTCCGTATGACAAGCAGCCCTTCATGGTGGCCTTCTTCAAAGTGAGTGAGCTCCACGTCCGCACCGCACGGTCAGCTTCTAGTCGGCGTCGACAGCAGATCCGTAACCGCTCCACTCAGTCCCAAGACCTGTCCCGGGTCTCCAGTGCCTCAGGTAGGTTCAGGGTAGCTTGTTTCTCCCCCAAGTCTTGGGTTTGGGACCTTTGTGAAATCCAGTGACATGCTGATGATGCAGATGTTTACCAAGTTCTACACAGTGCCTGGGAAAGATCTCTAGACGGCGTATAAGAGACCCTGGTAGTGGGTTGAACTAAGCCTGGGGCTCCTAACTGCCAGGTCAGCGGTTCAAACCCACCGACTGTTCTTGTGGACAAAGATGAAGCTGCTTGCTGCTGGAAAAATGTACAGTCTCAGAAATCCTATCCAGGGTCACTGTGAGTTGGAACGGCCTTAGTGGTAGTGGGTTTGGGATTTACTCTGCAGTCTCTGAATATAATCCAGTCTGAAAGGCTGGCAACTCAAGTCTAGCCAGAGGCATCTCAGAAGAAAGGCCTACGGAAACACTTCCCCTGAAATTATTCATTGAAAATTCAGTGGATCCCAGTTATGCTCTGACACGGATGGGGTCACGGACGACAACTGGAATCAGGACCCCTTCCATCAGTGGTTCTCCAGATGTGTCCCCAAGGCCACCAGAGGAACCCGTAGGCCGCAGACATCCTGAGAGTCTGCATATGCAGACAAGTGTCATTTGGTTAGACGGCTCCAACTTGATTTCCTTTCGCCCTGAGCGCACCTGGACTCTCTCTAGTTGCATTATACCTGGGAAGCTGGTACGCGCAAATAAACACTGTGCATCTGTAGAGGATCGCCTGTGTCCTTGGACAAAGGGATGGAAAGGCCACTCAAAGCACCGTCTGTGATACTGCCCTTTTGTAGGAGATCGCATTCAGGCTATTCGTCGAAGCACGGAGGAACGAAAGTAGGTGTTCTCCCGCCCCCTAGGCCGCTGACATTGCTAATATGTATTGGCTTCAATCCCAGATACGTTGAAAGTGTCAGGAATCCAGCATGAATTGGAAGCACAGTAGGACTTGCCATCAGAAATCACCCTTTCCTTGTTCCCAGTCGTCTGACCTGGGGCAAGTTACTCTATCTGTTTCAGCTTCCGTTTCTCTGTAAAGTGGAAGTGGATAGCTCATACAGTGTAGCTTTGCTGGTTTGAAACAAAAAGCACTTCAGCCTGTTTATGTCATCCTTCGGCTGTCATCAAGCAACATGCCTACTCAGGTCCATCCCAGGCACACTGGTATTGGAATGTTGTCACCCCCTGGGTCCTTATTGGCTGATTTTTTGGGGGAAATACATTGCTAGGCCTTTTTTCGTAAGCCACCTTAGTCAGGAAGCTCTGCCGAAACATGTTCAGCATCATAAATCAAAATGCAAACCCAGGGCACCGTTAGGGCCTCAGACTCATAGTCTCCCTCGTGTGTGTGCTCTATTTTGTCTTTGGCCTGTTTAAGACTTAACGGAGCCTCCATAAAAGAAAATGAAGTTTAAAAAACCAAGCTAAACCTGTTGTCATTGAGCCGATTCCAACTCACATCGATCCCTATCAGACAGAGTGAAATTTGCCCCATGGAGTTTCTTAGGTTGTAAATCTTTACTGTACAGCAAACCTGCCACATTGTTCCTCCCATAGAGCTGCTGATGGGTTCAAACCACCAACCTTTTGATTAGCAGCCACACAATTAACCGCTGAACCACCAGGCCCCTTAGCAGCATCAACCTTGTCCATGCCTAATAGCACAAAAGCATTAATTGCATCTGCCTGTAAGTCCTCAGGGGGGCGGGGTGTTGGGAATTCCTGAAAACAAAGTAAGATTCTTCTAGGAGATGCCTGTATTTTCCTAGGTTATAGGGTCTGTGTCTGCAAGCCATAGCCAGGGGCCTCTGAACACCTGTCCCCTAACAGGTGTTCCTAGAAGAGGAACAGGTGTTCCTAGAAGAAATCAGTCGGCTCTGAGTTCTTAGGCCATTGCTTCAACCAGCAACTTGGACGTGGAACTTGGGGGTCCACCACCCAGTGTGATGTGACATTTGGCTGCTTCTCCTCCTGGTGTTTCTCTGCAGCCAGGCCTCACTCATTAAGGACCTGGGGTCAAGTTGGGGACTGAGATCTCAAGTCACAGAGGCTTCTCTTGAAATGCTGGTTGCTTTTTAAAATTAAAGTTTCACTTGATTTGTTCCACGCCATCCTCCTGGCCCCCTTCACACACACACACACACACACACACACACACACACACCACTTTTAAAATTAAGACAACATGTTTCCCTTGACACAATGTCACCCAATGAGTCTTGGCCAAGTTCCGTTCACACTTCTTTTCAATTAGATGAGTTTAAATGAAATGCAAATATTAAAATGGATCACATTTGTCACAAAAGGCAAGCCTGTCCGACTTTTCTTGGTCTGCCCTCTCAGCCCACACCTCTCTGCCCAGTGGCTTGACTCCTGACCATGGTACCAAGTCAAACAAAAGAGTTCATAACCTCGCCTATTTAGAAGCTGACACTCCCAAGAAATGATGTACACGGGGTGCTCCCTTGTCACTGTCTTCAAACACCCTCCCAAGCTGGAGTCCATGCTGACTCTAGGGTGTTTGCATGACTGAGTGGGGGGAAGTCAAGTGCTAGCCTCTCCCCCGTCCCCTCCCAGCCCCATGCCTCTGAGTGGACTTGAATCTTCACCCTTCGTGTTAGCGGCTGACAGCTTCTCCTCGTACACACACACACACACACACACACACACACACACACACGATTCCAGACAGACAGATGCACACACACACACACAGATTCCAGACCATTTTAGTGCTACCTTATGTACTTGGCTCTTGCTTCCTTATTGTTTCTACCTGTTAATGGTGGGGGCGGGGAGGGCGGGGGTGCAGATGCAGAGGAGTAGATTGCTTTCTGAGAAGGGATATCCAGACGGGTGACATGCCTCCAGAAAAGCAGCCCATCCTGGTTCAGCTCTCTGTCCAGGTCCCTGGGGGCCAGATGTTGCTGTCAGAGAGCTGTGGGTTCTGGTGAGACTCCATGCCAGCAATGCTGTCTCCTGGTAAACATCCGTTGGCCTCTGCAGTCCCTTCATCCACGAACATGCTCTCAGAGACTGTACATCTTTTCATTGTAACAACAGCCCCCAGAAGAAACCCACTGAGTATGCCCTGCATCTGGGTAGAGAAGTTCATCACCTCATCCGATCGCCTGTCATCGGGGTGAAACATGGCAGGGAAATATGTGCTGTTTTTGGAAATGAGCTGTTTATACCTGAGAGGGCAGGACTTGTCCACAACCAGGCAAAGGCCAAGGGAGCCCC
>NW_022104553.1:5159735-5161271 GCF_000313985.2 Echinops telfairi
ACCCACAGAGCCTGTATGGCCTTTGGAATAAGTCTCCAGTGCTTTCAAGGCCACTTGTTTGTTTCCTCAGAGCAGTTCTTCTTCCGTTTCTTTCCCACCCAGCCAAGCATGTATCTTCAGGAACTCAGGGGGAAAAAATTATTCTGGCACATTAGTTATACGATTGACTTTTCTCTTGCCTTCTATTCCTGTTCAGACCGAACCATTCAGCAACTTTCTAACAAACTAAAAGGAGCTAGAAGTCATCTCTTGCCAGACAACGGTCTAGGTGCTTTCTGAGGACTATGGACTCTTTTGCTACATACTACAGGGAACTCCAGTTCACAGACCAGGGGTCTCATTCTTCCTAGCCAATGGTTATTCAGTACTTTAGTTCATAGCAGATGTCCACACTAGTCCTCATTCATTTCCATGGACTTAGCCTGCTGAAGCCGTCTGGGTTGACCATCATAGACGGACAGCAGAGCTTGGTAGGAAGGATCATGGGTAAGAACTGAAAACGATCAATTTATTCTTCAAGGGAGCTGGGACTATTAATTGGCAGCTTTTAATCTAAATTCTCATTTTAGCACGTTCAGATGTCTTAAATAAGAAGTGGAGGCTTGTTTCTGGCATTTTCCCTGAAGTCAACCCCTTTTTCCTCCACAGCGGTGGAGGACAGGAATGGAACAGAATGGTGTTAGTGACCAAAAGACAGAATTCTACCTGTAGAATACTTAAACTCTCCTTCAACATTAGCCCACTAAAGGTAATGGTCCTCATATCCGAAAGCACACTACAAAGGCACCTTCAACCCTGATCCTAGCCTCTCCCTTTGTGAATATGCTAATGGCCAATAATACTAACCAGTTGCCAGCAAGTCATTTCCAACTCATGGCCACCCTGTGTCCCAGAGTAGAACCATTCCATAGGGTTTTCTCAGCTGTCTCAAAACTCAAACTCACTGCCTCAGAGTTGATTCTCAGTCATAGCAACCCTAAAGCACAGGGTGGAATGGCCCCGGAGGGTTTCCAAGGCTGTAAACCTTTACAGGAGCTTAAAGCTTCATTGTTCTCCCTCAGAGTTGTTGGAGGGTTCAAACTACTAACCACATAAGGGTAACCCACTACACCATCTTTAAAAAAGCAGATTTCCAGGCCCTCTATGCACAGTGCTACTGGGTGGGTTCAAACTACTACCAGAATTTTGGTTAGTAGTCAAGTGCCAATCATTTGCACTACTCAAGGAATAATCCACCAGAACCATTGTCACTGACGCACAGTAACCCTGTAGGACAGAGTAGAATTGTGTGGCACTACTGGTTAGATGGTGAGTTGCTAACAAGATCGGCAGTTCAAACCCACCAGTAGCTCTGCAGGAGAAAGATAAGGCTTCCTGCTCCTGTAAGAAATTTAGTCTGAGACAAAGAGGGTGCATAAGTAAAAGTGGTGAAGAAAGCTGATGGTGCCCAGCTATCAAAAGATAGAGCGTCTGGGGTCTTAAAGGCTTGAAGATAAACAAGTGGCCATCTAGCTCAGAAGCAACAAAGCCCACATG
>NW_022104553.1:5161858-5167363 GCF_000313985.2 Echinops telfairi
GTGCTTGACACAATGGATGTATATATGGATTGTGATAAGAGTTGTACGAGCCCCCAATCAAATAATTTTTAAAAGAAAAAGCTATTTAGTCTGAGAAACACTATGAGTTGAAATCCACTCCCTGGCAGATAGTTTGCATTTGGTTTCCAAGACCGTGTGCTCTATGGAAACAGACTGATAGATCTTTCTCCTGTAGAACGACGGGTGCGCTTGATTCACTTGGATTTCCATTATCAGCTGAACTGTGAACCGCTGTACTAGCAGCGTTCTCGGAGCAATAATAAAGAGACATAAAGCAGTGTTAGAAGAGGCCTGGATCATTACCTTATGATTATAACTCCCAGGGTGCATTGGGTGTATACTTGGGAAATAGCAAAGAGAAGAGAGGGAGCCTAAGGCCCAGGAAGCCTTAGAGCCCAGTCTGTAATAACAGGTGAATCCAACCAATGGCAGTGGGTTTGGGGTTTGATTTTAATTAGATCCATATCATTTTGGAGTCAAGAAAAAAAGCACAGACAAAAATGTTCCCCCTCCCCAGCTGCTTAAATTGAGTCGTGAGAGCTTGTAATCCTGGAGCACCAAGAGAATCAGACCTCACCACTGCCTCTCAGGCCAACCATCCTGATCATAAACAAAATCGAGACTCTGAAAACCTAACACTTTATAGGATGACTGGCCCCAGAAATCAGAACCTCGGCATTGCCATCTTACCTGCCATATTGTCCATGGCCCAAGAAGCCCGGGCCTCTAGCATGCACCTCAATGGTGCTATTGACGCTGTGGGAAGGGTGGGAGCCAGGGCTGTGTTTGGGATAAGGCTGGACTGATATGCCCTCCAGATAGGGAAGCATGGCATGGTCAGGCCAGTTGAAGACAGAGGTGCCATCTGAAGTCATTCTTTTGTCCATGCCCTTTTCATTCTAGTAGAGAAGGAAAATGTTCTAACAAGCACATTTTCTTGGGGAAGAGTTGGTGGCCTAAGCCTGGACAAGCTGGGAAGAACGGAGTAGATCAGGCCACTTGCTCCGAACTCCTGCTGCTGGGATATTTTCCTAGCTGTGCAAGATGTGAGGGCCTGCAGCTGGCGGGCAGCAGGGCGTCAGGGAGCCCAGCCAGAGGAGGGGGGCTGCCTCCCTTCACTTGGTTGCTGTGTCCCTGCTGTCTTGCTCCCAATACTTTGTGTCTCTCTCATCCTTGGTATAGGGAAGGGATGGGGGTGGGGGGGCTAGCCTCCTCTGGGGCCTAGGCTGGTATATTTCTCTTCCATTGCTGCCTCCCTATGAACTTCTCTGGTGTGGCTACTCTCTGGGCGCTGTAACACCCTGCTCAGACATGGTAACCCTCGAGGTGGGCAGTGCAGACATAACCCTGCTTATGTCCCTTAATGTCTAAGCCACTTCTAGGAGCCTTCTTCTCCTGAAGGGCTCATGGCCTGTGGTGCAAGGGCAGCCTGTGTGCATATCACTGACTCAGTAGAGTGGCTGTTACAGAAATGCCCAAAGGGGTGGCTTTGAAGAACAGAAACTTCATTTTGTTACCATTTTGGAGGCTGGGAATGATGACATCGGTTACTTTTTTCTTGCTCAATCTAAAAGAAAACAGAAAATTTTAAAGAGGCCAAATTGAGAATGGGCTAAAAGAGAAAGCAAATGATAAGACGTTAGATTTTAACCCAACATAGTTAACATCTGCATTGAAGAGCCCTGGTGGTGTAGTGGTTATGCGTTGGGCTGCAAGGTCAGCAGTTCGAAGCCACCAGCTGCTCCAAGGGAGGAAGACAGGGCTTTCTACTCTTATAAAAGAGTTACCATCTCAGAAACCCACAGGGACAGTCCTACCCTGACCTATAGGGTCATTAAGGGTTGGCATCAACTTGATGGGTGTGTGTGTGTGTGTGTGTGTGTGTAGGAGAAAGAGAGAGAGATCTGCATTAATTCACTTTCTAATGCCCTCTACCTATGGGCAGGGTTTTTCACACCCTGCTCAATGGTCCGAGGGTGTTCAGTGGAGGCTTATTCTGCAAATGGATTTTGGAGGAACCTACACTTGAAGGAGCACTGGAGCACCTTGGTCTGGCACAGGCAGGCCACTGGTTTAGCCTGAGGGTCACTGCCTTTGGAGATGACCGTGTCGCCTGGGGAGCCATGGCTTTGGGGTTAGGCCCGTTCCAGCTCCCTGACCTCTCCGCCCTGCCCTTTGCACAAAGCTGAACTCCCTTCCTTAATCCACTGAAGTGGACACATTTTTGTCAACGGTTAACAACGTATGTTTTTACTAGCTCTGTGCAGACCATGTAGGTAGATAAATGCAGAACTGGGAGAGGAATGTTTTTCTGAAATCTGTCTATCCCCATCCTGCCCCCACCACACCCTCGCCCTCCCCCGAAAAGTGTGGCAGTGTAATTACACAGCTGAACCCAGGATACCGGTACCTAAGAGGCGGGCAGCGTATTCTTAGGAACACTGATCTCCACAAATAGTTCTCTATCTCTTGCCAGCAATCAACATGGAGTTAGTTACAAGGAGATGCAGGCAAGGCCCGAGACCATCTGTAGGAAGAACCCCAGGAGGCTTGAACTCCACGCTTTCCTCCCTCCAGCCGAGTCCATCTTTAACAACAAAAATGCCGGTGTCCAGTCCTAAAAGACATCGCTGTTCTTGCAGAGAGAGTTCTCTTTGCTGAGCATGAAGAGAGTCAAATTAGCAGCAAGTTCACAAATAGAACTTATTGGTGAAGACAGGAGCCAGGCCCCGCCCAGGATGTCATCATGAGTCCTTCCAACCCAAAGAGAAACTGGAGAAGCAAACGTGAAGAGCTGGCCCCTGGCCTTGGCGGGAAGCTTCCCACAGACGACCCTGCCGGGATCTCCAGGCTTGACATCGGGCGGGTTGCAGTCCCCAGCACAGAAACAGGATTTTGAAGGTGGTTTCTTTGGGATCCCGCCGGCAAGAGGAGCTTGGACGGGGAAAGCTCCCGCCTGAGACTTACGGAGATGGTCTGTAGGCTTTGTCATCTGACACTGGGCACTGTCCACAGTTCAAAGGGTCTTCTGGACTCCCTGCATCAGCTAGTTGGAGACGAACGAGCATAGGAGGCCTAGAAGTGACCCATCTCCTTTCTCCCCATAAGCCGTGAGGAGATGTGGGGAGAGTACAGTCCCATGGCCACAGCTATCTGCAGGGGCCACCTGGGGGCCCAGGGGAAATAGGCATGTTTACATGTAGCAGACTATTCCTTGAGTTGCCATGCAAATTACTTGAGCCTTTTGTAATTTGCATTTGCCCTTCCCACACTATCCAACATCCTTCCCCCAAGTAGCCTATTGCTTCCCTCTCTGATTTCCTCTGGATCTTAAGCCATGCCTGAGAAAGAGATGAAAACCCAAATCCTCACAAGTGGACCAAGTGTAACCAGTGTCACGTAACATCATGGCAGCAGCAATCAAGAGATCAAAGGATGCATCGCGTTTGGGCCAATCAGCTGCAGGAGATGTCTTTAAACTGTTGCAGAGTAAGGATGTCACTTTGAGGATGAAGATATGCCTGACCAAAGTCATTGCATTTTCAATGGCCTCATGCGCATCTGAAAGTTGGACATCTGCGTAAGGCAGACAGAAGACAAATCAGTGCATTGGAATTCTGGTGACAGTGTAGAACAGAGAAGGTACGGTGAATGGCGAACAGGTGTGAGGATGGCACAGGCCCAGACGGACTGTCACTGTGTTGTACATGGGCTGCCAGGAGTCAGAACTGATGCGTCGGCGTCTCCTAATAACAATCTAGAAATGGTGGAGAGACCGGCTCATCAGCCCTACACTAAATACTGGCTCACTATTTCTCTCACTCCCTCTCCCCTAGCTATTGGTCTAGCTCTTCATTACATACAGTGTAAGGAGACGTTAATTAATTTACGTGGAAGGTAATTTTAAGGGTTTGGGGGGAACTCACCTTGAGGAATCAGGCTCAGCCAGGTTGTCACCAGGCATTCTGAACGCTCACCCATTGCTGTGTCCCCATTTTTTTATTTCACCTTCAAGTCACTGCCTCAAATTATATATTTTCACCCAAGAATGCCCTAACGTGAGAAGCATTATTAGACACGCCCTGAAACGAGCAGTGGTGTTAGATGTTAGGTTTGTGTATGGGATTCTAGGGTGATGATTGATTTAACTTTTTATGGTGTGCATTGTAAGAACGTTGGCATCCATCTACATTGTTTCTTTGTAGGGGATTTATGTGTTTTAAATAATAGTTTCACCAGATGTGACTTGAATGTATTTATCTTGTTTAGGAATCATGCCTTTCCAATCTAAGGCTGTTGGCTTTCCCTCAAATTCTAGAAAATTTCATCAATAAATCTTCAAATATTAACTCCTTCCCATTACTCTTTTCTGAAATTGCCATTAGGAGTTTTTCATTCTATCTTCCTCTGGCCATTAGAGGATTCTTTAAATATAGTGGTCAGTTCCTTAACTTCATTTGTGCCTAATCTGAGGTTTAACCCATCTATTTAACTTTTATTTTCCATGACTATAGTTCTATGAACTTCTAGGTGGTTAACATATCTACCTGTTCTTTATCAAATCTCCTTGATCCCTCCCCCACAATGATCTTTATGATTTTTATTTCTCTATTCCTTTTTTTCCTCTTCTATTTAACCTCTTTCGTGATTTTAGTTATTGTCATTTTCTGACCTCTTTCGAGGACTTGCCTGCATCCCTAGGGTCCTTGCGTTCTAAATCTCCCCTCAGGAGTGTTCTTTTCTTCATTTGGCTGTTTCTCTTTGTTGTGAGATTAGTTTCAGCAGGCTTTTGCCTTGTTCTGTGTTTGTTTTTACCAAGAGTCCTTGGGACCCCGAGTTGTGAAAAGTATCAAACAAGAGTGCCTCCGCATGTTTCGTCCAGGGGCCTTGCGGTCACAGCTAGGTGGTTCTGAGGTGAGTTAGATCAGTGGGAGGAAGGCATCCGTCTAGAATCAACAAACCACAGGGGCCTGTCTCTCCTCCCACAAAGCTGACTACAGTGAAAATGTCCCATTTTCTTATCAAACCTACGATCTTGGGTGCTTTCTCCTGCCTCTGGGTTAGGAAGGACCCTGGATTGCACAAATCACAGGAAACCTAATTCCATGTAAACCAGGAGGTAATTTCTTGGTTCCTGCCATTGAAAGGTACAAAGGTAACAATACCCAGGACTTAAAGGTTCTTGTGGCCACTGAAGTCCATTTTAGATTAAAATTCTTTCTTCAAGTGATTTCCTCTCTTCGCTTCTCTCTGGAACTACCAGGTTAATATTTTAGGATCACAGTTCTGAGTGTGGCACTCTGGCTCAAAAACCTCCAAGTGCCATGGCTAGACAGTTCAAGTCATTCTGGTTGGCAATCTATTTATCCCTCCAGCGTTACTCACCTGTCTCCTCTATGTTCACTCCTTTGTCTCGCTGCAACGCTGTTGATGCTGACTTATTGCAATCCTATAGGACAGGGCAGAACTGCCCCGTGAGTTTCC
>NW_022104553.1:5169695-5170599 GCF_000313985.2 Echinops telfairi
TTACTTCACCCAAACACCATCTCATCTGCAGACCCCGTGGTCCTCCCGCTGTGCACCTGTGCTCAATCCCACTTTGAGACAAGGAGCATCTCTCACCATCTATGTACCACGTGAAAACAACACTGCCCCTCTTCTGTCTGGAGCGGCCTCTGAAAAGCACACCGCCTTCTGGATGCTGGCTTTAATGTTCCAGCCAGTTCAGCAGAGGGCCGGCAGCCCCTTGCTTTCTGCTGTGCAGCATAGTGTCTGAGCGGCGCAGGACGGGTGACTAGCAAACCAAGTGAGGAAGGGGCACTGGCCTTTTAAGAATGCGTTTGACTGAGCTGTTTCATGAACTGAAATCACCACGTGCTCCCCCCGAAAGTCAGACTCAAGAGTGAATCTTAGAATATTTCTAAAATATCCTTTTCACAACTGTGTACTAGGAAATCTATTTCAAACTAAATTGATTAAATAATACATTCATAATCGATCACTGTTCATACTTCCAGTCATTTCTGTAAATATAAAATATAATTTATTGTCTTTTGTATCTGTGTTGCTATAACATTTAAGGAAAGACTAGACTTTTTCGTTTTTAAAAAGAATTTATTTAGAAAGTTATCATGTAAACAAATTGTACCACTTTGATTTTTCTCTTAATACAAGATTCGTGCTGCCTTGCTGACATCACTTGTGAGGAGTGTGCTTCTCTGGAAGTTGGGGTTCTATGGGGAACGTCCGCCCCGAATAAAGATCCCCTGTGAGGCAGAGGCTAGTAGGCGTTGTCCTGTGATCTTCTACGTCGGACGGTGTGGGTGGGCTTGTTTCTGGGAGTCCCACCACCAGTCACGGTGTACGTGGGGTGGGGATAATTGGTTCCGGAAGTAAGATGATGGGAAGGCACACCGCTGAGTACCCTAGG
>NW_022104553.1:5172082-5183470 GCF_000313985.2 Echinops telfairi
TGAATCCCAAGCTGTAATGAAGATTCTCAACACATTCATCGAGTCAATTCCGACTCACAGGGACCCCATAGGGTAGAGTAGAATTTCCCCTGTGGGTTTCCAAGATGGTAACTCTTTCTAGAAATAAAAATTTCCTTTTCTCTCTCGCAGAGCTGCGATGGCTTCAAGCCACTGAGCTGGCAGTTGGCATCCCAATGCACAGCTCCACTACGCCACCAGGGCTCCTATATAAAGAAGTTGCATGTCAAAGAAATGGCTTTATTCCGAAGCCGCGTCTCCCAATCTGGAATGTGCTCAATAATACCTGTGAGCTTGTTAAAATGTAGTATGTCAGTCAGGTGCCGGGAGATGTCCACAATGACCCCTGGGCCACTTGTGTAATAGCCACAGATGCTAAACGACCCACACCTTCAGTCGCACCCTCTCTCTCAAGGCCTAAGTAAGCCTGGGGTCTGCTTCCAATCAAGGCACAGTGGAGGCCCAACAATCAAACGCTCAACTGCTAACTCTAAAGGCAGTTGGAGCCCGCCAGGAACTCCGCAGCACAACGGAGTCTGAGGTCTCCCTCTGTGACAGTTACCGCCTTGGAAACCCCGTGGAGCAGTTCTAATCTGTCTGTGTGGTCAAGCAACATCAGGATAAACAGAAAGGATTGAAACTGTCAAGGGTTTCATTTTCTATCAGTGCCCTTGGCAATAGCAGTCAAGAAAACACGTGGTGGACTGCACTGAGCAAAATCTGCTGCAAAGGACCTCTTTAAAGCACCCCAAAGTAAAGATGTCACTTGGAAGACTTAGGGTACACCTGACTGAAGCCACGGTGGGTGCTGTATGTGTTATGTTCTGTTGGACAAAGGGTCGATGCGTCGGAATTGACAGCCCTCACTATCAGAAGGACCACTAAGTCTGTACTTCTCACTGGTGCGGCACCATGCAGTACACCCACAACTCCTCTGCTGTCACTCCTGCGTTTACACAATCCACTGGTGACCTGGCATCAAAACCAAGGAAAGCCACACCAGCTCCCATGGGGTCCATTCCGACTCACGCAAACCCTGTAGGTATCAGAATGGAACTGGGCTCCACAGGGGGCCAATGGCTATGAGCTATTGGGAGGGGAAGATTACCGTTCACACCAACTGGCCTCCAAAGTGTTTAAAACAACAATACAACAATTGCAATTCTTCCTGGCCACCCCCCACACTTGTAGACCATGCTAATTTCCCTGAGTGAGGTAATGCTCAAACAGGTCAAGCACAAGCCTGGCTCCCTCAGGAGGAAGCTGACGTTCTAATAAGTCCTTCACCCAGCCCCTGTGCTTGATCCTGGTGGCTGATGTCTGCAGAGACTGGCGATGAACTGCCACAGCCCAGGCAATGCAGTCACGGTGTCCATCCTGTTCTCACAGCCTCGTGCTCATAGGGCAAGGCAGACCCCACTGGAAAGCTCGGGCAGAGCCTCACCCGGCGGGGTGCTCCTGTATGAAACGTCATGTCCACCTGCAGATACTTACTGAGTATTTGCTGCATATATCCCGCTCGGCAGTGCAGTCCACTTCAGCTATCTTGACAGCGGCCAAGCCCGGGAATTCCTTCTTAGAGAGGTCTTCCCAGGTCGGAGCCAGGTTCTTACAGTGGCCACACCTAGAACACAACGACAGCGCCTTCACTCGCAGCTCCCTGCCAAGCCAAGGCTGTTTCTTCCGCACAAGGCAAGGCATAACTGACTGTGTGGAAATGAGTAGACGTGGACTTCTCCCCATAGGCACATACATGACACCGCTCTTCCTCCACCTCCACCTCCTTCTCTCCCTATCCCTAACCAGGGACTCAAAGGCAACCCCGAGGAGGTTTCCAGGTTCACTGATAGAAGTAAGAGGAGCTGGAAACAAGTGGGGCTCCTCAAAGCCACTTCCATGAGCAGATAAAACAAAGCTCAGTGGTTGATGACTTCACCATGAGCAGAAGGCACAAACAAACACACTTAAAAAAAAACACACATTCCAAACGACTTTCCGTTTTCTTGCTTATGGTAGCAAAGCTCCCTTTAAGCGCCGCCGATTTGGTGTGGGCTTGAGGTCATTTAGCTTTGTTCACACCTTCCCTACTGTCCATCACTGTACTGACTTTCCTGTTCCACCCCTCGCCCCGTTCTAGGAAGGGCTCCCCTGAAAGAAGGGAGCTTCACCGCTGGGGGCAGAGGGTCTTTCGTTAATGGAAACAACCCGTTTTAAAGGCATCCTGACTTCACAACTAAACACTAGACAGCTCCTCTGAGTCACACTCGGGCTCATGACCAACTTGCCCTGTGGTTAGTCAGGCTTTTTCCCGAACGCCGGTAACCGAGGGCGCACAGTAAGGTGATCCCCAGTTCCCCTCGCTGGGAAGACCCCTAACATTCTCCCAGCACTGGCTTTTCCAAATGGACGGGGACGGCTTTATTTGAGCAGACTGCGTTGTCTGCTCAATGTTAAGGCTGAAGAAGCAAATTCAAAAGAATCAAAGTCCACCCAAAGTTGGCTGGCAAGGCTGACGGAAACCCCAGAGGAAAGCCTATACTAGTTCATAACATAGGCCAGAGCCTTTCCCTGGGGAGAGCTGCTCTTCTGCCTCCCCTGAAAAGAAAAAACAGACACTTTGTTGAAGAGATGAGGGCAGAATGAAGTGCCTTGAGACTTGTCTCTGGCTCCCTGCCTCCAATCCCATGTCGTCTTCCCACAAGCTATGGACAGCCACTTTATGTGCCGGACCCCAAGGGCCACGTCCTGGGAGGCTCAATGAAGTCTATGAGTAACTTACTGAAAACTGAGCTGCACTGGGTCTCCCGACAACGTCCTTAGTTTTAAAAGGTTTGGAAGTAAAGCTCTATCATCATGTTCATTCTTTTAGGAAAGCTACCCACTGGGAGAAGTACCTGACACCACCAACCCTGATCCTCTGGGTGGGCAGCATTCATGCACCATATCCCAACACATCGCATGCTCTACAGTTGCTTCTCGGCGCCACGGGCCTCGAACACACTGGAACGCAGGCGCGCAATGACGGCATTTCCTTCCTTCCAACAAGGATCCCCTCAGCACACGGGCCCACCCTCTCACTGGCAGGGAAATACAACATGTGCCCCTCGGCGAACCAGAAGGGCTTGGCGAAGGAGGCAGCCACTTACCACGGAGCGTAGAACTTGATGAAGGTGGTCCCCTCCAGAATAGTGTCGTCAAAGTTATTCTTGGTCAGTGCCAGCACAGTGCCCTTTGGGGAGGAGAAGGCCACAGTTCAGACACCCCAGTTATAGAGCATGGCCCGGGTTCACATGGCAATTATCAATGCCGGCGCTCATGAGCCAAGGTCCCAGCCAAATGTCCCCGCAGGTCACATCTAACGAGCTATGCTGAAGAGCAGAGAATTGCTCCCAGAAACCATGTGGGCCTGAGTCTACAGGTGCTAAGGGGGCAGGCCAGCACACATACAGGCGGTGCTGCCAGGTGGCCCCAACTGGCTCTACCCAGGTTAGTTCGGGAGCCATCGAGGCCACCCGAGGCCAGGGTGTGAAGAAGCCAGCTCTAGAGGCCCTGCGTGTACCTGCCAGGGCAGGAGGTCCACCTTCCCGGTCCTAAGTAATGACTGTTGACACACTGCCCGCTCTACCGCCTGCCCCGCTATCCCGGCTGTGCATCGGACACACGTACCGGCTCTGCAACTTTCAGAACCAGAGCCACCAGCCGTCTGCCCGTGTGCAACTCTGGTGACTTGAGCTGCTATGATGCTGGAAGCTATGCCGCCAGCATTTCAAATGGTGGACACGCTTGAGCGAAGCATCCCCATCAAGACGCACTAGGAGGTGAGGTCTGACAATCTGCTTCCAAAGACCAGCCCACTCCTATTGTCCAACAGGCTTGCGTCAGCTACGTCATCAGACGGCGGGGAGCCGGGGAGATGCAGCAGTAAGACAGCTGCAACGACAGATGCTGACACGGCCTGGGGGCTCAAGGGCAGCCCAGGGCTGCCCAGCACTTGTCCACAGAATCGACGTGGGCTGGCGTTCAACCCGACAGCAGTCAACAACAGGCCCTCAAAAGCAAAGGCTGTGAAAGGAGTCTTTAAAATTCTCCAGGAAAATGGGGCAAGTCCTAACTTCCTGAGGATGGCTACAACAATGTACCCAGGGTCTTGCTCGAGACCCAAAAAGCGCCCCGCTCAGAGGGCACAGGTCTGCGCTCCCACGTGTGGTGTTTGGTGCTGCGAGGCAGCGTGCTGCTCTCACTGACCCACCAGACACTGTGCTCGGCTGCGCGGAGAGAGAGACTGGGGGCTCCATGAAGAGTAGTGGTGATCTATTGAAAGTGGAGGGGTGGGGTAGTTCCACTGTGACATGGACCACCAGGCGGGGCATCTGCTCCACGGCAGCAGACACCGGTATTTCTCCCATACAGCTCTGGTGCTTTCATGGGAACGAGAATAAGAGGGACTGGCGTGCAGTTAACTGTCCTGGGGCTCACTCAAGGATGACATCTGCTACTGTCTCAGCGCCAAGAGGAACCCCTGCCTGGCGCGCCACCACGGAACACTGCCTCTTTCCTGACGGGCAGAAATACTGTGCCTCACTCACTGGAAAACCCACTTCATGGTGGAAAACTTGATTATAAATAGAAGCAGCTCTGGGTTTGATGACAAAATGCCTAGTATATAATTATGCTCAATTTGGGATGACCTTTTTAACCACCATGACACATACGCTTCTCAATCTATGTGGTCATAACTACAAAGTCATGTGTTTGCTTCTTCAGCCAAAGCTTGGGCTTGTCACTAACACCGGGCCATCCCCAGCCTACAAGCAAGCGCCCAGCTTGGGGCATGAGGTGACAAAGACCAGAGCTGTTCCCGCCTCGGGAGGCTGAGGCAGCTGGCTCCATTGGATTTAGGGCTGAACACACACGGGGCCTGTAGGCCCGAAGCCCAGGGGCAAAGGCACACCGTGGCCTCTACTCTGCCCAAACACCCTCCTGTCCCAAGCCAGAACTCAGGCTGCTCTGAGGTCTTCGGTGTGAACTGAAGTAGCAAGGTGGGTGGTCTGCGCTGGCAAAATGTTGATCACCAGAACTTAGGGGATTAGAAACTCCGGGCATGGTTTTCCCGGGAAACACATTCTGATTCCTCTCCAACAATCTCATTCTCACCCCCAGTTTCAGAGTCAGTTTCTCGCCCATAGTAAAGGACAAGTCACCTGTTGAGCCGGCTGTAGCTCCAGACCCATAAGTTTAACTCGTGGTTATGCTTTGGGCTGCTAACTACAAGGTCCACAGTTCGAAACTACCGGTTGCTCTGTGGGAGACATATGGGGTTTTCTACTCCGGTAATCAGTTGGTCTCGGAAACTCACAGGGGCCATTCTATCCTGTCCTGTAGGGTGGCACCGACTTGACGGCAGTGAGTCTGGTTTGGGGATTGGGCAAGAACACACACAAAGACTCCCAAACCTGGAGCCATCAAGTCTAGGCTGACTCTCAGCAGGCTGTGTGTTACCAGCAGAACTGAGATCCGTGGGGCTCTCTTGGCGGGGATCTTCCGACAGAACAGCTGTGCTGGGAGTTCAAACAGCCAACCTCTCAGTCAGCCGCTGACTGCGAATCAGGTGCAGCAACCCCCACCACCCCGAGAACCAGCATGTTGAAAACAGCTTATCACACTGACCCTCATATATGCCAAGGCCCCGGTTGCACCCCCTCTGCTCTCACATTCCCTCCCCGCCTACCCTCCAGTCGGTGCACCCAGGGGACCTGAACCCCTTACGCCGGCTTCTCCTCTCCACCTGTTGCCACAGCTTGGGTTGGAGTCGCAGTGTCCTTTGTAGCTGCATTTGACAGTTTGACATCTCCATCAGGTACGAAGCTGCCAACCACCTTTCTCAAGACCAGTCGGCTTGAAACCCTACAACGGTTCCCTATAAAGGACAGAACCCTTGGCAGACCACCAGAGCCTGTTACCACCCAGCTCCTGCCTGTGACCCCTGGTGCCCTCCATAGCACTCTTCTCTGCAGCCTGTTCCCCAGTCCCCACCCCACACCCGACCCCCAGGCCCCTGCTGTGTGCTGAACTGTGCAGCCCCTCCTCCTGGAGCACCTGCCCACCACTGGGCTCCCCAGTGACCTCCGCCCCCCACCCTCCACCATCTCTCAAAGAGCCCTGAGGGCCCTCCCGCACGTTGCTCCCTGCCTGGGGACCCCGGGAAGCATGTGTTTGCATCTGTCGCCCCCTAAAGACACCCATGGTAATTGCTCCGTGAATTCAAAACGTTAGCAGTGCTGTCCTGAATGACAGTAACCTCCAACAGTCAGGAAATTAACTCGCCAACAATGCCCTGCTTCGCAGCCACGCCTGTTCCACCACCACTTTGTAAAGTGTGCCCTCAAATACTGTCCCTTCCCAAAACCGGTGAATCCAAAAAGGAGAATTCGCTACAGATTCTGACACCAAACACTGCTTCAGAAGTTGTCACACCTATTTCCGGTTTTCAGAAAGGCACGTTTATGTTTACCTTTGAAAGCATGCAAAACCAGCTGAAGGAAGTAGTCCTTGCCAACAACTTCAGTGTAATCAGTCACCAGAATGACTGTAAAGCCAGCGGCCAGCGGGTCGAATGACAACTCGTCCTGACCCCCGCGTGTTGGAGCAGGGCAGCAGTACAGCACCAGGACTTTCTTCCAGGTGCCTCTGGGCGGACTCGGCCCACCAGTCTTTAGGTTAGCAGCCAAGTGTACTGACGGTACATACGCAGAGACCCCTGAATGATCGTCCTTGTCTGTCAATTGCCCTTTTGTCTAAAGCGTGGGGAGGATGGGAAGGGGCGTGGGGTGCTGCACCTTCCGAGGTCCTGGCTGGGACAAGGCACTTACCTCAGCAGCGGCCGGCGTGGCGGCCAGCAAGGGGGCCTCAGAAGGCTCCATGGTCTCAGCGGATCCCCTCTCTGGGCTCTGCAGCTGGGACTCCACATACTCTCTTAGGGATTCCAAGTCCCTCTTGCCTTTGTACTGATCCATCTGCCAGAGACGCGGGCCACACAAGCATGTTGCTCATTAGAACATCCAAGAGCTCCAAGCCACTCAGAGCTTCCCCGGGTCCCCTACTCACCCACTCAAGGTGCCCAGGACATGGCTCAGCCACAGTTGCACAGGTTCCGCATGCTTACATGCCCAAATGGAAAGAACCACCCCCCTCAAAAAAAAAAATCCAATTGCTGCCAAGTCACTTTTGACCCCTAGCAACCGTTCCGTGCGCCTAAAGGGCAGAGGAACTGCCCCCCAGGGCTCCAGGCCCCGAGGGTCGCCTCTGTGCCCGGTGTGTTCACGTGGCTGACCTTTCATTTAGCAGCCAAACGCTTTACCACTACACCACCGTGGCACCTCCAAACGGACACAGTATAGCATGCATTATGCACCGAACACTTTGGTTTCGGTGAGGGGTTTTGCAACTTTTCCCTCTGCAGGGGCAGAACCAAGAGCGCCCAGGGTGAGTGTCTCTGGGCCTCCAGCCCCTTGTGATGTCTGGAGTGGCCTGAGGAGGTGGGAAGGTCAGCATAACCAGGAGTCAGCGCCCCCAGAGGCCGAGAGGCCGGGCACTCCCCTCAGGGCACCACCACCCTACGGCTGAGAGCCTGGTGAGTCTAGATTATAACCCAAGCCAGTGAGAACGTTTTCAGTAGCATAACAATGGACAGTTTTCAATTGCCAACTGCCCACATCTTTTCAGTGCCCAACCAAGGATCCTGGCAATTTGTTGCAAGCACTCAACAATTCATGCCATTTCAGTTAAGAGACCAATAATTCCACCTCTCACCTTCTTGCCATCTCGGAACCAGAGGAGAGTTGGGTAGCCTCGGACTTGGTTTCCAGAGCAGAGTTCGTAGTGCTGTGTGCAGTCCACCTAAGCATGAAGCAACATCAAGTTCACAGGCACTTTCGTCACTTGCTAAATTGGCTGTTGGACACTGGATACTAATTCAGATTCTATAGCACTTCTGCCAACAAGCTGCGGATTTTGGAGAGGCTCCATAAAGGCTACCTGATTGCACCTGAGCCAAGGGA
Source organism: Echinops telfairi (assembly GCF_000313985.2). Classification (NCBI taxonomy): domain Eukaryota; kingdom Metazoa; phylum Chordata; class Mammalia; order Afrosoricida; family Tenrecidae; genus Echinops; species Echinops telfairi. Next base: position 5,180,158 of record NW_022104553.1, read on the forward strand.
GCCAGCTGATGAGACTGGAGCAGCACTGTCAAAAACGCTGTTTTACTTGGACAGACCAGACCTGGCCTAACTCGGGGTGGGGGTGCTGCAGGCTTCAAATCCATGGGGCTGGAAAATCCAGGAGGAACCAGTAGTCGGTGTGACACTGGAGTCTCTGCTACGTACTGCAGCACAGCACAGTAGACTACAATTCATCCACCACTCTCTAAGCTTAGTACGTTTAATATCAACGACCGGAGTTCTTCAGGTCTTTGTTTTATCTAATATCTGGTAACGACTCTGCTTGCCCAACATTTTCATGAAACATTTTATTCTAAGGGACATTTACCACCCCACCCTACTCCCCTCCCCTTCCTGGCAGAGCTCAGCTGAATAGGACTATATGCTAACAAATTAGGATAAAAATACTACCCCAACAGATAAGACTGAAGTCAGAAAGCAGTTAAAGTGTTCAACTGAGGGACGGAGAATTGATAAGCATATTTATAAGTCCAGACTGGCCCCGTGCCAGATCTGTCCAGAGGAGGAAGTGTCCCAGATGTGAGGTAGGTGATGCCGGTTCATGCCTGGCTCTGTGTGGGAAACCGAGGACCTGGGAGAAAATGTCAGTGGCCTATTCTCTACACTCATGACCACAGGGCTTGGAAAACCAGCCCCAGGGTTTCCAGGAAAACCTCCAGGGTCCGGAGACTATGGGTAACTCTGAAAACACACATTCTCCAGGGAGAAAGATTTCTCCCCAGCACCCTCCATTAAAATGCTAGTATAAAGCTGTCTCCTACAGGTGCTCCTCATGTGTGCACGTATGCAGTTAAAGGATGCCTACCTCTAAGGGCAGGCAGGTTCTTTTGTCCCCTCCCCCTCAAGGGGGATCTACTCCTTTTGTCTCTTAACTACCCGCGACCTGTCATGAAGTGTTCCCCTAAAGGGCTCAGGATACCAGAGGGTCACATGCTTCCCGTTCTGTGGAGCACGTGCCAGCTGGAGGCGTGCAGGCCTCCAGGTGCGGTAGAACCCCACGGGTGAATAAACTCAAGGCTCTTGTCCTGATACTGGAGATCAGACCCTGGTGTCCCGTTTTTCTGACCCCTTATTTCTCTAATTGCACCATCGTCTCCTCAGGACGCAATTCAATTGTGGGGGCTGGACCGCCACAGTTCTGTTAAGGGTTTCCAGTGACATGAACTGAAAAAAGAAATGATCCCTTATAAAAATGCAGAGACTACCTTAAAGGCTGCAAGGGATGAGCAAGGCAAGAGGCAAGGTGACGCTAGCATTATTACCTCTATGAAATATTCACCAAAGACAAGAATCATATTCACAACGCAAATATAGGCTACACTAATGAAAGTGGTTCATAAGAGCAGTGAAGACTCCATTCAACTAACAGCAGTAATCATCATTACAGTTTACCAAGCATGGCTCCATTCCAAGCACTGTATTAAGCATTTCACGTTCATCTTCAAAGCAGCACAGGGCTGATCTTGTCTTACAAAGGAGAGGTGGCCCAAGTCTCACTCCGAAGTTTATCCTTTTACGGCTCTCACCAGACAGAGCCCAAACCAGCTGACCATGAGCTGATGCCAACTCACGGTGACCTCACTCGTGCCCACATAGAAGTGTGCTCTGTGGGGTTCTCCCTGGCGGGCGTTTCAGAGGTAGACCGTCAAGCCTTTCTTCCAAGGTGCCTCTAGGTGGGCTGGAGCCTCACTCACACTTTTTGATTAGCAGCCAAGAGTGTAACTAACGGCTGCCCCACCCAGCGACTCCACCACCCTGCATAGATCACCTTATTAAGTACAGTTCTTGGATAAGCAGTCAAATCCAGGAATCGTATGAAAGGAAATCCACACCGTGGGAACAAAAAGATGGATGAGAGAAGCAGTATTATTAGATGAGCTGTAGGAGCCAGCTCTAGGCAAATAACCAGAATCCCCGGTTACACACACAGAAGTTGTCCGGTATCGCTTCTGGCTTTTTCTATGGAAAGAAAAAAAGCTGCAAAGCATTCTAGCCCCCAGGAGCTCCCAACGAACAGGGTCTTCTGTGGGCCCGGGTGGTTATAAAGCCAGGGGTGCTTCAGGAAAGAGCCATAAGGTGAGATCAAAGGTGGACGGTTTCCAGGCATGTGGAGGGAATGTTCTCCCATCTGTGCAGAAAGGCTCTGGCACTGCCAGTTCACAATTGGCCATCGCTTCAAATGAACTAAGCAGCCAAAGCCGTCATGGACCGACATGCTGTGGAAAAGCTAGCCACCCCCGGCTACCCTCTGCAAAGGTGCGATGAATGTTCAAGAGGCACTCTCAATGGCATGAATAAATCAAGCCTGGGGCTTTGCGCGCAGCATGAGGGATGGGCCACTCCACTAATGAATCTAGTCCACTTGCAGTTGAATAAGAGATTTCACTTACCTTGCCAAGCTTGACGGTTTCAGAATGTTCGAGGCTCAGCGCCAGCTGCTCCCAGATTGGAGCCAGAGCTTTGCAGTGACCACACCACGGAGCAAAGAACTTGATAAAGTGGTCGCCTTCCAGGAGCGCCAAGGTGGGGGAGGGGGAAAGAAATGAAATTTACACCAGACCTCACCAGAGACTTAACTCCAGACTGAAGGGTTCTGTACCTTTTGTTCAGCTATCTCAGTGCAGCATGAACCCTATAAGCAACAAGTGACTCTCCATCAAATGCTGCATCCGCATTATCAGTGGTTACGGGGGACAGGAGGGAGGGGCGGCATTCTTCAGGAACGCGGTGAGTTTATGGCGATGGGAAATGGGCCGCACGGCATGATGAATAGAACAGGTATCACTGAAGTGGACACATGAAAATCACTGAATGGGAGATGTAGAGTCTGTTACCTTTACACTAAAAAACAGAATGAAAAAAGGAGGAGGCTGGCCTCCATGATCCATGATGCTCAGGGCAAACCAAATGTGGTCTCCAAGGAAAGACCACGTGATTATTCTGAAAACTGGAACTAAAGAGAGACAAGAGGCATTTATCCTCCCTCTTTTGTACAACCTGTGTCACGGAGTTGAGGGATAGTTTCCTCTTGTTAAAAATAAAGAAGGAATGTGAGGTAGCGTTCCAGTACAGTACAACAGCAGATCTTTATTTACCGCATATACTTGAGTATAAGCCAACGGCAATATCAGCCAAGGCACCTAATTTTACCACAAAAACTGCAACCAAAAAAATGTGCTGAAAAACTGGGCTTATACCAGCCTGTGTGATCACGAGGTGCTGAAGGGATCAGTTATCAGGCACCAAAGAACAAAACATCATAACACTGTGTGTTCACCCCCATGATACGATC
>NW_022104553.1:5184349-5192592 GCF_000313985.2 Echinops telfairi
AAAAAAAAAAACTCGGCTTATACTCGAGTATATACAGTATTTGCTGTGACCCCGCAGTGTCTGGAGACACTGATTCTCAGTGACCCGACATAAGGTCTCCAAGGCCATCAACCGTTATGGGCGCTGACAGCCTTGATGCCACCCAGAGGGGAAGACCCAGGTCTTGTGAAGGTCACCAAGGAACCATCAAGAGAAGCTGAGGAGAGGCAAAGACTGAGCAGCCTCCCCTGGACCCGGCTTCCTGAATCCGGACTGCTCACCTCCTACAATAAATGTCTGCTCATTCATGCCAATCCCAAGGGAGATCTGTGTGACAGCAGCACAAAGTGACCAGGATTCCTGGTCATAGGCAGCTGACCGTCCACGGCTGTGAACGCCACAGACCACCAGACATGATCGCCACAAATCGCCACAAAAGCAGGAAGTCTTGTTCCTGCTCCCCAAATTCTAACTGCGATGGGTCATGCGCCCCCTAGACCCAACTCCCCTTACAGGAAACAGAGAAATCCAAGAAACATATTACATTGGGGATGCACTCTAAATAACATGCAAGGAAAAAATAATACCGAGGAAACATCTAGTTTAAAACATTTGTTTTAAAGTCCAATGTAAACTAAATGCTGATGCTTAGGAATGCAAACTCGGGTGATGACCCCATAGACAGACACAAGCACCGGGTTTCCCTAAGTGAGGAATCCAGAGGCCGGCTGTGACCTGGATGGGGCATGAGGCCAGCTCAGGGCTGGCTGGAGGGGTATTACTTCTTGAAAATGACAATGATTAATTTATACCAACTTACTACGGTCTACATTTACTTTTTGTATCTGCTGCACAAGGTCTCTTTAAAGTGTTAAAGAGCAAAGCTGTCGCTCTGAAGCATGAGGTGCACCTGACCCAAGCCAGGATGTTTTCAATCGCCTCATATATATGCACGTAAAAGCGGGACAATCATGCCTTTGCATAACTACAGTGCTGGCAAAAGATACTGAATACACTGTAGAGTGACCAAAGAAAACACGAATTTCTCTCGATGGAAGTACAGCCAGGATGCTCCTAAAAAGCAGGCAAGCCTTCATGGAACAAACTTCAAACACGTTATAAGAAGGCAAACCTTCATGGAACAAACTTCAAACACGTTATCAAGATGAACTAGTCTGCTCTGCAACGCAGACCATCGCAGCCGTGAAAGAGGAGCATCCTCAAGGAGAGGCGCTGACACAGTGGCTAAGAAAGCCCCTGGCAGGACGGGGCAGGACCAGGACGCCTTTGGCTTCAACAGTCCTGATCTGACACAATCTGCGTGTCACGCTCCACAGGGCCGGGTGGGCTGGGGGAGAAGGGTGATTTGGAAGCACATCTGCATGGAAACGGTTGTGTTCCCCAGGCTGAGTCCTGATGGAACAGACAGCCTCACCCTTCTCCCTCTGGGTGCTGTAACTGCTGACTTTATGAGTAGCAGCCACCCAAGGGGAAAATGAAATCAGGTCATCAGGTTCTGGGCAAAACCCAAAAGAGGCAAAAAATAAAGAAAAAAAATTCCTTGAAAATTTACATGTAACTCAGCCTCAGAGCAGGACTTTGCCAGTTACCACAGCAGAGGCTGCGGGGAATGGTGACAAGCTTGCTCAGAAAAGTTACCAGCCTGCCTGCAGTACGCACCCTGCCAGGCCATACAGTAAGGGAAGCTGGCAGAGCTGCCTGATGGTGACAGGCTCAGGAGGGCAGGAGCCACCATGGCAGGGAGGAGGCACGCGGCTTTCTGAGGACCACTGTGGCCAGAGGTCCTCCAGAGCAGCCAATGCGGTGTCTACGAACACGGCCCCTCATCAGTGACTGGCTGGGTGGGCTTGGGGAGAAGAGTACCTTGGAAGCACATCCTGCATGGAGCCTGTCCTGGTCTCCGAAATTATGTGGTGTACATCCTAACCCCAATACCTGAGGTCAGACTCCCATTTAGAAGCGGGTTTTGTTACGTCAATGAGATCCTGTGAGTGATGAAACCAGACCCATTGCCAGGGTCAATTCCAACTCACGGTGACCCTGGACAGCTTCCCAGGCTGTCAATCTTTACGGGGACAGGCAGCTCCATCTTTCGCATCTGTAGCTGGTAAGTTCCAACATTAGCAATGCCATGTTTCTCGCAGAGCACCACCTACCTTGAGCAATGTGCAGCTCGAAGTTGCTCCCTGAGAGTTCATACAGGCCCTGCTTTGGCTCAGGGGCTCGAGGCGGTTCCGCTTCTGGCTCTGGTGTCTAACAGACAGAAACAAAGTAGTAGTCACCGAGCCTGTCTGTGAACCAGTCACCAGCTGCCACTGAGTCCACTCCGATCACAGCGACGGTACGTGCGTCAGAGCCGAACTGTGCCATGCAGGGTTTTCAGTGGTTGACTTTTCCGAAGTGGATCACCAGGCATGTCTTGCAAGGTGCCGAATGACCCTTTCACAGGGTCACCCGATTCATAACAGTAGCAAATTTACAGTTATGAAGTAGCAACAAAAATAACTTTATGGTTGCGGCGGTCACAACATGAGGCACCGTGTTGAAGGGTCACAGCATTAGGAAGACTGAGAGCCACTGCTCCAGACAGACTGGAAGAAGGTTTGTGCCGACCTTCGGCACAAACAGCTAACATGCTTGACTGTTAGCCAGGAGGTGGGCGGTCCGAAGCACCTCAAAAGAAAGGCCTAGCAACCTACCTTCCCAAAATCAGATTCCTGGAAACCCTGTGGTGCACAGTTTCTGCGTCTTATACACGGGCCATTGTGAAGCGGAATCAGTTCAATGGCAAGTGAGGTTTTTGTCTGTGAAGGCTCCATGCGACCAGGAGGATGTGCCTCTGTGAAGCCACCTGGCCTCACCTGGCTACCTGGGACCCATCTATTGTCATCTTCAGGAAGTCCTCCGGGTACTATAGCGGGGAACCCCACTGGCCTCTTCCTACTGAAATACAGGTGTCTTCAAGAACTTTGTGGGAATGACTGAACCACTGAATTGGATGAGGTCTGAATCATGTCCTAATAAAATGGTTTAAAAAAATTAAGTAGAAGAAGTTTATGGGAAAAAATGAAATTGAAAGAGAATGGAATTTCCCACAAACCTGTTGACATCCCTTTGTATTCTGTGCCGGAAGCTGCAGGGAGCTGAGTGCCAGTCTTCCCCGGCCCAACCTATTCTTCACGACCCAAAACCCATAAAATGAACTGTAGGACAAGCCCACCGCAAACCAGCACTCTGTCCCCAGGTTTGAAATGTGACTTGGGGTTTCACACAGAAAATGAGAGCATTCCTGACACATATACTTCCACAGACGCGCATTTGAAGACACGCACGTCACAAACAGGAAGAAACTGGGAACAAGAAAGGACCTAGGAAGAGGGGGTCCCGCTGCCCAAGATTCCTACCAACGGCAGGGAGAACCATGGGAAAAGGTAAAGCGCTGGTGCCCTGTTTCCCCGAAGATAAGACAGTGTCTTATAGTAATTTTTGCTCCCAAAGATGCGCTAGCTCTTATTTTCAGGGGATGTCTTATTTTTCCATGAAGAAGAATACGGTACACATTTATTGTTGAACAACAAAAAAGGAAATTTATGACCTGTATACGGTATGGTAGTAGTTGTCATCACAGACCAGCATAACCAGACAAACTGCGAATCCTACAGTATCAAGAATTTCTTGTTACTCCTGCCCCGCGAGACTCACTGTCTAATTGTGAGTCAGCCAGACTTCGTCAGGGCAGAGCGAGAAGCAGGCGGCAGCTTGTCCTGGCAGAGGTGCGGGCTCTCTGATTAAAAGAGACCTCGCACTTCCTGTCTGCTCAGGCTGCGCTGAGGCCAACAGTGAGCCGCTACGGTAGCTTGGGGGGGGGGCTTATTATTGGGGAGGCCTTATTTTCGGGGGGATGTCTTACATTTCAGCAAGAGGCAAAACTGTAAGTAGGTCTTATTTTCAGGGGATGTCTTACTTTCAGGGAAGCACGGTAACAGGAGACTGGGCACGGAGAAGAGACCTTCAGGGCAAAGAACGTAACACTGAGATTCACAGAGCAAACACACACTGTGGTTTTAAGAAGCTCTAGTTCACATGACTAAGCTTGGGGCAGGAACACACAGCAAGAAGCAGGGGACTTTTGAAAGGAGCCCTGCTGGTGGAGTGATTATGTGTTGCGTGCTAACCGCAAGGTCAGCAGTTCTAAACCACCATCCGTTTCTCAAGAGAAAGATGGGGTTTTCTATTCCCATAAAGCAGCGGTTCTCAACCTGTAGGCAATGACCCCTTTGGGGGTCGAACGACCCTTACAGGGGTCACCCGATTCATAGCAGTAGCAAAATTACAGTTATGAAGTAGGCAAGGAAAATAATGTTATGGTTGGGGGGTCACCAGAACGTGACAAACTGTATTAAAGGGTCGCGGCACTGGGAAGGTTGAGAACGACTGCCATGAAGAGTTGCAGTCTCGGAAACCCACAGGGAAGTTCCATCCTGTCCTGTAGGGTCAATCTGATGAATGAGTCTGCAAGACCCTGAGCCTCACCCAAAGTGCGCAGCCATAATAGCTACACTAGATTGGTCCTATTAAGCCCCTGACAGGTAGGTCCCTGACTCATGGCAACCCATGAACAGGATCCGACTGGTATCTTTGTGGCTAACCTTTAGAGGCAAATCACCAGCCTTTCTTCCTAGTCTCCCTTAAAGATCAATGCTCTACTAAAACCAGTTCAGCATCACAGCCTCACATAAGCCTGCACTGACAGATGGGTGGTGGCTGAACAGAAAGTGCATTAGCTAGGAATTGAACTTGGGTCTCCTGCCCGGAAAACGAAAATGTTACCACGACGCTATCAATGTCCTTGGCCCTAGTGTTACGCACGTCTAATGTGAGTCCAGTACAGCTGTGATCTCCAATCAAAAAGGCCAGAGGTAACGGAAAGAGATGGGAACCACCATTTTAATACAGGCAGATTGGTAGATAGTTCTCAATTTTTAAAAGCCATTTTAAAATGGCTTATCACGAAGAGTTGTAGTCATCACCACAATCAACTTTAATACATTTTCTTTCTTATACTGCTTGTTATTAGCTCCTCTGTTACTGCATCAATGGATTCACCCATCCTAGATGTCATATAAGTGAAAAACATATAAAAACAAAATCAAACAAAAAAGTTAACAATACTAACAAAATAAAGAAAAACCTCATTTGAAATGAAAACATAAAAACATTAAGAACGAGAACAACTTAAAATGGGTGACAAGGGAGATCAAATGATAAGGTGTTAAATTTTAAACTAGCTACAGCAGTCATAATCCACTTTCCCAATGCACTCTGCATACCAAGGCATTCACATCCCTGGTCTGGGTTCAACGGGGATTCACCAGGGGCTTCATCTATGTGTATTTCAATCCTTTCACCTTAAAAAAAATAATAAAAAAAAAATATTCTTATGAGCCCCTTTTATTTTTAATATATATATATTAAATGGGTTAAAAGGGGCTTAAATGTTACATTTTAACCTAACTGTATCTATAAGGTCCTCAATTTTTACCTAGTGGTCCCTGCTGTTGTTATTATGTGTCCGAGTTGGTTCCAAGCAGTTGCAACCTTATGGACACAATAAAATGAAACCCCGCCCAGTCCTGCTCCGTTCTCACAATGGTTCCTCTGCTTGAGTCTACTGCTGCAGCCGCGGTGTCAATCCATGTCACTGAGTGCCTTTCCTGACATTTTCCTGCCTCTAAAGAGGCCACACATCTTCCAAGGCAGATGTGCGTGTTCTTACTAAAAAGAAGTCCCAAGGTACATCTTCAGAACTTAAAGTGCTGACTGCAAAAAGCCGTGCACAAGTGTCATGACAGGGACCCTCACAAAAGAAGGCCCCAGAGCACAAGCGTGAGGTGAGTTCACACAAGGTGAAAGGAGGCGATCAAAGGGCTTTCAGTGCTAAGTTGTTCGTGCTGCAGCATCCTGGGTGCTCTGCCACTCCTGCTCCTTGCCCATACTAAAGCAGTCATGCAACGTTCCAAAGTTCATGGAAAAATTCCATTATCCTTCAATTCCATTCTTCCACGAGTTTTTTGATCTTCTAGCTTATTCACCTCCATCAAGTGGTTGCCAACTCATAGTGACCCTACAGGACAGAGCAGACCTGCCTCGATGTGTTTCCAAGACTGGAACTGTTTGCAGTAGAAAGACCCATCTTTTTCCCACAGAGCACCTCATGGTTTAGACCTGCTGACCTTGTGGATCGCAGCCCAACTCGTAGCCACTCTGCCACCAGGGCTCCTTATGAACTTTTGAAGGCCCTCACATAAAATTATGGGTAAATGCACACCCTGCTGGTGGCAAAGCAAACTGTTGTATTTTTGTTATATATTGTTTTATTAGGAGCTCATACAACTCTTATCACAATCCATACATACATCAATTGTGTCAAGCACATTTGTACATTCATTGCCCTCATTCTCAAAACATCTGCCCTCCACCTAAGCTCCTGGCATCAGCTCCTCATTTTTCCCCTCCCTCCTCGCTCCCCACTCCCTCATGAGCCCTTGATAATTTATAAATTATTATTTTGTCATATCTTGCCCTGTCCAAGGTCTCCTGTTGTGATTTCTTAAGCAAGCAATTTGGTAATGTTAAGTGCCATAAAAATGGTCTTGCTTTACAAGTTCATGCCTGAGAATACAGTCTAAAGAAATCATTCAAAAGAAAAATAAAAGTTCTTTGCAAAAAGAAATAGACTATGTATAGCTTACCACTCAAGAGCACAGTTTTGTGTGGTCTTGCGTGTTGGACTGCTAACTAGCAAGATTGGCCAATCAAACCCACCAGCAGCTTCCTGAGAGAAACTGCAAGTTTTCGGCTCTCATAAAGATCTATAGCCTTGGTAACATTATGAGTTGGAATTGACTGGATGGCAAAGAGTAGGTAGCCAAATGAACTGATGGGAGAATAGTTGAATAATGGTAATTCCATATGATACTGCAAACTGTGAACAACCCTATATAATCATCATAGAAGATCACTTAAGGGAAGAAACATGCTTGTATCCTTTATTAAATTATAAAAAGTGCAGAAGCAAGTATGGAAAAATAAAAAGCGGGGTAGAGTGTGCATACCTTATACTTCTATTTTCTGAAATGGCAGGTTTTCTTTCAGCCTTTTTACTATTGCTGTAACACTTGAAAGAGGAAATCTCAATGCTGTTGTTAGGGGCCATCGAGTTGGTTAGACACAGAATGCACCACTGTCCAGTCCTGTGATAGCACAGGACTCACACAACTGTTAGGTCTGAGCCCACTGCAGCCACTGTGTCAGTCCAGCTCCATGCTCTGCTTCTTACCCTCCTGTAGGGACTGCTTTCTCCTGGTAAACATGGCTGTGGTAGTGACATCCTGTCAACTTGATAAACAGAGTGCGGCGGTGGCATTTAGCCTGTCAATATATGCCTGACTCAAGCTACAATATTTCAAAATGCCTCATCCGCATGGGAAACCTGGATAATGACTGGGCAAGACAATGAATAAGAGAAGACTAGGTACCACTGAATTATGATATTGGCTTAGAATATTAAGTATACCATGGAAGAACTGTGAGAATGCTCCTTAGAAGCAAGGATGGGACTCAAGTACTCCCTCAATTCAAGACTCACCTAAAGATAGGCAATTCAAGCACACACCCAGAGTGGCCTCAGAAGGAAAACATGACTGTGGTCATTACATAATCTGTTGTCAACTTGAGACTATTAAGAATGACAGGGAGAAGTTTAGCCTGTCAATCAGGTCACAGCTTCATGACCTCTCTTGGAGGCACCACGGAGATAAAAAGCTCACTGGAGACGGGACACACAGTCACTCCCTGAAAGACTTTCCTGCTGACAAAGCACATGGAGCGATCCTAGAGTCTTAGAGCTGGAGGAGCCACGTGGAGATCCCTGCCAGCATTGAGATGGTTCCACCGCCAATGGATCCACAAGCCTGTCCATCCACTGGCCTGTGATCTTCCTGCATTCGGCGTCATTGCATGTGTTTTGTGAGTCAGATGAGGACTTTATAGATTGTTATTGGACATATGGACTAATATCGGACTTATGGACTTGATCTGGGCTGGGCTGGGATGTTTCTCAACACTCAGTGGCTCTTTCTTGTACGCATATGAATGTCTCTGGATTTGTTCCTCTAGTCCACCTGCACTAGCACGATCTCCAAAGCACACACGAGAGGAAGTCTTATCATTCTCACTTCTAG
>NW_022104553.1:5192800-5193707 GCF_000313985.2 Echinops telfairi
ACCTGTGGATCGAGAAAATGAAACCCTTGATGACTTCAATCTGCTGTTTCTCATGATATTGTCTACTGGCCCAGGTATGAGGATGCTGGTTTTCTTTACACTGAGTTACAATCCATACTGCAGTCTACAGTCCTTGAACTTCATCAGCAAGGGCTTTATTGAAGTCTTCCTGACTTTCACATCAACAAGGTCTTCTTATCTTAATTAACCTTTTGGAATCTTGATGCCGTGTTCGTCTTCATACAGTGCAGCTTCTCAGATGATTGCTCGAGCATATAGACTTACTAAGTATGGTAAGAGCACACAACCCTGACACACATCTTTCCTATTTTAAAAGCCAGCATTCCTTTGCTTTGTTTCCAATACATATATTATTTACATAACCTTTCTCAGAAAAACTTACATATTTAAATAATTATGGCTAAAGCAAATGAAAAGCTTTTCTAAAAGTTTGAAAAGTTTTAAAAAAGATTTTGCTTTTTTACCTAAGAGAAAACTAACAGCCCATTCTCATACAAGGCACAACAGAGGAAGCCAAAGACTCAGAGAACAAACTACCGTACAGGACTAGCAATCTACCCGAACCACCGACTGAGCGACCTTGAGCCCAGAGGAGCTAGATGGTGGCCAGCTATCACCAACAACCCTTCGTGACCAAGGATACCATAGATGGATTTTGGTAGAAGGGGTGAAAAATGTGAAATAGAATTCAAAAATTTAAAAAAATATCCAGACACTGGACCAGCTGAAAATAGAGGGCTCCTTATCTTAGACCACAGGTGGTCACCCAGAGATACTGCTTCAAGCTCTCACCCTGATTTACTGCATAAAGTTTGCACCAAAACCCCTCGTGGCTGTCACTGTCTAGCTAAAGCACATGGAATAGAGAATATTACCAGCAAGCACG
>NW_022104553.1:5193971-5199126 GCF_000313985.2 Echinops telfairi
CGAAAACCAAAAACACACCATCAAAAACGATTTTTTTTATAAGAAGTTTTGCTCGAAAGAAAATGCTAAGTTCAAATTGAAAAGATGTTTCAGTGAGTCGTATAACGTTTGAGCTTTCCCTCAAGGTACACAGCCTCAGCTAAAAGAAAAGCTCGACAAAGAAATTCATCAAAAATAAACTTGGTCTTTCTAGAGTGGGACACAGGGCTGACAGGTTTTAACTTGTATAGAGAGGTACGTATGCCAAACAGGTTTGATTGCTAACTGAGGCTGGAGGTTCAAGTTCACCCAGAGGTGCCTCCAAAGAAAGGCCTGGCACCCTACTTCCCTTGAAAATCCTATGAAGCACAGTTCTCCTCTGGCACACCTAGGTCACCATGAGTTGGAGTCCACTCAACAGCAACTGGCTGTCATTTTTATGGTTATTGTGTCTTGGAATCACGTGAGATCTCTATTTCCCCAAGACACTAAAACATGGCCATGTCAGGTAACGGGGGTCAGAATGGCCATGGGCGGTAACACATGCCATTCCTTTCTACAGGGGAGATGGGCACTTGTACCCCACTTCAGCCAGCCTCTTCACTTAATGGAAGCTCTTCCATGAGAAGATGAAATCTTTCAGCTACCCAACACCCACAGCTGCTTGATTACATAAAAGTCAACATGAAAGACTAGATTTTTGGTTTAGCCTACATATCTTTGGTTTACTCTACATAATAAAGCTCATATGAACAGTTTCCTGGAGGCCAGGAAATCCTTTTGAGAACTGGTTTCCTCCCATGTAGCCCTCTCTCTATCATTGTAAAATGTTATTTTTACAAAGACAACAATTTGAAGCTTTAATATACATGAAAGTCACACCTGCTCCTCCAACTTTCGTGTAATGACTATGAAACTGGGGAAATGCAAATTCACAGAGAGCCGTGTGGTTTTCCTTGTTACTAAAACTAGCCATCGGTCAAAACTATTCTCCACCGTTCCACCACTGTAGTTTTCTAAAAATGAAGTATAGTAGCACTTAGGCAACAAGTGGATTCCTGACTGGTAGAGATTTTCACAGAGACTGAGAGAGCACACAGCTGCCCTGGGAAACAATGCCCTTGGGCAGCACGCCCTGCACCAACCATCAGCAGCATTCACAGCAATCAACACTCACTGGGCCCAGTGAAACAGTACCACATAAACTCTGATCTGTAAAGCCACCCTCCTGTGGTATGTGACGGCAGCACTAAGAAACTAAGACACCTAGTCATCCCCTTACTCAGAGAGGGGCAGTGAGACATGAAGAGTATTGCCCGATAGGACAGGGTAGCACAGCCCCTGTGAGTTTTCGAGACTAACTCTTTAGAGGAGTAGAAAGCCTCATCTCTCACCCTCAGAGCAGCTGGTGGTTTCAAACTGCCAACCTTGCGGATAGCAGCCTAATGCATTACCACTATGCCACCTGGGCTCCTTAAGAACAGTATTTAGAGAACTGAATTCTATCACCCACAAAGCCAACTCAGGCCTTGCAGAGGGAGGAAAGAGAGAAGCTTCACATGATGATGTGGCATAGAGACTGGGAGGTAGCTGTGGGTGGTGGAGGTAGGCACTGGTCCTCAGGGACAGTGAGGAGGAGACCCAGAGCCTTTGTGCACTGAATGTTCTGACCAAGAGTCAATTTTTGATGCCACAAAATCACCGCCCATTGCATTACATGTGAACCTGGCAACATAGGTATGTTCAGAAACAAAAAGTGTGTATCCCTTGGCCAAGAGCTGAATGAACTACAAATGCCCCAAAGACTGACTTTGTTGCTAGACAAAGGAGGTGGCATGGACGCAACAAAGCCAGGTTGCCACTGGGTGGTCAGTGCTGAAGCCAGGTGGTGGGGCTCACTCCCTATTGTCTTCTATGTGTGCATGCTTGAGGATTTCCATGCGAAACTGCTCCTTAAGGGGTCATCTTAACTTACAGTATAAGCGAGCTCTAAATAAGTCCAAACGTGCTTTACAATGGCAGCCTCATTCCTCCCCTGAACCGGCCTCAAATGCTTCTTCTTGGTTACTCACCGTAGGCTCCTCATTCAGCGTCTGCAGCATCCAGGTCTCCAGCGTCTGGAAGTCCCGGGGACCCTGGTACTTCACAGCTTCCTGGCCAGGCTTGAAAAACTTTAAGCTACAAGAGCAACAAGGGATTAGATAGAACAATGCCTTAGAGCACTCCAAACTGCTCTGGGCTGACAGCACTTATCTCATCAGGGAGCAAACTCTTTTAAAGAAGCTACCAGTCAATGAGTTATAAATAAATGGGCTATGCAGCCAGTCGCCCATCTTCCAAGTCTCTAATAATTAAACTGGAAAAGGAAATGAAAGCAATGTTCTGGGAGAGAATATGTTCACTTGATCCTAAACAATGGAACGTTTCTGAGCTTACTGAAAAAACAAAACAAAACTGAAGCAAAAGCATCAAACCCAATGCTGTGGACGAAGTGCCATACTGCAAACGCTCATTTCTCCTTGGTAGAACTTCCACGCTTTTCTGCCACTGCGATCCTGTCTGGACTTCAGTAGCTTGCTTGTTTTTTGGTTTGTTTTGTTTTTTCCTTGGTGGGTTTGTTTTTAAGTTAAAAATGTAATAAATATACCACTTTTCTAGTAAATGTTACGCTAATTCAACAGGTATGGGATGCTTCCTAAGCATGAGGACTAACGTGCAGTTGATGTAAGCCGTGATCTTTTTAATCACTTCACATACATCCAGAAACTAAACAACGAATAAAGAAGAACAGAAAGGAATGGGTGTGTCTGATTGTGATGTTGATGAAGAAGACCAAATACACAGTGGACTGACAGAAGAATGACCCGCTCTGTCTTGGAAGAAGGGCAGCTGGAATGCTCTTGGAAGTGAGGATGGCAAGGCTTTGACTCGCGCTCTGTGGACATGCGATCGGAAGAGAACAGGACCTGGAGGACACAGGGCTCGATAGAGGGGCGATGAACAAGAAGAAGACCCTCAAAGAGATGGACTGACAGGATGGCTACAACAATGGGCTCAAACGTCACAACTATGAGCACGGCTCGGACCGGCAGTGCTTCTTCGGGTCGGACTGGGGCCACTTCTGAGTAGCTGACTCAAGGGTACGCAACAGCAACAAGGCATGAATATCCAGTTACTGTGAGACTGATGCTCCATCCATCACCTCCCTGCAGAGACAGCATCGTTCCCGCTGTCTAAGTGCATCGGCCTTCCAAGAAACTGGCAGCTGGCTACAGGAGCGGCTCCTCTCGGGGAGTGCGAGAGACGTTGGGAGTGGAAGGAATACTGCCAGTTCTGGAACCATCACATCGATAACAGGAAAACAGGCGCTACACAAACCTAATAGAAGGTGTCACAGATAAGGAAAATAAAGGAGGTGGGGCGGGGGGCTGATCCAAACTACCATCTCTTCGCAAGTTCATCCAACACATCCCTACCATCCCCTTTCCACAGTGTGAATGTGGATTTTGTTAGATGCCAAAGGCACATCAAGACTGATAAGAAGCCAAGATTTGCGGAAACCAGAACTCTGGGCTTGAAGAACTGACGATTGCTAACTACCCGGTGGTCAGACTGGGCGTGTAAGCTGGAGTGCATGGGCCTTGCACAGCACACGGCACAGCAGCGTGAGGGGCTTAGGTGACATCCTGATGTGCCAGCATGAAGGATACAGGTATGCTCAATTTCCTCAGTAGCTTATGTTTTTGAAAACTGGAACCAAAAGCTAAACTCTAATAGATTTTGTCAGCACTTCATGAAGTTTAACATTTTAGGCACCCCAAAGTTTGACCTCACCTATTCCAGGGACCACCCAGAGCTCTAGGAATACCTGTGACCCCTGTAAGACAAACCAAACCCACCACTGTTGAGCTGATTCCAACTCACAGTGACCCTATAGAAGAGAGTACAACAACGCCATAGGGTTTCCTAGGCTTTAATCTTTAGGCTGTACACTGCCTGACTCTCCTACGGAAGAGCTGGTCAGTGCAAACTTGCTGACCTTTCAAGTAGCCGCTGAGCACTTCGCTGAGCTCCTATAAGTGCATCTCCCCTGCCCACCCCCACCTCTCAGTTGGACTTACTAACTAAACTTCACCTCCTCTCTTTTCCAATTCCCTTCCTCCAACCAAAAGGCTTCAAGATGGAAAAGCGGTTAATAAAGCATCAGAAAGCCACAGGTAGTCAATGCTGAGCTGAAGTTCATAAAATGCCTCATCTCTAATTTTCCTAAGTTGGCAGGCATTAGGCAAAACAAAACATTTTAAAATCCCCTTCTGACTGGTGGATTGAAAAACCTTACAATCCTGCCCAAGTCCGGGATCCTTCCTAAGCTCACCGCTCTCAAGGTGGAGGTGGGCTCAGCCTGCACTGGGCAGAGCCACGCAACCTGTCAGTCACCCAACTGTCCTCCTCCTTGCAGGCAAACAATCAGGAGGAGGAGTGAGGCTGCTGGGGCCCAGCCTGAGCAACCGCCCCAAGTGCCCTGCTATTACCAACCTCCCTGGGGCACTCGGTTCCCAGGTGCTTTGTCTCCCTCCTGCAGAAGGACTGCATGGGTGAAAGGCCTCATGCTTGGGTCATTCTGGGCAACAGTGTGCTGAAGGGCTGGGTACATTCTACTATTATCGATGGCTTCCCCCCTTCAGCCCTGCACCCTTGTGGGGCTTCCCAGACGTAAGGATTCTTTAGTCTCAGAGTGCTGTGCAAGTTGGCAGTTCAAATCTACCCAGGGGCACACTGCAGGTAGGTCTGACAAACTGCCTCTCAAGAGGCCCTAATCATGAAACACCAGTGCACTCCAGTTGTACTCTGACGTTGGAACAGGGAATTTCACCTCTAAGGACTAGAACTGGCATCATGGCACCAAGTTTACAACACCAGAAGCTCCAAGGACCCTGATGGAAATGCTCATTTGAAACAGGAAGGCGGATGTGGTGAAGAAAGCTGATGGTGCCCGGCTATCAAAAGATATAGCGACTGGGGTCTTAAAGGCTTGTAGGCAAACAAGCAGCCATCTAGCTGGGAAATAACAAAGTCCACAGAGAAGAAGCACACAAGCCTGTGCGAACAAGAGGTGTTGAAGGGAACAGGCAGCAGACACCAAAGAACAAAAACCATCATTGTGTGACCACCTTCC
>NW_022104553.1:5200251-5206866 GCF_000313985.2 Echinops telfairi
GATTTCCTACAGTTGCTGTCGAGTAGATTCCAACTCCCATGTGTCAGAGAGGAACTGTGCTCCACCGGGTTTTCAATGGCTGATGATTGACCAGACTTGCTTCCAAGGCATCTCTGGGTAGATTTGAGCCTCTAATCTTAGCAAACTGCACAAACCAGGGTCTCCATATTCAACTGAATATGCTCTGTGTTACTCTAAGTAATGAGTCATATAGAATAGGCTTCATTCATCGATTGGGACAAGTATCTAGGGAGGTCCAATAACCAATCTCCGTTTTCTTCTGCAAGCAGCCTCTCCCTTTCTTTGAGAATTGCGCTCCCCTCCAGCATTCGCCACACACCGGAAGGTGGCTGCCACCTTCCTATAAGATCTTGCCTTCCTGGCAACTGTGCCTACTCTTGAAATGAACAGTCATCCAAGATGCACCCATCAGGAGTAGGTACAGTGTTCCCAGGAACAGAAAAATACAAGGCCTCAAAGGTGGTGAGGTCCTATATGGTTAGTACAGTAGAAACAGAGCCTCCAAACTCCTCAGGGCTTCTCCTGCAGACTTGTAATTAATCTTCCCTTTAATATGCTAGTTTCAATTTCTACATCTTTACAACAGAAAGGAAGGAAGGAAGGTAAGGAAGAAAATCTCTTTAGTTGTCAAGAAGTAGGTGGTATTTCTTGTCAGAACTGCTGTGCTCTGGTTTGTCGCCTGCGTTTCCAACAGAGGAGTCCGTCGGTGGTGCAGTTAACACGTTCAGGTGCTAACCAAAGGTTGAAGGTTCAGGCCTACCTAGGAGAAAGGCCTGGTGATCTACTTCTGAAAAAGCAGACATTGGAAACCCTGTGGATCAGTTCTGCTCTGGCACACAAGGAGTCACCAAGAGCCAAAATCAATTCGACAGCAACTGGTTTAACTGGTTTCCAACAGACCTACCTCTTACACCAGTCACCCAGGGAATTTCTCTGGGAAGGATGTAGAAGAAAACAGAGTGGCCCACTGTTGAAACAATGCTGCTCTCAAGGCTACTCTTCACTGTGGAAGGTTCCTGTGAACATGAGCCATGGCAGACCTCACAGAGACCCCCTCTTTGCCTGCACGCACATTTTCTTAAAAGTGAGAAAACCTAGCATGGATGAATTAAAAGCTTTTTCCAAACACAATAGAAAAAGGCATCAAAAACAGACACCTTGTTAAAGATCATTTTCCCTAACAACATGAATTGCCTTAAAAAGCAAAGCAAGACGTAGTTTTGAAGACCCACGCCACAGTATTTCCAATGGGCTCATGCGCACGCAAGCTGGACAGTGAATAAGGAAGCTCAGAGAAGAGTTGATGCCTTCGCATTAGAGTGCTGGTTAAGAATATTAAATATACCATAGACTGCCAGATGACAGATCACATCCATCTTGGAAGTAGTCATAATGCTTCTTAGAAGCAAAGGTGGCAAGACTTCATCTCACGTACTTTGGGGAAGGAAAAGAATATCAATCTTCAAAGAGAGAATCGGGGAGAAAGAGGAAGACCCTGAGCAAGATGGACTGATCAGTAGATGCACAGTGGGCTTGACCGTGGTAATGACTGAGAACAGGAAAGGTCGGGCTGTTTCCTCCCTGTTTCACACGCAGAGGCTGCGAGTCAGAGCCAGCTCAACAGCACCCAACAACTGTTCAGAACCGCAAAGGAAATTTACAAAGGTTTAACTTGGACTCTTTCTTTAGCTCCCTTTACAGTGATATGGAAAACTTGAACCACGTGGGAAACCCTTCCCACTCACGTGGGGTATCCTCGGATCCCCTGGGAGGAGCACACATCCGAGTCGGCCGTGCAGTCCACCTTCGCCACATAGACCTTGGCATCGTCCATGCTGTTGTACTTGTCTCCCAGGTCATTCCACGTTGGCTGCAGCCGCTGGCAGTGCCCACACCTGTGAGGAAAGTGACAAGCAAACTGAATGCCCAATGACCTCGCCGTTTACTGAGGGCAGCCAGGTTCTCTCACCCTCTTCAGACAGAGTGAGAGCTCAGGGTGACTACAGGAGCTGCTCTTGCAGCCTGAACCCTCCAGAGTCTCCCCGTCCTTCTCAGCATTCAGCGCAAACGCAGGGAGTTGTTGGGCAGGTTCTGTCCCTGTTCATCTCCACACGAGGCCCTCCTTCACTTTTTGCAGGCCGCCTGCGTCATTTTCTGATCTCGGCTTGGTGCTGAGGCTCTGAACCTCTGCTTTCTCCCAGACCTCTACCTAGCGAGTTCGTATTTGGCCCCAGGTTTGGTTTAGGCATGACTTCCTCCCAAGGAGTTGGTCCTGGGACCCTAGTCTCTCAGAGTGACCGCTCTTCCCGGATGCTCATGCCTCTACCCTGTGCCTGCAGCACCTGAGCAGCTTTTGCTGTATTCTCTGGCTGCTCTTTCATGTCACGCCTCCTCTCCTCCACAACCAAACACCCCCAACCAGCGTCAACTTCAAAAGTAAACCCACCCCCTCTCCCCGCAATGGAAAGCTAAGGAAGTTTCTAGCCACCCACACTTTTAGGGCTACTACAATCAAATGTCTATGTTATTCCTCGTATAAATTCAGTTGTACAAAACGACTTAAAAATCACCTATCACTTGACTGTGTTCAAGGGTCGCTCCCCCTGTATTCTCCCCTTACTGCACACGTCATTAAAGTCTCCACATCTTTTCTGTCACTAGAGCCACTTCTGGAGTCACAGAGCCGACTGTCATCTGCAGATGTCTGAGGTCGCCAGTGTCAGACGTGAACATCCTATGAGCCCACACGGGACACTTTATCCAGCTTCAAGCACACATTCACAAAGCAACTGCCGTCCACCCAGGAGCACTGATGTAGTGCTTTGTAGCACACGCATCTAGGTCACCTTCAGGTTTTCCTGAAACAGAGCTTTCCTAACTAAAACCCCGAGAATCCCTATTTTACCTAAGTGAACCCAATTCAATGATTTCCCCATTTCTGGCGGATTATTTTGAGGGAAAAGAATATTCTGCTTAAATATGTATCATTACAAGTTCCAAGAAGGGCAGCCACACCTTCTTACTATATCCCCCAACTTCCTAGCACATGCTTGGCAAGTAGGAAACTCTTGGCAATTTATTAGCTGAACAAAGGAGTAGATGCAGTAAAACGGTACCACATGTGGTGTTGTAGATTCAACGGTGGGCTTGGCAAGGCAAAAGGGAAGGGAAGGAGAAGAAAAGTCCCAAGTTCCATGGCCCCCTACAGAGAATGTGCCTTGTGGGAGGTGAATCTGTGGTCTCCATCCCATAGGCTCCTTCTCAGGGTACAACAGCCCATCAAGTATGATCTCAGCACATCAAGTGTGAGCTGCTGGCTAGAAACACAGATGCGGTGCTTAACCAAAGAGATCATCATTGGGAGGGGAAAAAAAAAAAGGATCATCATTTGATCCAGTGCTGGAGGAAACTGGCTGCATAGACATATTAAAAACCCCACATGGAGTGGTTTCCAACAAGACACCTTCCCTAAGGGATTTCAGGGGCAGTCCTGACTCTGGGTTTTGGTGATGGTGGTGGTGTTTGTGTGTGTGTGTGTGGCCAGATATACTCATTTTAGCCAGTTCTCCCCTCATATGTGGATTCTCTGCATTCTTGAGAAGTCAGCAAATACTAGACTGGAAGTAAGAATAAGGAAAAATGTCATTATGTGAAAATTCAAAACTGAGCATGCAAGACCATCATCCCTCCCTGCCCAGGTGGCTGTGAGGTGGCCGCAGGTGTCACCTTCACTGGTACAGTTCACCTGGAACCCTGTGGCTATAGTGAGGCTCTGAGGTAGCCAGTTGCATTCAGAAGGCAGCCCAACCTTGACCTCATTGGCACCACAGTGTGACCCGCAAATTGGCTGCAGAAAAAGCATGGCCTGATGTTGACACAGAATGTACAGCAGTGGAGACGGGCCTTGTATCTGCCAAGTTCACATCAAAGACAGATCAATGTGTCCACTGCCTTGTGCCTCTGTCCCCAAATCACACATAAGTTTCCCACAACCCACAGGAACTGGAACAGAGAGAGGGCCAGTGATACGGCAGGCAGCTGGCACGCATGCACTCAATCTGACCTCTGATCGACTCCCATCTGCTCCCCCAAGGGGTAATTTTTAAAAAGCCGTCATACAAACTCACATGTCTCGACTCACATATTTGTAGCAGGCTTTGAGGACAAACAAACCCATAGCTTAAAAGGTTAATCTTTCAGTGAGGACCTCTCTAAATCTAAGTCTCAAACAAGGAAAAGAAAATGTACTTGAAGTCCAGTGTTCACACTTGCTCTTCTCTCCCTCACTCAGCCCGGAACAAGCTGGCGATTACTGCAGACTCTGATCTGCAAATTCTGGCGAAATGCTACACAAACTTAGCTGTGTCAGTTTTTCTTTCAGTGAAATAATTGAGAAAGTCTACAGTCTTTTTCATTGCAACAGACTCCAGTTAAGTAGCTTACTTAACTGGAATAATCACTGGCTCCTCCTGCTCAGAATAACTGTTTAGTCCTATTTAGTTATGTGTCAGGCTGCCAACTATCAGGTCAGCAGTTCAAAATCACCAGCTGCTCGGTGGGAGAAAGATGAAGCTTTCTACTCCCATGGAGTTAAAGTCTCAGAGACCCCCAAGGGCAGTTCTCTCCTCTACTACAGGGTCACTATGAGTCAAAATCAACTTGATGGCAATGAGTTTATTAATTAGGAGTCCTGGTGGTGGAAAGATGAAGCACTCAATTTGAGCTCTGCTGGCAAAATATATGGCTGTGTTCTTTTATAATGATTAAATCAAACCACACCACACTCGACTCACGGCAACCCTATAGGACTGAGCAGAACTGCACCTGAGGGTTTCCAAGGCCACAAACCAGTAAAAGAATAGTCATCTTTCTCCTGCAGAGCAGCTAGGGGTCTCAAACTTCTGGCCTTGCAGTTAGCAGCCCTTACACTAGGTCCTACCGGGATCACTAGGGCTTCAGAATCCACTTGATAGAAACAGGTTTTGTCTTCAATATTTTACTGGCACAGCCTTATCTTCCATACCACTGGTAGTTCTAGAAACCCACATCAGCTGGTTCTTGGGAACTTGAAATGCACACTCTTGACAAAGACATTGCTAAGAAGTGAAAGCTGTCCAAAAGAATTTGATTCAACACCCTCAACACAGAATCAAGCAAAAGTGGTAGGTTCTAAGCCTGGGAGCAGGCCTGTGGGCTGGATGTGGGCCAAAGAAACAGAGTGCCCCACTTCCACCAGCACTGAGTTAGCACACCTCCCTTCTTCAGCTCCGGGTAAGAAAATCAAGGTTTGCTCACACAAATGCAATGCTTCCCCAGGTCAACCCCTGATCTCAAACTGCCTTGTGCCCCCAAATGTGGCAGCCTCTCCCCTCTTTCTGACATCTGGGGCATGCTAAGAAAGCACAGATTTGTTTGTGTGAATGGCCAAGAGCCCTTCAGTCAGGTAGGTGCTTCCTAAGTTAGGGTCCCTCTGGTACACAGGGCATCCGGGCACACACCAACGGCCACACCTGAGAGTGAAGGCAGGCTGTATATAGTCTGCTCATCGTGGCCAGTCTTCCCGAGACACACTTCCAAACCACTAGACCCAGACAGGAGAGAGGAGATGGCAGAGGTTAAGATTTTAAGGGTGGGCCGGTTGGTTTCTCTCTACTCGGAACTATGGTGGGCTCGCCCAAATCAGAGCAGCCAATCCATAGAGAAGACCATATAGCCGGCCTCACTATGAGACATGACATCCCTGGGCCAACCCCTCTCCACACCTCACAAAACAAACACTGGGAAAGCGTGCCTTTTGGAGTTGCTCTCTCCCAATGAAACCCTCACGCTGGTCACCTGCCCTACAGAACGGCCTGAAAGTAACCACCTGCGAGCACTGAGCCAACCGCAGGTAGCAGGCCTGCAGGAAAGGCCCACGTGGCCCCTTTGCGGCGCGCGGCCCACGGAGTGGCTGCATCCAGCCGGCCGCTGTGCCCCGCCGGCCTCGGAAGTTTGGGGTGTGGGCAGCGGCAGTCGGGGTCCCGTTCGGGTCCCAAGGAGCCCTAAAAGGAGCCGAGCCCACACTCCCCGGCCTTAGGCCAGGAGCGGGACGGGTGAAGTTCAGTAATGGAGCTGCAGGGGGTGGGGGAAGGGAGGAGGGACCGGCAGTTCCGGACTCCGCCGGGGAACCTCCCCTCTCCTCCTTCTCCGCTCCGCGCCACGTCAGCCGGACCGCCCGGGGCCAGCGCCGCCCACGCCCCACTGCCCCCTCGGCCCGCAGCCCCGCGGCCGGCTCTCCGGGCCGCGCGACGGTGGCCGGGCGCGGGCATGGGCAAGGGCAAGGCCGGGGCGCAGAACCAGGGGCGGCGGCAAGGGCCGGTCTGCGTCCGGCCTGAACCCCGAGGGGCGCAGCTCCGCGTTCGGGGCGGCGGGCAGCTAGTTACCAGGGCGCAAAGAACATGACGAAGTGCGCGGCGCTCTGGATCCCGTGCGTGAACATGTCGGCTGTGTACAGGTGCTTGGCGTGTGGGTCCTCCGCCTCCGCGCCATGGGCCAAGGAAGACCCGTCCGCAGGCGCGCCCGCCTCCTGGGCCCAGGTCCGCGGGCAGACGCCCC
>NW_022104553.1:5207989-5211695 GCF_000313985.2 Echinops telfairi
CCTACTCCTACTCTATGCTTTGCCAGGATACTAAGGCTAGGAAAATGAATGACCACACTCCAATAGCCTTAACTTGGTTGAGCTCCTCACCTTGTGCAATGTCTGGAAGGCTTCCTTTGTCCTTGGGAATGGCACTTCACACTTGCACACCTACCTTAGGTGATAAAATTTCTGGCACTACCCTGTGAGTCCAAAGCTACATCAGGGAAAATCACTAGGTTGCTTCCTGGGATCCTGCTCTGTCCCTTGATGACCCTCAATCTGGGAAGGCACTAACTGCAGACAACAGGGCAAGTGCCCAGTGATTCACCCGTTGTCAAATCTCTCCAGCATTTGTTTTAACTACTGTTAGTCCATTATCTCTGGTTTGCCAAACACCAAACCCATTAATTTTCTTCCAAACCCTATTCACCTGCTACTTAGACTTGAAACACGGGTATTACTTCCCAATCCTTCATTTCCCTGGTCCTCCATACTTCCAGCCACGGGCTCTTCTTCACCCTCTCTCACAACCTTCATTTCTTCCTAATATTTTCAGTGCTCATGTCTTGGATCAGTAGCTTCATTTTACTCACATGGCTAGAAAACGAATTTGCCTAAAGCCTAGATTTGACTATGACAATTTGCTACTCAAACTGAGACCAGCATCACTCACTGCCACTTCCTTTGTCTCTGGGGTAAAACACAAACTCTTCTGCCATTCAAGACTCTCCACAATGTGGTTCCATCACACGACAAGTCCTCGTGGAGAACACGCACTACAAGAAGTCCAGAGATCCTCTCCAATAGTCTGTTGTTGACAGATTCTCACACTGGCCTCCCCAACATACTTCCCAAATCTTTTTACTGGCTCATCAGGAAAATCCAACAAAGGATTTCTTCTTTTCTCGTGTGAAGAGAAAATGAAGATTTAGGAGTCCTATCAAGTGTTAACTATCTATTCTTTCACACTTGAGAGCCAGGAAGTGAAGCAGGTGCATTTCTTGTTCTCTGTTTTTCATACCCAGCCATTAGGTCCTTCCCTCTGGCACCCCCTGCACCCCCAGCACCTGTTAGCATGCAACACCACCACCATATAACCTGTTGTATGTTGGTACCATACAATATCTATATTCTTGTATGCATCCATACACATGTGCCCACACTCATAATGAACTTGTTGCCGTGTTATATAATTACATATTCTAATATTTACCAAAAACTTCTTTTGTGCTTGCATACTTCTCTGTAACATCATTTGCTTTGGACCCACTTGTGCATACTTCATTCACATTTGGTTTTATATTTCCCATTCCCCAAAATAGCAAATATCTACTGTCTAGAATGTAGTCACATTATATTTTTGGATGATTCTTAATACTCTTTTAAGCTTTGCTCCCTCAGGACCTATATACCTGCAGTGCCCTATGTGTATGTAAGTATATGCATTCCTATTCATATACATATGTATATATATATAATTTATTTACTTATCTTCTCCTTTTCTTTTATTCCCATCTTATTGAAGCCTCCAGTCTCTGTTCCCACATCACCTCCTCAGAGAGGTTTTCCCAGAAATACCTCTTCTGTAGCAGCTCTCTCTGCCCACTATACTCTCTGTAGCATTTCACAGTGTAGTTTCCTTATGGTCCTTTTCCTAATCTGATGTTATTTGGGGGAAATGTACATATTTCCTTGTCTCATTTACCTCTTTAGCATCAGTAAGCTCCATGAAGGCTGGCTAGTTTCTGTCATGTTCATCTTCTCTCCATAAAGCCCAAATGTCTGGCACATACAAATGTACAACAAATGTTTTTCTAGCCAAAGATCTCTCCCCAGGCTCCATCAATTTTATGTGATTCTCTCTTTCCTAAACGCCTCCAGCTGTTTTCTGCCTTGAAAGATCTCTCATATTTTCGTCGTCAATCACAATCCTGCCTTTCACACCTGACCCATTCAAATCTCCCCTTCATAAAAGTTGCTCAGCATCTCTGCAACTAGCTTTATTCCTCCTTTCCACCGAACTGCCAACCCTTATACAAGCCTGACATGATCCTTTCCCATGTATCTTAGCTTCCTTCCTAAGGCTACTGTAATAAAAATACCACAAAGAACAGAAATAAGTTCTCCCACAGATATGGAGGCAAAAATTCTAAATCCGGTCTTTGTCCTATTGATTTTTTTTTTCCCTTGCCAATATCCCTGTAGTATTTCTTGGTTCTGACAATCCCTGTATGCCATCTCTTTTCCCTTGTGTGTACTCACATGTCTGTCTAAGCTGATCTATATATAACTCAGAAGTGATGGAGTTTAGGATCCACCCTACACTGCTATGACCCAACGCATTGGTTACATTAGATTGCATTGTGGAAGGTAATTATACTACACTAAATTGGCTCCAACAAATTACATTGGCAAAGTTTGTTGCAAAATCCATTGAAAATTAATGTCAAGGCAATTCTAACTCAGAGACAATACAGAAGACCTCTTTAAAGTGTTATAAAGAAAAGATACCATTTTGAGTACTAAGATACAATACCCAATGCATACTATTTTTAATTGCCTTATATGCATATAACATCTGGGAAATGTTTTTTACATTTTTTACATTTTTACATTTACAAAGTGTTTACAAATGAACAAAGGAGAATTGGTACTTTTTAATTATGGTGTTGGCAAAGAATATTGGATATATCATGGTCTGTCAAAAGAATTAACAAATACACCTTGGAAGAAGTACAGTTAGGGTGTTCTTTATGAGCTAAAATTGACTGGGTGGGGAGCGGTGGAGGGAATAGACTTTGGATATGTTATCAGGAGAGACTAATCCCTGGAGAATAATATCACCCTCATTGAAGTAGAGATCGGTGAGAAATAGTTGAAGAACATGGATCCACACAGTTGCTGCAGCAAGGGGTTCAAACGTGGCAAAATAGTGAGGATGGCGTAAGACTATGCAGTGCTTTGTTCTCTTATGCATACCTCTCACTGCCATTGAGTTGCTTCCACCTCACTGTGATGCTGTGGGACAGGATAGAACTATCCCTCTGGGTGTCAAGACGGTAACGCTGTACTGGAGTAGAAAGCCTCATCGTTCTCCCATGGAGTGGCTGGTGGCTTCAAGCTTCTGACCTTGTGGTTACCCAACCAATCTATAACCCACTACACCACCAGGACTCCAGAACTGACTCAATAGCATATAATAATAACAAGTTTCTTAGCTCATATTTGCGGGAACACGGCCCAATCTATAACTTACTGCCTAGAGACTCACCTCTGCGCAGACTGATTTTCAGTTCAAGAAACACTCAACATGGAGATACAGTTGCATTTTCACAGAAATGAAGCAAATGCTACTTTCTTAAGGACCCTGTCTATTGTGCTCTCAGCCTATCTTATTCTTTTTTTTTTTCATGGCCTATTTTAGTTTCCGGGGGCTCATGTAACATAACAAAGTACCAGAAAATAGGTGGCAGATAAGAACAGAAATGTATTGTCTCATAGTTAAGGAAGCTACAACTCCATATTTATGACACTGGCATAGCTATACTCTCCTTTTTTGTCCCTCCCAGCATCAAGGAGACACGGGTATTTCTGAGGCTCCTTGGCTTAAAGATTGTTCTTAACATGGCTATGCTCCCCACTGCGTATGTCTTGTTCTTCTCTTTATAAGGCCTCTACTAAGATTAAGTTATGAAGGATTTGTAGTTCAATAAGGAGCCCTGGT
>NW_022104553.1:5212915-5224831 GCF_000313985.2 Echinops telfairi
AATGTGGGAATTCTGCCCAATCTGATCCCACCACACCGAGGCAAAACACTAAGAGCATGCAACAGAACAGCAAGGGGAACAGAGCAACAAAATCCCCAGGGAATACCAATAATAGACTTTGGGGTCAGGGCTTGGCACCCCATATCAGATGCAAGTAAAATTTTGCTGAAAATCACCCAACAATGGTTGCAGCAGTTCATTGACAAGGAGCTGTCAGAGGTTCAGGCCAGATTCAAAAGATGTGGTACCAGATGTGGCACCAGGCATATCGATGTCAGATGGATCTTGGCTGAAAGCCGAGAATACCGGAAAGATATTTACTTGTATTTTACTGACTATGCCAAGGCATTTTACTGTGTGGACCATAACAAAGTGGACCATGGATAGCCTTGAGAAGAATGGGAATTCCACAATGCTTGATTGTGTTTATGTGAAACTCGTATATTGTTCAAGAGGCAGTTGCGGGAATAGAACAAGAATACTGAATGGTTTAAAATCAGGAAAGGTGTGTGTCTGGGTTGCATCCCCTCACCATAGTTCTTCAACTTGTATGCAGAGAAAATCATCAGAGAAACTGGATTATATGAAGAAAGATGCTGCATCAGGATTGGAGAAGAGGAAGGCTTGTTAATAACCCATGATATGCAGATGAGACAACCTTGCTTGCTGACAGCACAGAGTACTGGAGGTACTTGCTAATGAAGATCACGGATTGCACCCTTAGTATAGATTATAACTCGGTGTAAAGAAGACCCAAATCCTCACAATTGGAAAAATGGTTAACATCATGATAAATGGAGAAAACAGTGAAGCTGTCAAGGATTTTATCTTGCTTGGATCCACAATCAATGCTCATGGAAGCCGCAGTCAAGGGATCAAAGGATGCATTGCGTTCGTTAAATCTGATGCACAGGACCTCTTTAGAGTATTGAAAAGCAAGGCTATTATTTGGGGACTAAGGTGCACCTGACCCAGACTGTGGTATTTTCAATAGCCTCATCTGCATGTGGACACTGAATAGGGAAGACTGAAGGAGAATTATTGTGTCTGAATTATGATGCTGGTGAAAATATTGAACATACCACGACTTCCAAAAGGACACACAAATCTGTCTTGGAATAAGTACAGCTAGGATGCTCCTTGGAGGCAATGAGGGTGAGAATTCATATTAAGCTCTTTGGACATGTTATCAGGAGAGATCAGTCCCTGGAGAAGGACATCATGCTTGGGAAAATAGAGGGACCGTGAAAAAAGAGGAAGGTCCTCAACAAGATGGGTTGACACAGTGGCTACAAAAATGGGCTCAAACATGAGAACGGAGGATACCGCAGGACCTGGCAGTGTCTCCTTCTCTTGTACATAGGGTGCCTGCAGTTGGAACTGACTTGAGGGTACCTAAGCACAACTGGGAATCCTGGTTCATACAACCCTAACCACCAAAGTTTGGTGTCTGAGTGGGTACTTGAACTTTTTCAATAAGTGTGTCTTCAGATCACTTTCGTAATTCTGGTAGTTAAAAGAAGAAGAGAAAAAAACCCTTCCTAGTCACCATTTGGCGACAGGCATGTTAAATTTAAGTATATACCCTTTCATCAAGAAATAAGTCCGAAACCTTATATGGGATATGGCATTACAAGTTCATAGCAACATTGTTTGTACTAAAGAGTTGTTGGCAGCAACCCAATATCCCTTATGAGAGGACTGGGAGATTAAAGACAATGAACAGAACAATATAAAGTGAACATAATCTGATTTACCTGTAATAAGGGAGGAACAGAGCTGAAATTTACTTCTGGAGAGTTCACAAAGTATGTATGGTATACATATGGGTACAATGTGTCAGAATTTTAAAAAATCCTTTCCGCGATTTATTCACGTGGGCACATTATTTACACATATATGTTTTTTGTGTGAAAAATATGGTACAACCCCTAAGCGTGACTTCACTATTTGGAGAGTTTGATTCTTTGATTAATTTTTTAGCTTACTAGGGCATTTTTTTCCAAACCGTAATGTTTATGCAAATCACATGGCTATCTTGTTAAACTCGGGTTCTGATTCGCTCATTTTAAGCTAAGGTCTGGGATTCTGTATTTCTAACAAGGTCTCAGATGCTGTGGTACTGCTGGACTGTGGACCATACTTTGAGTAGCAGGGGAATTGTTTTGCTTAATGTTTTTCCTTCCTGGAAAACTACATATAATGCATATTTTTCGGGCCTTGATCTCTTAAGAAGTTTTTATTTTTTGGCAGGTGAAAGTTAATTTGACTTCATAGGAAATTATGAATCACAAAGTTTCTCTCTCAAAACTCTAGAGACATTTACCACTACTAGACCTTATTAATCTCTAACAATGGAGAAAAAAAGGAAACCTGAGAATCAGGAAAGAAATTGGACTATAGCGCTAATTGTCTACATGAATCACTACCTCTTCCACTTTGAGATCAGAAGAACTAGATGGTGCCAGGCTACCACTACTGAATGTTCTGCTTAGGAGTAGAATAGATGTATCCAATAAAAAGGAAGAAAAACGTGAAATAGAACTTCAGATTCTTTAAGAATCTAAACTATTGCACTCATTAAGGCTAGTAAATTTAGAAAGTATTGGAAATTTGGAGTTAAATTTTACCTATGAATCAGTGGGCTATTTTAATTAGGAAATAAAGGTTCCTAGGATATGTGCTTGAATATTTTACTTTTCTTCTACTTGGTCTGGTTAATTATCAATTAATCTAGCTAAATTATAGTTTTAGCTAATTATCAATTAACCAGAAGTATAATTTAAGTATTCTTGAAGAATACTAGTTATTCATATGTATGATCCCCATTACGAAGGGGTATCCCCCCCAAAACTGGAATTTTTTCCCCACAGCTGTGTATTTAAATTTTGTTACAATCCAACCATAAGACCTTCAAAGGACTCTCCATTACATTTGTTAAGTCTGCGATTTCATTCTTTTCTTGGAAAACTCTTTCAAGCTCATTTGTTTGGATGGCTGACAATGTCATAAAATTGCTGTCCTTTCATGTCCTTCTTCATTGCAGAAACAAAAAGAAGTTACACAGAGAGAGGTCAGGTGAGTCAGATGCGTGGGGCAAGAGAGGAATGCTGGGTTTTGCCCAAAACTGGTGCACTGAGATGACTGTATGAGCAGGTACATTGTTGTGGTGGCAAAACCAGCCCCCATCTGCCACAAATCAGGCCTTTTTTGTTGCACACTGTTACGCTACCTTTTCAGAGCCGCTAATTAGAAGACTTGACCAGCAGTCTGATCTGGTGGAATGAAGTCAAAATGCACTGTGAGTCAACATTTTTGTCCATTTGGGAGGTTGATGGGCATCCAGAATGAGGTTTGTCATCAATCAACATTTCATCTCTTTTGAAATGAAAAAACCGCTCATCCACTTGTCTTTTTCCCTTAGCGCTATCCTTGTAAGCTCTGTTCAACATCACAACAGTTTCTGTGACATTTTTCCTGAGTGGGAAACAAAATTTCACAGCTGCACACTGTTCTCTTAAATCAGCCATCACAAAAAAAAACGAGGTTCTAGCAAAACTGCTTTTATGAAAAAATTCACTGTGACTAGAGAGAACCTTCCTATGTGACGCCACTGGTTGTACTAACTCAGAGCAAGATGCTCAAT
This sequence comes from Echinops telfairi, assembly GCF_000313985.2. NCBI lineage: Eukaryota > Metazoa > Chordata > Mammalia > Afrosoricida > Tenrecidae > Echinops > Echinops telfairi. Next base: position 5,216,562 of record NW_022104553.1, read on the forward strand.
GCTCACCCAGCAGGAAAAATGCACACTACCATAGCCGTTCAGCCCAGCATAATTCTGGTTTTTTGGGGGGTACCCCCTTGTATAAGGCCATGAAATTCCTCACCTTGTTTTTACATTTTAAAAAACAGTTTTACTGGTATATATGTGAGGGTCTTTAAAGAGTTTATGGAAAAATGAAAAGATGATGGAGTTTTCCATGAACTTTTTGAAGGGCCCTCATTTCGTCAATGCTATACATACACCCTGACCGGCGCATCTTGTGGTCTTTATGAAAGGGGGTGTCCAGTTAATGACTGATGGATTTGGGTCTCCACTCTGCCCTCCCCTTCCTTCCCATTGATATGATTTTGTGTTGTTTTGTTTTGTGTCCTTGATGTCTGATACCGGATTCGATCAACACCTCATGATTACACAGTCTGGTGTGTTTCTTCCATGTGGGCCTTGTTGCTTCTCAGCTAGATGGCTGCTTGTGTATCTTCAAGCCTTTAAGACCCCAGACCCTGTATCTTTTGATAGCCAGGCACCATCAGCATTAACACAATGATAATTATGATGCCAACAAAAACTGCCCTCTTATGACATCACCATCCAGGGATACTGCTTGTACCATCATCAGTGAAGTAGTCCCTGTTGTCTGGTCCCCAGCCCAAGGTCATCAGACGCTTATTACCACAGTGATTGCCTTTCTTTTTGGTGGGGAATCTTTGGGTAATGCGAAGGGTTAATGCACTCAACTGCTAAACAAAAGGTTGAAGGTTTGAGTATATGCACAGGTGCCTTGGAAGAAAGGCCTGGTAATATACACATACTTCTGAAGTATCATCTATTGAATTTCTACTCTGATACATATCAGGTCACCATAAGTTGATGTCAACTCATAGCAACGAGTTAGCTGGTTATACCTTGGAAACTCCAGAGCTGCAGGAACCACAGGGTCACACAGTCAAAAGCATCTCTGACTCCTGCCCTGACACTGTCAGTGGGGAGGGATTCCAGCCACCCACACCCAGCCAGACCTCATGAGGAGATTCTCCTCAGCTACTCCTTCTTCTAGAACTCAGCTCTCCCAGCAATGGAAAAACCTCCAGGGTCAGAACTTCACCCATTTACTTCCCAGGAGACCACAGCGAGCATTCGAAGGAGTATTTCTTTCTGACATTTGATTATCCAGTTTCTTGTGCTCTGTGTAATCTTGGTGCCTTGCCTAACTTTAGGCTTGTTAGGTTGTATTATTTAGGAATTGAAGGGGAAGGTGCTTAGGAAGATATGGCCCAAACTCAGGTATGTTTACCTAAAGATCCCAGAACATTTTAAAAAACAAAGGCAGATATAAAACAAAGCAACAAAAAAAAAGCATAGATCCAGGAATGGGTTTTGGGCTCGCACTAAATTTGAGTTCCAACTTAAGAACAATTCATTCTTCCATCATGGCCCTGTTCGACACCCACCCTCAGGAAGGAAACACAGAAGATATGGGTACTATAGCAAAAAGTGGCAACGAAATTACATGGTGCCCAGCTACCAGATAAAACAACATCTTAAAGACTCTTTTCCAAACAACTAGCCATGTGAGTGAGACGTTAAATAAGTTCTCATGAAAGAAGCACACCATCATCAGTCACCAAAGGATTGTAAATCATATAATTTGAAGTCGAAAGAGGACTTAGTATCAGAGCCAAACTTGTGAGAATCTGATTTGCAGAAGGTTATGGATGACAGTGGGAGCCCAAGATACATTTGGGGGAACAACATAGGAAATAAGCCTCTGGTGATTGTCCTCTATCCATAATTGAGCGATGGGAGGAAAGTGGTTACAAAACAGAGTGCATTAGAGAGATAAGTATGGAAGATCAAAGGGATAACCTGACTTGAACCATTAATACTTTGTCAGTGATCCCCCTTCTGATGCATGCTGGACCTGATACGGTTTTCAATATTTTCTGTATGTTTGTTTTATGTTTTGGTTTGTTCATATTAGAGTTTATCTCAGATGTGTTATGTCATTGGCGGTCACCTTCTTGAAGTTGTGTTATATGTTTTTATGTTTTTTGGTATATGAAACCCAGGACGATGTCAAGGAGACCAGTCTGGAAACTGATTGTGGTAGCAATTGTACAATACTGCTTGATGTGATTGAACTATGGAATGTTATGTGTGATATATGTATTAAATCCAAATTGATAATAACATTTTTTTAAACTATAGAAAAAATAAGAACATTATTTTCTTAGTTGTATTGATTTTAAGAAGCACTGCTAGGACAGGAGATTACATATTGGGCTGTCAATGGAAACATCAGTGATTTGAATCCACTAGCTGTTCCAGGGGAGAAACGATGTGGCGCTCTGCTTCTATAAAAGTTTATAGACTCAAAAACCCTATGTAGCAGTTCTACCCTGTCCTATAGGTCTCGATGAGTTAGAATTGATGGAAGTGAAGTAAAATTATTTTCTCCTGGCTTGTTTCTCATTGTCCCCACTGTCCACCACTACTTTGCTGTTAAACATCATACACAAACCAAAATGAAAGACAACACTATCAAGTTCATTCTGACTCATAGTGATTCCGTGAAAGGTCTCTGAGGCTGTAAATCCTTATAGGTGCAGACAATCTCATCTTTCTCCTGCTGAGAAGATTATGGATTTGAACCGATGACCTTACAGTCAGTAGTTCAACATAGCTCTTCCGAGAGAGTACATTCTACACTTGAAAAATTAGAGCTTTCATTTCTGTTTGATTCGCAGATTAAATGGACTGCAAATTAGACATTGACTTCATAACAAGAGTATCTTTGGGTATTTCCTTAATTTCAATTGAGAAGTACAAATGAAAGTGAATGCCATTACTACCCCATGAAACACCCAATTCCAGTTGTTTTTGAATTTTATCATCAGATAATTTAGAAAAGTTGTAACGCTTACTACACGCAAACTAATTCAAAGCAATTAGCATCCATCTCTGAAAAAATGAACTTTTCAGTGTTAATACAAAGAATCATCAGTTGGTTCCTCTAAATGTCCACAGAATAAGGCTGCTTTCAATCTATCTACTTCACTTAGGGAGTATACTCATACTTCTTTTATTTGAGGCAAACTTTCTTTCTTTCTTTTTTTTTTTTTTGAGGCAAACTTTCTAATATCCAATGAATGGAGCTAATTTTAAAGCTGCTCTTTATGGAAAACTGAGAATTTTTTAAAAACCACAACCATCAGGTAAGTATATTTTCTTGGTTCTCTTTTTAAAATTATAGTATAAATGTATCTCCAAAGGAATTAAAATCTCCCTTTAAAGATTGCTAGTCCACATTTTGTGTCATTATCTTCTTTTTTCCTGATACCTGTGAAGAAGAGCAAAGGTTAAGATACTTTAAGCACTAGTTCCATTCAGATAAGAAAATTAGATTCGGAAGCTTGAATACTTACAAATGATGGAAGAACTGTGAAGGCACCTTCCATGTGATCAACATTAAAAATGAGGTCTTAAATGTCTAGTACTTAACCCATTGTGCAGACAGCCCTGGTGGTGGCATAGTGATTAAGCACATGACTGCTAACCAGAAGGTTGATGGTTTGAACCCACCAGCGTCTATGTGAGATAGATGCAACAGTCTCTACTTCTGTCCTTCTTTACAGTCTTGGAAACACCATGGGAAAGCCCTACGCTGTCCTATTCGGTCACTACATGTTGGAATCAACTCATATGGCAGGGATGACTTCCTGCCCTGGTTTTACTGAATATGGAAGAATCTACAGCCTCACACACATGAATCAGGCATAACGTAAAACAAACCAAACGTGCGTAACGATCGACAAACACTGTGATATAACTAACATTTCTGCACAATTCAAAAGCTCTGTACATTTTTCATAGACATAGTGGTGTTTTCCCTGTTGTCCAGCCAGATCTCAACACAGACAATGGTGTCCCCCCTTTCGTATCAAAGCTGGCCTTCTGAAGTGTGTTGCTCTATGAAGTTGAGCAGCTGTTGGGGACCCACCAGGGAGAATTGCAGGTGGTGGCCATTTCCAGCTCAATCACCCAGGCTTGAGGAGCTGGAATTTCTGATGCAGAGCTGTCTCTCTGCCAAAGACCTGCTGGCAAAGCTTTTTGTTTGTAAAATAGACACAAGCCTGAAGCCTCACATTAATTTTAAGAAATGCTGTACACCCTGGAAACTTGTTTTGAAGGAGTGAAGGAAGAAATCCACTTTTCCTCTCTGTCGCTAAGTCAGTTGCAGGCTGGAGAAAGTCCACACAGCCCTTCCTGGATAACCCCCTGGAGACTTGTGCCAAACGAAGAGCTGTTCACAAAATGAGCCTGCTTAACATCCAATTCCAATTGTGTAGTCTCAGGTTCACCAGAGAGCATAAAAATACTTCACAGTTACTCTAATACTTTTTGTCTTCATGTGTTAAAGAGCTATTGTGGGCTCTGTGAAGTATTTTAAATATCTTGTTATCCTATGGGAAGAAAAATAAATCTCACTGAATACTTTTCCACATTTTATTTACAAACATTCCTTAAAAACCAAATATTGGCCCATACATCATGGAATAAATAGACATGTAAGAAGTGTTCATGGTGTTTAATTTTTACACACACACATACATACACACGTTATTTTTATTATATTATTTTTTAAATCATTTTATTGGGGGCTCTTACAGCTCTTATAACATTCCATGCATCAATTGTATCAAGCATATTTGTACCGATGTTGCCATCATTTCCAAAACATTTTCTACTTGAGCCCTTGGTATAGCTCCTCTTTTTACCCTCCCTCCCTTGTGTATCCCTGATCAATGATATATTGTTATTTTGTATCTTACAGTGTCCATTGTCCCCCTTCACCCACATCTCTGCTATTCATCCCCTTTCGGGGTGAGGGTGGGGCAATATATCAAACCTTGTGATGGGCTTCCCCTTTCTCACCCTTCCGCCTCCCTACCCTCATGACATTGCCATTCCTGCTACTGTTCCTGAGGGGCTTAGAATTCCATGTGTTGAGAGCTCTTATCTGTACCACTGGGTGTTCTCCAGTATGGCCAGATTTGTAAGGCAGAACTGGTTCATGGTAATGGAGAGGGAGGTGGGGGGGAAAGGAAGCATTCAGGAAGTAGAGGAATGTTGTGGGATTCATCAGTGCTGTACTACTCCTTGGTTGAATGATCCCTTTCTTATTCCACTTCTGTGGGGGGATATCCAATTATCTACAGATGGACTTTGGAGCTCCACTCAAACCCCCCTCTTTTGAATCAGTCTAGTTGTTTGTTTTGGATCTTTTGATACCTGATGCCTGATCCCGTCAACACCTCAGGATCACATAGCTTGGTGAGCTTCTTCCAAGTGGGCTTATTTGCTTCCCTCACACATTATCTTTAAAGTAGCATGGCCACCATACTTTGATGACCAAAGGTTTCTCTAACCACGAGTTTGGCCCATCTTAAGGTGATGCAATATCTAACTTACATGTTTAATGTTATTTATATAAAACATTGCTTTTACAGCAATTCCAAACATTGTACTTGTAGAATACAATAAAAGCTGTATTATTTTTAAAGCACAAAGACAAGTAATAAAATTTTATACTTGAGAGATAACCAACGAAAACCAAATTCACTGCCACCAGGGTGATACTGACTCACAGTGACCCTTTAGGACAGAGTAGAATTGCCCCTGTGGGTCCCCAAAGCTGTAAATATTTTCAGGAACAAAAAGTCTCATATTTCTTCCACAGAGCGGGCTGGTCCATTCAAACTCCTGACCTTGCAGTTAGCAGCATAATATGTAACCCAGACCAGTTATCAGATATCAAAGAACTAAAAATCATATCAGTGGGTGCCCACCTTCCTGATATGATCACTGAAGGCAAATGTGTGCATAAGCAAATGTGGGGAAGAAAGCTGATGGTGCCCGGCTATCAAAAGACATAGTGTCTGGGGATAAACAAGCGGCCATCTAGCTCAGAAGCAACAAAGCCCACATGAAAGAAGCACACCAGCCTGTGTGACCACGAGCTGTTGAAGGGATCAGTTATCAGGTATCAAGGAACAAAAAAATCATATCATTGTAAGTGTGGGTGCGTGCAGAGTGGAGACTCAAAATCCATCGGTAGGCAACTGGACACTCCCTTACTGAAGGGTTGTGGGGAGGAGATGAGCCAGTCAGAGTGCAGGGTAGCAACAATGAAACATATAACTTTCCTCGAGTTCTTAAATGCTTCCCCACCCCCACCCCCACTATCATGATTCCAATTCTACCTTACAAATCTGGCTAGACCAGAGGATGTACATTGTAACATACAGATAGCAACTGGAAACACAGGGAATCCAGGAAAGATGACTCCTTCAGGACCAATGGTGAGAGTGGCAATGACTGGAGGGTGGAGGGAATGTGGGGTAGAGAGGGGGAACTGATTACAAGAATCTACATATGGCCTCCTCCCTGGGGGATGGACAGCAGAGAAGAGGGCGCAGGGAGACATCAGACAGTGTAACATATGACAAAATAATAATAATTTATTTATTAAGGGTTAATGAGGGAGGGGGAGAGGGGAGGGAGGGAGAAAATGAGCAGCTGATATTAAGGGCTCAAGTAGAAGGCAAATGTTTTGAGAACGATGATGGCAACAAATGTACATATGTGCTTGACACAATGGATGGATGGATTGTGATCAGAATTGTACGAGTCCCCAATAAAATTATTTTAAAAAATATGTAACCCATTATGATCTCTATAGAGCTAAGTTTCCACCACCCCACCCCAAACTGGTACCAATCTTGAGCTTCTTGAGTAATCCTTTACAGTTCATCAGTGAAGTCCCATCTAGTCAGGCTGGTATACAGGTTTGAGCTTAGTTGCTATGAAAGCCTTCCCTTCATTTGGGGAAACAGTCTAGGGATATCCTTCTTCTTTGCAGGGAGAGCAGGTATGCAGAATAAATAATTGCAGGCAACACAGCTGCCATATGGATAGTGGGGGTTCAGAGGTAAGATTTTCACCTTCGAGGGAGACCTGGATGTTCCTTCCAAGCAAAACACCTCGTGCACAGCCACCACCATCTGTCAGGGAGGTTTGGGTTTTGCTATGACACTCAAAAGGCGTCTCCAGAGTGTCCAGAGGAAGATGGACGCAGAAGCAAGATCCGATGATGTACTAGGGTCTACTCTGAAATTCAGCCAGTGAAAACCTTCTAGATAAAAACGGTCTAATCTGAAATGGACCATGGGGATCATGCTGCCCTAAGCAGCAGCATTTGGTTCTCTTATACATGCGGTTACCAGGAGTTGGACTGATAACAGCAATATCTGGTTTATACTGTTACAACTTTCTGAAGGAAGTATATCTCAGGTATTATAGTTTGCTTATTGTTATAACAGGAAATAAAGACAGGGTCAATGAACAAGAGAATAGGTGAAGTTTCCAAGGGACTTTCATCCACTGTTCCAGCTGTTTTAGAAGTGAGAACACCCTAAGCCAGCAGCACTGATCACTCCAACGCTGTCTGGGACCATCCAGGTATGTGTACCAGGCGTCCTAGGAGGGGTCCTTCACTAGAAAAGTTACAAGTGAGTTCACCTCTTGAAACCGCAAAGCAGCCATTTTCCACGAGTTAGGCAGTTTTACCATCTGTGGACTAACAGTCACTCCTTCCATCATGTATCTGTCTGTCATGCTGTGACAGCTTGTGTATAGCCATGGTGCTAAACACTATGTTACTGGTATTTTAAATACCAGCAAGGTCACCTAAAACGACCGGGTTTCAGCAGCGTTTCCAGACTATGAAAAACAACAACAACAAAACAATCTGTCCACGTCAGAGGAATTAGCCACTGAAAAGCAGACCATCAATTGCTCATGTGTAAGTTCAGATTGAAGCTGAAGAAAATTAAATTAGGTCCCAGAGAGCCAAAATACAACCTTGAGTATATCCCACTTGAATTTCAAGAACATCTCAAAACCAGATTTGCATAGAACACTAATACCAGGAGACCTGATGTGCTGTTGGAAGAGATCAAGAACATCATACAGAAAGAAAGCAAAAGGTCATTTAAAGGACAGGAAAGAAAGAAAAGATCAAAGTGGGTGTTAGAAGAGACTCTGAAACTCGTTCTGAGCCTTTTACAGTAGTTAAAACAAATAGAAGCAATGATAAAGTCAAAGAGCTGAACAGAAAATTTCAAAGATTATCACAAGAAGCCAATGTAAAATTTTATAAGAAAATGTGCAAAGATCAAGAGTTAGAAAACCAAAAGGTTAGAACACACTCA
>NW_022104553.1:5226391-5233614 GCF_000313985.2 Echinops telfairi
GACTGAAACAGCAACTGCTTTTGTTTACAAAAATCACCTGCATCAAGTCAGGTTCTGATGTTTTGTTCGAGTTCCGATGCAAACTTTTCTCGACATTTTACATCAACATCTGATTATATCGAATACTGATGCAATCGAGTACCGGGATTCTACTGTGTATTTAAAAGGATGGGTTATAATACAACAGCTAATTAGCCCACACAGCACTACAGAGGGCTCAGTTCAACTCACGTTCATGGAACAGTTGAAGGTCCTTCAACTCAAGTTAGTGGCTCGTCCAATGTCAAGGAAGCAGACATCAGAATCTGTCCTCAGGTAAGATGAGCAGAGACTGCTGGGCAGACAGTAGACACGGGTGCATGATCCATGGTTGGCTTGACCCACAGGTAGTGCAACACACAGTTGAGGCAAAAGACAAGCTCAGGCAGCAGCATATTGGTCTGATCACCAGGGAGAAAAAGAGGAGGCTGGCCTTGGAAAGTCATTTATCTCAGTAGCCTTTCAATCTAGCTGCGACCTGATGGACAGTCTAAACTCTGCCCACATGTTTCTAACAGGAGCCACGTGGCAGAACAAACCTATCACAAGAAAAGATAAAGAAAAGAATCACTATACCAAAAAAGAAGTTGTTGACATTCAACCATTTCAAGAGATAGCATATAAGCAAGAATGATACTAAAGGAAGAAGTCTAAGCTGTACTAAAGACATTAGTGGGGGAAAAAGGCTCTAGGACAGTGGTTCTCAACCTTTGGGTCACGAACCCTTTGGGGGTCGAACAACACTTTCCCAGGGGTCGCCCGATTCATAACAGTAGCAAAATTAAGTTATGAAGTAGCAACGAAAGTAATTTTATGGTTGGGGGGTCACCACAACACGAGAAACTGTATTAAAGGGTCACAGCATTAGGAAGGTTGAGAACCACTGCTCTAGGAATTGATGGAATATTGATTAAAATGTTGCAACAAGCTGATGAAACACTAGAAGCACTCACTTGTCCAGATATACCTAAAAATATCTGGGAGATAGCTACCCTGGCTAACTGATTGGAAGAGAACTATATTTTGACCCATTCCAATGACTGAAGTAAAAATGATGCATTTGAATTATGGTGCTAGTGAAGAATATTGAAAGTACCAACAAATCTGTCCTGGAATAAGTATAACCAGAATGTCCCTTAGAAGCAAGGATGGTGAGACTTTCTAGCACATTCTTTGGTCATGTTAACAGGCGTGGCCAGTCCCTGGAGAAGGAAGACCCTTGACATGTTGGATTGACACAGTGGTTGCAACAATGGGCTGAAACGTAAGAAAAATTGGGAGGATCTCTCAGGACGGGGCAGCATTTAGGAAACTGACCAGATAGCATCTAACAAAAGGTCCTTGCTTTGGTTCACATTTCAGTCTAAAGTCATTTCCAATGCTCTCTGATGCATCCATGTGATATCTTGTCTCTGATGGTATAGCAAGCAGACATGTGAATACCTTTTCCAACACCAGGAACCTATCTCCCTTTGCATTGACAGGCATCCAAATCAAATCAGTGTACATTTGCTATGTTGATTGCTGCTTCTCCAAACTGCAGCGCATTACTTGTGAAAGGTACTTTACTTTTCAGATCATGATGGCCATTTTGACCAGTGCTGGCTAGGAATCTAAAATAATCCCTTGAGTCCTCATTTGTCTATCAGCTAGTGATGTAAGTGGGCCTCATCCACACCAGCATGACAATGAGGGGCTTCCTCCCTTTGGCTCTTTAGGACCACTGACACTCAGACTGGTGGTAAAATCCAAGACACCAGGCAGAAGCAAGACACAATAGGAGCATCATCAATCCAGCTGCTCTGGATGTAAGTTTTAGTTGCTCTCACACTGGATTGATCTCTCAAGCTCCCGAATCTTGCTCCCAACTCTCCAGCAGCCCTGACATCTCTTACATTACATTTTCAGTATTTCTTTAAGAGAGCAAAGTAATTAGTATGGGCCTCAGAGATTCACAAAGTTCACAGTAAAACATGGTTTGTTTTCACAGCTGTGCCTATAGGCTCAAATGATGCCTTTTTGAGGGAGACAGCATGATGTAATGCTGGTGACAGCACAATGGTCATCCCACTCAAGAGAAGGACATTGTGATCTCAATGGGAAAGGAAAGTGGTGCTTTCATCTGTGAGCTTAGATCCCATTTACTGCAGTCATTTCAAACCTCTGAGCAGGGCTGGGAATGGAAATTACTACAAGCTGCTGAAGACAGACGACATCATCTTGCCACCCACAAATGTTATGGGCTTGACAGCTCAGAAAATGGCATACATTAGAAGGAAGACAACTGCAAATTGCCAATTTTGCATTTGAGGGGTATTTGTTCCCAACCAGCTATTCTGTTCCTGACATTTTCTTTTGGTTTGGCAACTGCCACTACAATATAATTATGGCCATGACAACAAGTCATTAGCTTCCCCCAGAGCCATGGTCAACAGCTCCATCTGCGTGGAATAAAGTACGTGTTAGCACCCTCTCCCATCAGATCTTTCACACTAGGGAGCTCTGGGGAGAGATTTCAATGAGTACATATGTCATTGAGTTGGTAGTCCTCATGCAATTTTTCCTGCTATAAGGCTAATTACCTGGCTTTTCAGCCAATCACCCGAACCCATGAATATTGAGTGTATAATGAAGTTGCCATGGATCATACAAAGGGTGTTGCCTGCCCCTATATTCTACAGCTGCTCTTGTGTTTTTGCTGGAATTCTGGCCATGGTTTTCTGTGCTAAAATTCTGTCCTGTTAAAGGACACTCCTCATCTCTACACACCCTGGAGCTGCATCTACCTACAGCTCTAGAGTTACTGGCATTCTGCATATGCTGTTACATTCATATTACAGAACTGAAATGGAATGGAAGTCAAAGACACCGGTCAGCTGAGCATAAACCCATACAACCCACTGCTGTGGAGCTGATTCTGGCTCAGAATGACGCTCACTCTACGCTGTTGGCAAGACTGTAAATCTTTTTTTTTTTTTTAAGACTGTACATCTTTACGGGAGTAGACAGACTCATCTTCCCACACACAGAGCAGCCAGTGAGTTTGAACCACCAACCCTGCTGTTCGCAGCCTGATATAAACCCACAGCAACACTAGGACTCCTTAAGAAAAAGTGACACCCAAATCCTAAGGCATCTGGAGCACAAAGAAAAGTCCTAGATGTCCTCATCCGCTCCTTCTCAGAGCTAGCTCTCGTCCACCTGGAGCTTCGTGGAAAACCTGATTTTAATTATGTCTTAATCATCAGTTTCTCTTTTCAGTGCCCACTACCCTCTCTCTCAGGGGCTCCATGTGTTTCAATGAGCAACTACCAAACAAGTGCAATTTCCACATGACCCTTTCAGGAACAATCATTCCTGAACCTCAGACGAAATCTCTAAAATGAGCCACTATACAATTTCGTTGCTTTATTCATGTGAAATTCCTGGATGATGACATATTTGGAGATAATAATTGCTCAGAATTTAAATCGTTCTTATAATATATACATATATTATGCAAATGCCATCTATTATGTAAAATGCCATCAGTGTCTGCTTACCAAAAGCATAAATAACTTTGTAAATAAATAATAGACTATAAATAAACAGATAAACAAGCACAAGAAATGACCTAACATTAGTTCTACCATCTACAATTAACCCATGTGTTTAATGGCCAGGTTGGCACAGTAAACGTCTATCTCACTGGGACTATCTGACTTTCAGTCAGTCACAGGCAACATAGTGACCTGTCGGTCTCACCCAGTCAACACAGAGTCCAGACATTTGCTTGTCAGCTCTCTTCTTCTCTTCTTCACCCTCTCTATTTATTAGCAGGTTTAGGGCTTCTCTTATTTCATTTGCTCACTTCATGATTGACCTAGTGCAAATACCATTGCAGCACATCTTTTCTAAAAATGGATCAAAGCTTCCCACTACTCCCAGGATAAATGATATATACCCACCCCCAGACATGGCACAGGACCGGGCAGTGTTCTGTTCTGTTGTACACAGGGTTGTTATACGTCAGAACTGACTGGATGGCACCGAACAACAATATTCCCAGTCAAAGGCTCATTCATCTCTTCCCACAACCAACCTCACTGGTTTGCTCCCAAGAAATGGAAGTCCTCAAGGTTCTGAGTGGGGCATGTCCAGATATACTGAGTCGGTGGCTGCAGAAGGGAGAAGTAACTTTCACTCAAAAAGCCTGCAAAGCAAGGGATGGCCTCATCAGGCAGCCAAGTTACAGTAAACTAATTTTAATGTTAAAAAGTAAACCCCTATTTTAATGTTATATTCTTTCAGAGACCTGGATACTTCTTTGGAAGTCTCAATTTTAGAAGAATGAAATATCTGTTAAAGGAGAAAACCTGAATGGAAATTCATCACACAAAGGTAGGCTGGAAAAACCTTAAGACCACAGTCATTGAGAATCCTAAAGATCAAAGGGACTTTGTAGCACCACTGGACATGGTCTAGAAACACAAACCCACTGCCATCAAGTGGACTTCAACATACAAGGACTCCATAGGACAGAACAGAACTGCCACATAGAGCATCCTTGGTGTGTTAGTCTGGGATGACTATAGAAACAAAGTCAGAGACACTCACGTGTGTAAGAGAGAACTCTATATCAAGAAGTATTATGAATCAATAGAACATCCCAGCTCAGTCCAGATCAAGTCCATACGTTTGACATTAGCCCACAAGTCTGATATTAGCCCAGGAATTCCTCTTCAGACTCATGCAGCACATGCCATGATGCTGAACACAGGCAGATCGCAGGACAGTGGATGGGAAGTCTTGTGGATTCAATGGCGGTGGAAGCATCTCCAGGTCTCTGGCTGCTGTCAGCATAGCTCCATGTGGCTTGTCAACAGGAAGGTCTAGAAGATAGTGTGTCCCACCTCCAGGGTGGAAGAGAAGAAGTCCCAGAATTCTCCTGAGAAGGCTACACCCACAAGGAGGGATCATCAGGCTGTGACCTGATTGACAGATTAGACTCTACCCCTTCATTCTTTTTTTTTTTCCCCCTTCATTCTTTTATCGGGTTGACATGAAATTGTGTAACTACCACACGTGGCTATAAACCTTTATGGGAGTAGATTGCCACATCTTTCTACTATGGATTGACTAGTAAGTTTGCACCATCAATCTTTTGTTTAGCAACTAAGTGCTTAACCACTGCACCACCACAGTTCCTTAAGTAACTACATACTCATAGAAGATAAATGTCGGATATATTAATATATTCACTTGATCAGCATTATGTACTGTGACGTCACACAAACAAAACAATAACTCTGAACTCACTGCCATTGTATAGATTCCAACTGATAGTGCCCTTATAGGACAGATAGAATTGCCTCTGGATTCTCAAGACTGTAGAAAACCTCTTCTTTCTCCCTTGGAGCAGCTGGTGGATTTGAACTATAGACCTTACAGTTAGCAATCCAACACATAACTCACTACAGCACCAGTCAAATCATAGCTTCCTTAATATCTTATTTTAAGAAGGTGGTGAGGTCTATCTGTACTGTATCATCATTCACTTTTCTTGGAACATTGAAGTCATATTGCAGCATGTTGATAAAATGATGGTAATAAAAATCATAGTAAAGAAGCAAGTTTTTAAAATTACAATTTTAATGGAAACTCTATTTTTTTTTAAAAAATCAGTATTTTTAACTCAGTATATATGAACTTAAAATATTATACCAGGAATTACTTTCCCTTGGACCTAGATAGGTGTACAGAAGTAGGAAAAGTCCTGCTGTAAATTAAATGCATGATTTTATTTCTACCTCAAGGCAAGACATTCATGTTTGAAGCCACAAGCTATCAAACGAGGTTTACTGGATGCCGTGAACTAATGGTGCAAGGACATTTTTAACTTTAGAAATTCTGTTACCAGTGAAACTATCTCAGATTGCCTCCAAGCCAGTCTTCTAAATGTATAGGGTATGAATTCTAGAAGCCAATTATTCATGACTTGTGAGTAATATAACGGGGAGGCCAATAAGACTCTCAAGTAGCACCTACAGCAGACCAAAGTAAATACACCACCCCCTTCTAAGCTAACAACGGGACAATGACAGAATATTTCAAAGTATTGATAAGCCCACCAAAGTGCACACAATACTTGATTATAGTTTGATCCCATAAAAAGGAAGAAAGTTCTATTACCAATTAGGTTGCCAGTTAATTGTTGTTGTTTTTTAAGAATCTATAAATGAGTTCAATTGCCTTCTTAAGAAAGAGTGCGGGGGTTGTGACAGAGATGTAAGAACCCCCAATAAAAGTATCTAATTAAAAAAAAAAAGATTGCGTGTGAGGAAGAAGAAAATGTTCTAAAATTGATTATGGTGATGATTACACAATTCTTCTTAATATAATTGAACTATTGAATTGTATTATGTGAAGTAGGTGCCAGTAAAATTATTTTTTATAAACAACCCAAAAAAACCTTCTCTATAATGTTGATTATATATGTTCCACAGTCTGGAAGGAGAAATCCAAAATCAGATACTAGTGTGACTCAGGCATGTTTTGATTTCAAATATGAATTATTGTAATAATTTTTATAAAAAATAAGTCATTGTAATTAAAAAAAGAGTGCGGAGGAGGAAGGTGATAATGAAGTAACGAGTCAGGGTTATTTGCTTTGGGTTATTATAATATTTTAAACTGTTGTCCTGGGCATTTCTGTGAAAAAATCCAGTTATAGCTATTTTCTCAAAAGAAAAGAAAAAGAAAATCACAAAAATTGAACCAAATGGTCCCAGATAGAAAACTTCATAATAACATCCAAACCAGCAAGGGAATTCAAAAGAATATGAATGACACGGGGAGGGGATGAGGTCAGATGTTACTACCAGTATTATTCCTTTTGTCTCCCTAGTCAGAATATTCAGTTTTCAAATATGGACTCAAGACTGGTTTTCCTTTGTCTTAAAAGATCAATAGAATTGCCTTTTGAGTTAATAATCTACTAGACTATCCCTCCTTAATGTCCACACTATTTAGCATAAATAACCATAATCCTGGTATTTATCTTATCAATAATTTCAGTGCCCTGATAAAGACACAGAGGATCTGAGCAACTTTCCTGCCTGCTAACTTTTAAGGGCAATAGAGGATGCACTGTGTCTCAGGATACCCAGAGCCTGGGGTCAACAGATGTGATCTTCAAGTTCAGC
>NW_022104553.1:5236685-5238083 GCF_000313985.2 Echinops telfairi
CATGACAGGGAGTGTGTCTAGTCTGACCACCTCAAAGTGGGGTGAACCAAGAAGGGAACATAACAGACCAGCCATGGGAGCAAAGTCAAAAAGCCCCTGAGAAGCCCCCCAGATAGACTTCAGACTAGGAGGGGCAGTTTCCAGAAGCCCCCTGGACCAGTGGGGAGATAGTCATAAAGGTCAGCTTTCAGACCTGGAATTATGTATGTTTCTCTCTCTCTCTCTCTCTCTCTCTCTCTCTTTTTGTTGTTTTGCTTGTTCGAAATTTTTGTTTTTTTTCTCTTTTTATTCAAACGTTTGTTTTCTTTGTTTTGTCGCTGTTATTGTCGTTTAGCCCACCAATATAAGATAGGCATGTGCAGCAAGCCCAAGGAGAAAGCAATGGGAGCCGTGAGCAAACAACGCCACAGACAGGGGAGCAACGAGGGAATTAGAAGCAACAATAAAGAGGATGTAAAGATCCCGGTGGTTTTGGAGCAACTACAATCTAGCTGACATAAATTATGAAGAGGGTGAAGAAGGGCAAGCGTAATGGTGGGGCAGGAGGAAGGTAAAAGGAAACGGAGGAAAGATCTAGGACGCAAAGCTATGGATAGATGTCTAAACATAGGTGTGCACTTAGGTAAATATATTAATTCATAAACATAGAGGTATTGGCCTATGTACATATATTTATATGACAATACATTGAGGAAGTAAATGGACTTTGGGCCTCTGCTCAAGCCCTCCCTCCATGCAAAAACACTTTGTTCTAAGAACCTGGCATTCTGTGATACTCACCCTCCTGGCATGATCACTGAAGACAAAGAGGGTGCATAAGCATATGTGGTGAAGAAAGCTGATGGTGCCTGCCTATCAAAAGATATAGCATCTGGGGTCTTAAAGGCATGAATTTAACCAAGTGGCCATCTAGCAGAGAAGCAACAAGCCCACATGGAAGAAGCACACCAGCCTGTGTGATCATGAGGTGTTGACAGAATCAGGTAATAGGCACCAGAAGACCCAAAACAACAACACAACAAAAACATATTGCTGAAAACGAAGTGGGTCAGAGCTTCAAAGGCAGAGACCCAAAAGCAATCTGTAGACACTAGGACATCTCCTCACAGAATGGTCACAAGGAAGGGATGAGTCAACCAGGGTGCAGTACAGCACCAAGGAAACATACAATATTTCTCTGGTTCTTTGTGGCTTCCTCACCTCTCACTATCATGACCCCAGTCCTGCCTTTCATTTCTGGTTAGACCGGAGCAAGTACACTGGTACAGATAAGAGCTAGTGATACACGGAATCCATGTCAGATAAACCCCTCAGGAACAGAATTGGGAGTAGCTATACCAGGAGAGTAGGGAGAAGGTCGGGCAAAGAGGGGAGGGAGGGGGAGCTGATCACAATGAT
>NW_022104553.1:5239421-5241296 GCF_000313985.2 Echinops telfairi
AACAACCTTCTTCAAAGAAATAGAAAAACTGACTACTAACTTCATATGGAGCTACTGTATGAGCCAGCAATTGCCCAGAATTAGCACAGAATTCCTCAAGAAGAAAGACAAAGTCAGAGGGCTTGCCCTACCTGACTTTAAAACATATTACACAGCCACAGTGGTCAAAACAGCATGGCACTGGTATGACAGATCCTCAAACCAATGGAAAAGTACAGAAAACCCAGAAATAAAACCAGAAGCATATAGATAACTAATCTTTGATAAGGGCCCCAAAAATGGGAAGCAGAGGTCCTATTTTAACAAGTGGTGCTGGAAATACTATTAACTATTAACTAAAGTTCACAGTTTACATTGTTTCTCACTTAGTGTTCTACAGTTTTATGGGTTCTAAAACAATGCACATTGTTAGATATCCAACCTTCAAAAGATCATTCAGAATACTTTTCTTGCCTCAAACATGCCCTAAGCTCCACCTATCTGCCTGCCTTCGTTCCATGCCGATAGTTTTGTCTGAGCCCAGAAGGCCCAGCAGGTTTACACTGGGCTGGTTAATGCAAGGGTAGTGGTTTGAAAGTACCAACCACTCTGGGGGAGAAAGATGAAGCTTTCTGCTCCTCTGCAGATTTACAGTCTTGGAGACCTGCAGGGACAGATCTACGCTGTCCTCCCAGAGTCCCGACGAGTTGGAGACAACCTGATAGCAGTGGAATTGGTTTGGGGGGTGGTTTGTTGTTGTTACTTGTAGAACTTTCCCTTTTGTCTTTGTTGTAAAATATGAGTACAGTTGCCATTTCAACTTTTTTTTTTGCATGTATGTACCATTGGAATACGATTTCCTGAATAAAACTTTCCTCAGGCTACATCACCCACTGCTGTGCGGTTCTGGTTTTTAGCCCCTTCCACATGGAAAGGCCACTCCTTGCTTTCAAGATGACACACCTCAGTGGATTCTACCATTTCAGGTACAATTCTGGAAATATTCCAAAGCTCTTCTCAGAGGAAAACATTGTTAAATTGATGAATTTCCCAGACTAACTATAAAAAGGGAATACTTGATATTGACAAGTGCACATGTTTTCTCATTGAAAATTCAAGTATCTAGGGAATATTTCTGACTGCAAAATAAAGAAGAAAAGCAGAATTTTAAAACAAGTTCAGATGATTGAAACTAGAACTAGGGCACCTGGGCGTTAATCACTTAGTGACATATTTGCTTCCCTCAACAAACATTGACTTTCTGGCATCTGGTGTTGGAACACTTACCTTCACGCACACAACCCAGTTCCTGGATAGAGTGGAGGTAGTTACACAGCCTTGGTCATCAGGCCACGCCTCAGTGTACTCACCACTAGGACACTAATAAAGGACACAGAAGAATCTCAAGGAACTCAGTTCTACAAATGAGACCTACTAGTCCAAAATCAAATTCACTGCCATTGAGTTGATGCTGACCCATAGTGACCCTATAAACTGAATTCACTGCCTTAGAGTTGATCCCAGCTCAAAGTGAACCAAGAATAGCCCCTTCGAGTTCCCAAGGCTGTAACTCTTTATGGGAGTAGAAAGCCCTGTCTCTCTCCTGAGCAGCACCTGGTGGTTTTGAGCTGCTGACCTTGAAGTTAGCAGCCAAAGTGTAAACCCACTATGCCACGAGGGCTACTTTCAATTGACACGATGTTACTCTTGTTGCTAGGTTGGTTATCCAGTTGGTTCTAACTCATAGTGACCCCATGTACAAGAGAACGAAACACTGCCTGGTCGTGTGTCATCCTCACAATTAAAAATAATCATTTTATTGGTGACTCATACAACTCTCATCACAATCCATACATACATCAGTGTGTTAAGCACATTTGTACATTCATTGCCCTC
>NW_022104553.1:5245064-5246405 GCF_000313985.2 Echinops telfairi
GTTGTCCACGTAGCTGGCATGGGGGCCAAGCCCTCAGGCCCCTCCACTGGCTCCCCACTCCTTGCCAACAAGCTGCATGGCCAGAATGCTTCTTACAGGCAACAATGGTGAGACTCCTTCTCACATACTTTGGGCATGTTCTCATAAGAGACCAGCCCTGGGAGAAGGGCATCATGCTTGGTAAAGTGGAGGGACAGTGGCAAAGTGGCTGCAACAATGGGCTCAACACAAGAACAATTGTGCACAAGACCTGGTAGTGTTTCATTCTGTCGTTCGTTCGTAGGGTCGCTGTGAGTCAGAGCTGACTCAACTGCACCTAACAACAACAAGCAGCAGTTAAATACAAAAGTAAAGAATATTTTCAGAAGAGAAAAATTTCTAATTCTCTTTAACAACCAGAGTGGGTCTCTTTCAGCCATGTGAAGGCATTGAATTTATCTTTTGATTTTGTCAAGATGAGTCCATGTGTCAAAAAAAAAAAAAGAAAGGCTCTGAGCAGTCGGGATAGAACAGTGAAGACTAGCAAGGCTCTTGCTATCTAGGGGGCTTTTCATCTACTGAGCGAGACAGCTAATACACATGAAGGAACTAAAGGTATATACGGCGATGGTGCTAAATGTAATTCATAGAATAAGTCAAAGCAGTGTGACAGAGCACCAAGAGGAGGGAGAGGAACAAGGGAAAGTGCATGTTGTTCCTCTCTACAGAGTAAGAGGGGCTTCTAGAACTCTGACTCAAGACAGTGCCATGTGTCAGAGTAGAACTGTGTGCCACAGAGCTTTCGTGGTGGATTGTTCAGAAGTAGACCATCAGCCTTTCTTTGTGGTCCCGCTGAGTGGACACAAACCTCCAAATGTCGGGTTAGCAACTGAGATGATAAATGCTTGCATCACTCAGGGCTGGAGAGGGGAGGCAGGAAGAAAAATCCTGCAAAAGAAAACCTAGGAAAAGATGGCTTCACTAGTGAATTCTCCTAAACATTGAAAGGAAATTTAACATCAACCCTTCACAAATATTTCAAAAAATAATAATAGAAGAGGAAGTCGTACCTTGCCCTGAGACCAAAAGGTCATCAGGTAACAGGGCTCCTTGATAAAGACACTATATGAAAATCCCAAAGTTAACATTATACTTAAGGACTGAATGGTCTCCTGACATGATTAGAAACATATACACTTAATTTACACTCTTTCCATTTCAATTCAACATTGTTGAATTTCTAAGCAGGGCAATTAGACAGGGAAATAAGATAAAAGGTATTCAGATTGGACAGCAAAGAGTGACTCTCTCTTTTCATGACTAGACAAATAGTCATCCTTCCCAAAAGGGGACTTCACTATG
>NW_022104553.1:5247906-5249022 GCF_000313985.2 Echinops telfairi
AACTTTTGGGGGCATGCCAGCCCACTAATTACAGGTAGAGACATACGTCACAGGGAGGGGTTACACTATAGGGTACACAACAATGAGAGGGTGGTCTAGGGGGTGGTCCCTGGGTCTCTATAGGAACCATTATTAGTAGGGTGCAAACCCCTCCTACAGGAACGAAGCTAATGGCCCCAAGCTTCAGAGAGAAGTAGTCCATTGTCTCCAGCAGCAAGGAGCAGGCCCAGTGCAGTTTGGCAACTGATCGCCTCAGGGGTGGGGGGGATGCCTGCGCATCTGACCTCCCCCCACAAAATGATTTTTTAATAAAAGAAGGGGGGCTTCAAAAATGCATGGACATTGAATCAAAAGCTAGTGGGTTTTTTCCCTAGAACTTTTTTAATACCCTTCATGTACACAAACATACACACATGCATAGTAAGAGAGAAAGAGACCCTTTATAGTCCAACTGGTTAAGCATTCAGCTTAAGCATAGCCACAGTTTAGAAGTTTAGTCCCCTCACCCTCCCTTCTTTTTCACTGTCATTGAGTCAATTCTGACTCATACTGACCGTATCGGACTGTCCCTGTGGATTTTCCAGACCGTGACTTTTTTAAAGTAGTAGAAATGTCATCTTAACTCCATTGTTGTAGCCATGGTGCCAATCCATCCCATTGATGGACTCCTCTTGTCAGCTACCCTTCTACTTTTCTAGGCAGAATGTCTTCCTCCAAAGACTGATCTCTCTTAACAATATGTCCTAAGTATGTAAGATGAAGTTTCACCATCCTTTAATCTAAGGTACACTCTGGCTGTACTTCTTCCAAGAAAGATTTGTTTGTCCTTTTTGCAGTCCATGGTACTTTTAATATTCTTTGCCAGCACCATAATTCAAACGCATCCATTTGTATTTGGGCTTCCTTATTCAATGTCCAGCTTTCACATGCAAATGAGGCAATGGAAAATACCATGACTCAAAGTAACATCCTTGCTCTTCAAAACTCTAAAGATGTCTTTGATGGGAGATTGACTCAATGAAGTGCACCATTTGATCTCTTCCCACTGCAGGTTACATGAGCATTGATTGTGGATCTAAGTAGGACCAAATTCTTGACATTCGATCTTTCCACCAT
>NW_022104553.1:5249671-5250806 GCF_000313985.2 Echinops telfairi
ACTCTTTAATTCCGTTTTGCACCCCAAAAAAACCCTTACAGTTAATAAGTCTTCCTCCAATGCTGATGTCACATTCATCATATAAGCTAGCTTCTCGGATGATTTGCTCAGCATACAGATTAAATAAATATTGTGAGAGGATACAAGCCTCACACACACCTTTTTTGATTTTAAACTATGCAGTTCTGTTCACACAACTGCCTCTTGGCCCATATGCAAGTTCCTCATGCCCACAGTAGAGTGCTCTGGAATTTCCTTTCTTCTCAAGGCAATCCGTAATTTGTTAGGATCCACATTGAAGGCCTTGGCATAGTCAATAAAACACAAGTAAACATCTTTCTGGTATTCTCTGCTTTGATTCAAGATCCATCTGGCATCAGCAATGATATCTGTTTTTCCATATCCTCTTATGAATCCTGGCGTCTTGTTTCTGGTTAATGCTTTGCGTGCAACTTGAATGTCTTCCTTCAGTACCATTGGTTCTTGTTCATACGCAACCTCCTGAAATAGAATGTCAATTAGTTCTTTTTCATAGAGTGACTATGTATTCTTTCCACCTTCTTTTGAGGATTCCTGAATCAGTTAATATTGAGGTCGACTAGCAAAAGAAACTCCATTTTTGTTAGCTGCTCGATGGCCCTCCCGCTCCCCAACCCCTAATGGAAAAGTCTCTGCTAGTGATTAAGTTTAGAATGTAATCTCATGTTCCCAGGTTCAGCACATTATATAGCTCGTTTCAACTATTCTTCAATATATCATTCCTTTGGATTATTTTTTCAATATTGTTCCTTTTGATGTTGTAATTTGAATGGTTTACTTAATCTTGTTATGTTAACCAGGATGTTATCATCAATTTTACTATTGTTTCTTTTTTGATAATAAATGTACCTTGCAATGCTCACGTGCTCTTTTGGAAGTTACAATTAACTCATTAATTTTGCTTTCTGCTTGTGCTCATGCTAGCGTGAGTACTAGATAGGGGAGAAATCAATTTTGGACCCTTAAAGATGGACTGAGAAGCCCACGAGGGGCTGCTATGAGGGGGAATAACTTTAGTTTCTCGGTAGCCCAGCTAGCTGAATAAAGACTCCTGTCAATTTCAAGACATCACAGTGGCTGTCATTTATTTGAACCC
>NW_022104553.1:5251729-5254535 GCF_000313985.2 Echinops telfairi
TGGTGGTTTGTCTTTTTGTGTGTGAGCATCTTCCTGTCTCCCCCAGCTCTTCTGTCATTTTATTCCTTCTTTTCCTCTTCTCCATCCCAGGGACTGGGCTGCTGGCTCTTAGCCTGGCAGTTACAGCCCTGACTAATTGGACTTCTACAGAAAAACTTTTCGTTTGGCCATTGTTATCCTTTTGTTTGCCGTTAGCAGTTTAAAATTGTTGGCTAGCAGTTCATCAGGACAAAACATTTTTGTTTCTATAAATTTAAAACGTTTTTTTAAAATTTAAATGTGTGTGGTATTTTTTTTTAAAGACCATTGAGTGGTTTTATCTACAAATCTGGGCTTTGGTTGGACTGAGTGAATAAATCATTAATTTAACCTGCCAGGGCAGTTGGCAGAAGTTTAAGCCTTGGGAGGTAGATTTCTTTGTGTTTGTGAATTTGTTTTTATTGTAAAAATGAATAACAATTTTGAACAGCTTATACAGGCAAGGTCTGGGTTGGTTTTCCGTGCTCCTGTTTTAATTGTTTGTATTGTCCTTTTCTGTGTGCCTCCGAAGATCTTGTGCCTTTCTAAAGTTTTGTTTTATCAGCTTTGCCGTGTTGTTTAAAATAGAGGACCTGTTGAGCTGTGTCTTTGTTGCAGGACTTTGAATAGTTTCACCCATAGGTTTAGGAACCGGAATGTGTTTTTAAATGGGTAATTAATCTTTGCTTCCAAGAAACACTTTGTAAGGAGTTGTTTTTTACTTAAAAATCTTTTTCCTGGTAACTGTCTGTTTATATTTTCTCTACTTCGGAAGGGAATGAATGGTTTTTAACTCCAAAAAATTATGTAGGTGTGTGTTTGCATCTAATTACAGCTCTAACCTGGTCAGGCAAGCCCCTGAATGGTTCACTTGAAGTGGAACTCCCTTTTTATTTGTCTGCCTATACTGAGAGGGTTAAAATTCAGCTCCAATAACCACCCCTTTAAAGCGTCTGTCTTCTCCTTTCCTGTGGAATGCGGTCTCATTGATCTCTGGTTAATTCTCAGGTTATCTTTTGGGTCAAACTTGTTGGCTGCTCGGTGTCTCTGACTTTTGATATGAGAGCTTTCTGCTGATGCAAAGTGCGCTTTCCATGCCTGGTGGCTCAGGGTGGCTCAGGGTGACACACCTGGTTCCACTACAGGATACCTTTGTGACATCAAACATTCTCTGGGGTGACTCCAAGTCCAAGTCTACTCCTGCTTCTTCGGCAGAGCCCCCCTGCCTTGCCTGAATCTGTCTGCTGTGGCCTCTGTCCTTGATCCCCCGCGGGAAGCAGACCCCCCACCCCAACTGCCCAGCCCTTCTCTCAGAGCAAAGAGCAGTTACAGAAGGTAATTTCCCGCTCGCACTGGAAAAGAACAGAAAACATCAGCAACCCTGGCTCCCTGCTCTGCAGAACTCCGGTAAAGCCCCTCCTCCCCCACCTCCCCCCAACTCATCGCCCCACCTGAAATGACTGCCAGGACATGATGGCTGTGTTTCTCACATCAAAGGATCGCGGCTGGATTCGCCACAAGGCCCCCAAATAGCTGTGTTGGGCTTCAGCAGGGAGGTGGCACGAAAGGAAATTGAAATGACATTTAAAAATAAATGGATACCATAAAATGACATTTAAAAATAAATGGATAAAATAAATATATTTTTAATCAGAATTAATAGAAACTGCTCTAATGCCTGGAGAAATAAGCAAAAGGGCAGTACCCTGAACTGTAGTCGAGGCCTTAAAGGAAACAGATCAGACCTTGCAGAAGCCTATGAAACCAAAGAATGAGGATTCAGATTCAGAACAGGTGACCCTTAGGAAGGAAGCAATGCACATAGAATAATAAAAAGCAAAGCATTGAATAATAATAATAATCAAAAATGAAAACCTTTGCTCCATCCAGGGAAACTTGTGTTTCCATTTCAACAGATAACGAAAGGTATTCTGAATTTCTCTTTGATGTGTCTACCTGAAGCAGGCTGTCTCCAGAGGTCCCTGCAAGGACAGTCTCGGTCAGAGAGCTGAGCATTTCTCCGAAGACTCCGGAACTCAAGCTTCTAGCCATGTTGGCAGTGCTTGCTATCTCATCTCAAGTAAGCGCAGATCACGCTCAGTAGGCTTACGTGCCTTGTCCACCTTTACTACACATCGCTAAATAGCATTTGCCAGGACCTGTGGTTTTCACTAATGACACTCAATGAACCCCAGGACCACGGGAAGATGGGGGGGAAAGTTGCTTTCTCAACAAGAAAGGACGTGCCTTGAACTGTACTTGTGTCATACCTCTTATCCATTGTGTGTGAAATCTGCAAAAGTTGAATTAAAGCTAAAATGCAAGTGTAAATGTCTTGGATCTCTGTTAAATGGACTGATTATAAATTTTTCTGCTTAACAGGAGTAACTTTTGCTAAAAATAAAAATAATATTGCACAGCTTGGCAAAGAAAATAATAAATTTTGTAAAGTTTTCACTTATAAAATTGTACAAAAGGAGTGAGTGGCATTGATTACACTGTCAAAGGCCACATTAAAAAATACTGTTAATAATTCTGTCACTATTGCTAATTGGGGTTCTCACAAAATTGCTCTAAAGGTAGAAATGCAACTATTTGAAATTATGTAAACAATGCTATTTGGAATTATACAGAATCTTCTTATTGGGCTAACACACCATCTTGTGTTACCCTGAACAGTGGAACCCATAAAAATTGTTTGTAGCTACACAGTCAGAGGTCAGATAAGGCCAGATTGTTTACTCAATTGTTTTCTGGAAAGAACATGGAAAGTTTAAGGTGTTTTTTT
>NW_022104553.1:5255245-5256517 GCF_000313985.2 Echinops telfairi
TTGTGAAGATTGCTGTTAGCAGAAGAAAAAGGAACTTTTTTGACTTTTTAAGCTTTAAATTAGTGGTTTGTACTTAAGGCTAAAAAAAATTTTTTTTTAAGCCATGAAGAAACTCTCCTCTCTAGAACTGAACGTAAATGAAGTCAAAAGGTATAAACAACATAAATGCTCATCAACCAATGAATTGGAAAATAAAGACTATGCACATATTTGCCACAATGGAATTCAACCATCAATAGAAATGAAGTCCTGATACATGCGATGATGCGGATGAAACTTGAAAATTTTTCTGAGTGAACTAAGGCAGTAACAAAAGAACAAATGTTGTATGTATCCACTTCCCTGAAATATCTAGATAAGTAAATGTGTAGACCAAAGATTACTAGTGGTCCCAAGGAGTAAGAGGAAGGGAAACAGGATCATTATTTTAGAGGACTCTGAGATTCTGCTAACGGTGATGAAAAAGTGTGGAAATGGATAGGAAAGATGGGTGCACAGCATAATAGATATAATGAACATGCATTATCAGGGAGCCCTGGTGGTGTAGTGGTTATACACTGGGCAGCTAAACACAATGCTAACACTTTGAAATCATCAGCCTTTTCACCGGGGAAACATGGGGCTTTCTACTCCCATAAAGAGTTACAGTCTCAGAAAACCACAGGGGCAGTTCTAACCTGTCCTATGGGGCATGACATTGACTCGATGGCACTGAGTTGGGATTTTGGTTATCAAGGTGGCATTAATTTCTTAGAGCTGCTGTGTGTAACAGAACACTCCAGAGTGGGTGGCTCTAAACTATAGAAATGTAATGTCTTACAGTTCTGTAGGTTGGGTGTGGACAGTCATTTTTCTCTGAAGGTTCTAGGGGAAGACCTTTTCGTGTCTCTCACTTTCTCATAGTCCCAGCCATTCGTTAGTACGCAGTCGCAGTGTAATTCCTTTGTCACACATTTATCTTCTGTCTGTATCTCTGTGTGTGTCTCTTCTTGTTTGTCAAGACACAGAACCCATGGCCAAATAGATGCCCACTAGCAAGGACACCAATCAACCTCATGCTAATTCAACTGATGACAACTTCAAAGACACTTTGTCTTAACAAAGCCGTATTCATAGGCACCTTGGGCTCTTACACCCTTAGTTAAGGAATTGACTTGTGGTGGGTGAGGAGAGGTGGATACTATCAAGAGATGTAGGGAGTACTCAAATGAACGGCAGAAATCGAAAAACTAAAATATTTTCTTTTAAGAAAAATCATTTTATTGGGGGCTC
>NW_022104553.1:5258874-5260091 GCF_000313985.2 Echinops telfairi
GCTGTACATACCTACAGGTCCACCAGCAGTGGATGAGAGTTCCTATCTCAGCACAGCCCCTCCAACACTCATTGCTTTCTGATTTTTTGAATTGGGCTATCTTAGAGGGTGTTAGGTGGTATCTCATTGTTATTTTAATTTGCATTTCTCTTATGGCTAATGATCGTGAACATTTTCTCATATGTTTATTGGCCATTTTGATTTATGCCCTTGTGAAACTCTGTTAAGGTCCTTTGTCCACCTTCCCAGTGAGCAATTAGTTTTTTTCTTTTTGGAATCTAGCAGAGTATTGTAGATTTTAGTAATAAGGCCTTTGTCTGATGTGTCATTGCTCAAGATGAAAAAACTAAATTCTTTAAATCAAAAGGAATTACACAAGACAATGAGATAACAGAATTAGGCAACATAGTAAAAGACCTGAAGCATGAAGTGTATGATGAAAATTGAATCAGTAAGCTCAAAGACAACCACTCTAAATAAAATTGACTAGAGAAACAGGAAACAACAACCAAAAGGGAAAGGAATTGGAAGAAAGCATAAGAATGATGTGGGACATTATCAGGAGGAACCTCCTACATCGTATTGGGATCCTAGAAGAAAAAGAAACAAAACTCTACAGAGAAAATAGGATGAAATGTTATAGAAGAAAAGTACATCACAAAAGAGGAGAAAAATAACTATTGAAGAGGCTGAGAGAACCTCAGATAAAAACAAAAGAAATAAAGATCCCCAAAGAAAAACATAACAATCTATCATAATCAAGCTATCTAATGTCAAGGAGAAAAAAGGAATACTGACGTCAGCGAGGAAAAAAAGAACAATCACATACGAAGGAACTCAGGTAAGGATAAGCTCAGACTTCTCAGCAGAAAAAAGTAGAGTCAAGAAGACAATGGAGTGACCTATATAAAATTCCGAAAGAAAAAACTGTCAAGCAAAAGCCTTATATCCAACAAAATTATTCCTCAAATATGAGGGAGAAATAACGGTATTTCCAGACAAGGAAAAACCTAAAGGAATTCATGAAAACAAGACTAGCGCCTAGGAAGACCCTATGTGATATTCTCGCACTGTCCAATAGGGTTACTGAGTTCAATTTGACTTGATGGCATACAATGACACAGCAGTTTTAATTAAAAATATTTTAGTTTCCTTTATTCTTCAGATGATGAGTTAGTTAAAGTTTATTGTGCCAACTTGGCCGATAAACACATGTG
>NW_022104553.1:5261103-5267506 GCF_000313985.2 Echinops telfairi
GGTTCAAACTTGCTGGTAATTTTGAGCACTCATTCTGGTGTATATAAGGTCTCTATGATCAGAATTGGTTAACAGGAGCATGAATTTTGAACAATAAGCATTTTGAACTAACGAAAATTTAAATGTCTACATTAACTGAATTTTAGAGACAGTTTTATATTAATCATGCACAATACATTACATATATATGAAACCAGCATTGCCATATCTATATAATGTTTCTAAAGCAGCTGTAGGTCTTCTATGGAGCAAGAAAGATCTATTTACCCCCAGTATGTTTTATTTTACCACATGGAGAAAACTGACCAAGAGCAAGACTCTTATCAAGGTGACCTGGAAACAAAACTAGGGGGTAAAAAGTGAACACTGTCAAATGACCTAGAATCCCCAGAGCCCTTCACATGAAACCTGTCAGAGGGTAGAGTAGAACCACAGAGCTCTCCAAGGGCTGCAGTTCCTGGTAGGGGTATTTTCCTACTCCTGAAACAACAGGGATGGCTGATGGGGTTCCATTGCCAGGAACTGCCTGCTCCCAACAGCTTCCAGATGACCTGGGCCCATGAAAGAGTACCCTAATTCCCCAGTGCTCTTGTAATCAATGCCCCAAGTGGGTGGTTTAAAAAAAACCCCAAATATTTATTTTGATTCTTGGCCATCCTTCTATGACAACTTTCTTCCACAGTATGTGCCCACCTCTGTTTCTGACCTCTCTTTGTATAACTCAAAATGATTAGGTTTAGGAAAGAAAACCTGACTTCAAAACAGAATCAGATACACAGGTATAAGGATTAGGGCTCCAACACATATATTTGGGGAACACAATTCAATCCATAACAGAGATGTATCCACAAATGTCCATATTGTTCTGTGAATTAAAATCTCTGTGATTTATCTCCACTACAAGAAACCGACAACTTTGAGGGCACGTCAAACATTGATGGGAAGCACTATGGGGGCAGCCCCAGAGACACAGTGTGGGGGGGACCTGGTTTGAGGATCACCCGTCCCCCACTGCAGGTTGTAAGAGGAAGGGAGTGCAACAGAGCAGCAAGGGGAGCAAAGGAACACTGTATCAGATCCAATTGGAAAACGTTCATAAGGGTCAGCAGACAGACCTGGAACTATTCATAGGCTTTTTTTTCATGTCTATGTGTATAAGATAGGTAGGATAAACAATCCCTCCCAAAAAACAATAGGACTGATGGTTCCAGGGGGTCAGAGGAGAGGAAGGGATGGGGAAGGAGGAGGGGCCAACAAACCCAGGGACAAGGGAACAACAAGAGATCTAAAATCGATGGCGAGGAGGTGGGGTTTGATCAAGAGCAATGTAGCCAAGAGGAAGTACAGAAAGCCGAATGGAGGTTGAAAATGATAGTGGGACAGGAGGAAAGTAAAAGGAAATAGAGGAAATAACTGGGAGGCAAAAGACATTTCTAGAGGTATAAACATAGGCAGGTACATATGTAAATATATGAGTATATAATGATAGGGATATAGGCCTATGTACATATATGAATAGCTTAAGTATTAAGGTAGCAGACGAACATTCGACCTCTATTCAAGTACTCCCTCAATGCAAGAACACTTTGTTCTAATAACCTGGTATTCTGTGATGTTCACGTTCCTGACATGATTGCTGAAGTCAAAATGGGTGCTGAAACTAATGTGGTGAAGAAAGCTGATGGTGTCCAGCTTTCAAGACATAGCGTCTGGGGTCTTAAAGGCTTGAAGTTAAACAAGGGGCCCTCTAGCAGGGAGGCAACAAAGCCCACATGGAAGAAGTACACCAACCCATGTGAACATAAGGTGTGGACAGAATCAGGTATCAACCACCAAAAGATCCCAAACAAACAACCATTTTGATGCAATCAAGGGAGTGGGGTCAGAATGGAGACCCAAAGTCCATCTGTAGACAAATGGACACACACGGATTACAAGGAAGGGACGAGCCAGACAGGGTGAAATATAACACCGAGAAAACGCACAACATTCCTCTAGTTCTTTAATGTTCCCCCCACCTTGCCCCCTCTACACACACCATCCTGACCTGAGTTCTACCTTAAAAATCCTGCTAGACCAGAGCATGCACACTGGTACAGCTAAGAACTCTCAACACACAGAAAATCCAGCACAGATAACCCCTTCTGGACTAATAATAAGAGTAGCAATACTATAAGGGTAGGGGGAAGGTGGGGGGAGAAGGGGAGAAAGAGGTAACCAATTGCAATGTTTGACATACAACATCCCCACGGGGATGAACAACAGAAATGTGGGTGAAAGAAGACAGCAGATGGTGTAAACTATGAAAATAACACTCATTTATAAATTATCAAGGGTTCCTGAGGGTGCGGAAGAGAGAGAAACAAAGAGGAGCTGATACTGAGGGCTCAAGTAGAGAGAAAATGTTTTGGAAATGATGGCAACATATGTACAAATGTGCTTGATCCAACTGATGTATGGATTATTATAAGAGCTGTAAGAACCCCAATAAAATGATTTATTGAAATTTTTTTAAATGGTGGTAAAACCCTGTTATCTTTTAATTCCACTTCCCCCCACATATTTTTGAAGTCCTCTCATATACAGAGATTTGGGGGCCAATCACATTTTAATTAGAGCAAGAAACCAAAAACAAAAATGCTACAACCAAGTGTGTGGTCCTTACCCAAGCCTACACAATCTATAGCTTTGTTGTTGTAGTTAGCACTAGGTCAATTCCAATTTTGGGCGATCCCATGACTTTGAACATTTGAAATCCAATTGCCAGGCCTGCCTTTCAAAGTGCCACTGGGTGGGGATGAACCCCTAATCTTTCAGCAGTAGCTTAGTACTTAATCACTTGTGATACTGACGGATCTAATCTCTTTGTAGCTAAGCCTTGCCATATTTTGTTGTGCACTAGCCAATACACATGGCTTTTATTGAATGAAGACTCATCCTCTGAAGAGTCCTCATCCTTCAAGGGATGTAAATGACATACCTGTAAAAATACCATGACTCGAATTCTATCTTGCAAGACTGGCTAGACCAGAGGAGGTACACTGGTACAGATAGGAACTGAAAATACAGGGAATCCAGGACGGATGAGCCCTATAGGACCAGTGGTGTGAGTGGCAAAACAGGGAGGGTAAAGGGAGAATGGGTAGGAAAGAGGGAACCGATTACATGGAACTGTGTGTGACCTCCTCCCTGGGGGACAGACAACCGAAAAGTGGATGAAGGGAGACGTCGGACAGGGCAAGATATGACAAAATACCCATTTATAAACTATCAAGGGCACATGCGGGAGTGGGGAGCGGGGCGGGAGGGGAAAAAATGAGGACCTAATGTCGGGGGTTTAAATGGAGAGAAAATGTTTTGAGAAACGATGTACAAATGCGCTTTACACAATTGATGTGTGTATGGATTGGGATAACAGTTGTATGAGCCCCTAATAAAATGTAAAAAAAAAAAATGAATTGTAAAAAAAAATATATATGTATATATATAAATGCTTAAATCAGACACTTAAAGGAAGTTTACATTTATGTAAGTGACCCTAAAAACATATAAATTTGAAATTATGCCAATTTTACTCTTAATACAAAGAAACATTGTTGATCTAATATTGAAACAAGTTATAATAAAATATTTATAATCAAAAAAATATATTTATATCTATCCACAATTCAAGAAAATGGAATGGTGTAAAATCTAATGGGAAGAACATTATGTTTCTGTTTAGATGATCTACCATAATAGATGAGCAGTAAAAACCTCTGGAGAGGAGGATGATTATTTTACAATAACTATTGGAACTTGAGTAGAAATTAGGGGAAGGGAAAAATACATTTATATACTGTGGCATTTATATACTGTGCAATTAAGTGCTTCAGTGATGAAACTGGAACTTTTGTGTTGCAATCTTAAATCACCATGTAAATACAAATTATGCATCAAAATTCCAACAACTCAGCAGGTGATGGCGTTTGTTTTGTGTAACTGTTGGAAAGCAAGCTGAATAGTTTTGATAAAGGATGAAACAGCATGCAGATTTCTTACTCTCATCTGCCCTTGAAATCGAGGGCTTAAATAGAAACTAAATGTTTATAAAATAGTGATGGCACCATATGTACAAATATGCTTGACACAATTGATGGATGGGTTGTTATATAAGAGCTGTAAGAGCCCCCAATAAAATGATTGTTAAAAACAAACAAACCAATGACCAACAAATAAATAAGAAAAAAAAGAAATTAATAATCATTTTGCCATGAACACATTGTATTGGACCTACATCCCAGTACCATAGGTGTCAGAGTAGAACTACCCATCGTAGAGTTTCCCATGGCTGATGTTTCAGAAACAGATTACCAAGCCTTTCCTCCAAGGCGTCCTAGAGGCATCTTTCAGTTCCCAGCAAGGGAGTCACCCAGGGCATCCCCCAGAACTCACACGTGAAGTCCCCCAGGACTTCAATGTCTAAGAGTTCTGTTGGAGGTTGCTGTGAGTGGGGGTCAATTTGACAGCAACTCGTCATTTAGTTATTATAACATCGTATTAAATTTATAACAAACAATCATTCTTGTATTGCTGTTTTAGCTATCACTGACAAATCTTATGAAACAATAAAGGGCAACATGTTCACACATTTACAACTTAAACTATTAAAAGTAATGACTAATGTGGATTTACTGACAAGAGTGGCAGAATACGGCAAAGCAATGGATGCCATCTCTACACCTAAAGGCAAGTTGAGTGAGTGGAACAATTATAACTGGTTCTTTGAAACTCTTCTAGATGCTTCAAAACAAGTCAGTCCCAACACTGAGCCACCTCCTTTGCCTCTTGAATTTTCCAACCAACCATTGGTAAATTGAGGATGTGCCCACCGTGCAGACCATGATGATCAAATCCTCACCCTGCCACACAATCATATTTGCTTGCTTTTTAAATTTTGTTTCCCTTTCTTTCTTCTTCATTTTTGTTTCATTTTCTAAGAGCAATTGAAGAGTAAATTATCTTTTCAAGATAAGTTGCTTGCATTAATTTTTTAAAATCACCTGTAGGAATTCTTCCCTGCAGCATAGTCCCCAAGTAATCGTCACATGGTGCAGGATTAGGTTCGATCCTTAGACTCCCCGTGGGCACTTTTGATTGTGCTGGCGGCATGAGCTGCACTGGCAGGCAGCCATGCGCTAACTGGCCGTTCATCCCTTTTTCCTTGCCCCTGTCTGCCAGGTGGGAGGCGGGCAAACATAGTGGGTCTGGCTCTCCATTGCATCCTGCTTGTTATCTCTGTCTGGCAAACAACCACTCAGTGCTTCCAGAACTTCAGAGCCTTTTGGGGCACTAAAGATAAGTTATTCTCAGCCTGCTTCTGCCAAAAGGTTTCCTGGCCAAAGGACTGGGGAAGACTATTGTTGTCGCTGACTGTATCTCTTGGCAGATGTGCATCTCTGTAGTGTGGAAACGGGGTGCTGAACTCTCGATGAGTCAACCCGTTAATAAACAAGAGGCACAGAGGAAATAGCAACCAGTCTTGAAAACAAAAAAAGCAACATTTTGAAGTTAATTGGATGCTGAGGTATTTGTCCTCTATAACTCTAGCCTGCTTTATCTCACTTCCCAGCCTTCCTATCAAAGAAATGGGGAAGCTAAGAGTTTATCCGATGTGAATCAGCTGCGACGTTTATGTATTACTTACATCGTGTGGAAAGTATTTGTCGGTACAGGGAGTGCTGTTTTCTTTAAATTTCACATTAATATCTTCATTATTCATCTTCCTTTGCATCAGACTCCATATTCTAAGAGCCTCCAGTCTACTAAGGCTGCTATTGTTCCATGCCATCAGGGACACCACCCTGACTGTGGCCTCTGATGTGCCTGCAGGGAGATAAATTGGGAACTTTCCCGGAAAGCAGACAGGAAAGTCTGACTGAAACAGTGCCCCGTGGAATGTTGTTTCTGCTGAAGATACCCATGGTAGCGTGTGGGCATGGGGTACCTCACACGGAGTGCCTGGCATCAACCCTTTATATGGAGTGATGCTGTGAACTGCATGGGGGTGGGGGGCAGTGCCCCTTCCTTCCAGCTTCTTCATGGGTCACCTCGTGGTCCCATGATGACCCAAAAGGGCCAGCTAGGAGGCTCTGATAACTTAGCAGAAACATAGACAGTCTATGTGAGACACAATATGGTGTGTCGCAATTAAGATTCTTGGGGGCATGCAGGGTAAGGAAGCCTGCTCTAGTGCCAAGGTCCCCTTCTTTCCAGAGATTTAGAATGGATGGAAGTGGGACTATGTATGATACACTCCCTAAGGTCATTTGGGAACTGCAGCACAAGACAGAAGGGACTTCCCAGGGTCACAAGGGGATATCTTGTAATGGTCTTGGGGAGCAGCCATAAGAGGGTGATCTTA
>NW_022104553.1:5268631-5276457 GCF_000313985.2 Echinops telfairi
ATCGATAGATGGCCAGGCAGCTGACCACCATTCCTGTCAAGTTGCCCTGCTATGGTGGTGTGCATATTACTGTGACATTGAAAGCTCTACCAGCAGTATTGTCTCTATGGGCAGATTTCAGTATTGCTTCCAAACTAAGATAAACTATGAGGAAGGACATGGAAATCGACTTCTTTAAAAAAAGGTGACCAGTGGAAACTTTATGAATAACAAGAGAACATGATCTGATATAGTGCTAGAAGATGAGTCCCACAGATTGGGAGACACTCAAAATAAGACGGGGGAAGTGTTGTATCCACAAAGCAGAGTAGACATCAATGAGGTGAAAAAAGTGTTTAGGACCTTGATTTGCTGATGTGGCAAGATTCAAAATGATGTTCAGTCAATGAATGCAATGTTGGAAATACTTTTCTCTGCCAAGAAATTTGAACGGCAGCTGCTACCTAGTCAACCAACTGAAAGAGACCAATATTTGCTCCCATTCTAGAAAAGATAATCAACCAAGATTACTTGTGTTCAGAAGGTAACAAACAATGTCATTAAAATCACACGCAGATAA
This sequence comes from Echinops telfairi, assembly GCF_000313985.2. Lineage (NCBI taxonomy): Eukaryota > Metazoa > Chordata > Mammalia > Afrosoricida > Tenrecidae > Echinops > Echinops telfairi. The sequence continues at coordinate 5,269,191 of NW_022104553.1, forward strand.
TATTTTGTTGAAGATAAATATATGTGCAGCAGTACATTGACAGGGAATTGCCATAAATTCAAGTCAGATTCAGAAGAGAGAATGGAATGAGGGATATCAATACTAATGTCAGATGGAACTTGGCTGAAAATATAGAGTACCAGAAAGATTTATCCTTGTGCTTTATTGAATATGCAAAGGCATTCAACTATATGGATCATAACAAATCGCAGCTAACCTTGCAAAAATCAGGAAAGGTATGTGTCAGAGTTATATCCTCTCACCATATTTATTCAATTTATATGCTGATCAAATAATGAGAAACTGAAATACACCGTCACTGAACCAAAAAGAACTGATAGACATTGAACCATTTAAGGAGGGGGCATATAATCAAGAATCAATAGCACTGAAGGAAGAAGTCTAAGCTGTACTGGAGGCATTAGCATAAAATCAGGCCACAGGCATTGATGGAATACCAATGAAAAGTTTGAACAAGTTGATGAAGCACTGAAAACACTCACTCATTGAAGCCAATCAACTGTAAAGGGTTCATCTGTGCCCCTTCACTGGCGCCAACATAAAGAAAAGAAAAATCCTCACCACTCGACCAACTCAAAACCAAACTCACTGCCATCGAGTTGATTCCAGTTCATGTTGTTGTTGTCAGATGCCATCGAGTTGATTCTGGCTCATGTTGCTGTTGTTGTTAAGTGCCATCAAATCGGTTCCGACTCATAGCAACCTTATGCACAACAAAACAAAACACTGTGCGGTCCTGTGCCATCCTCACAATTGTTCCTTTGCTTGAGCCCATTGTTCCAACCTCTTTGTCAGTCTAGCTCCTTGAGGGTCTTCCTCTGCGTCACATCATGTTTTCCAAACATGATGGCTTTCTCCAGACACGTGTCTTCTCCTGACAACAAATCCAAAGTATGTAAGACAAAGTCTCACCACCCTTGCCTCTAAGGAGCACACTGGACATACTTCTTCCAATACAGATCAGTCTGTCCTTTTAGCAGTCTAGGGTACTTTCAATATTCTTCACCAGCACCATAATTCAAATGCATCCATTTTTTTTCAGTATTCCATATTCACTGTCCAATATGCATATGAGGCAAAAGAAAACACCATGACTTGGACCAGGAGCACCTTAGTAAAGTAAGCTCCTTGCTTTTCAGTACTCTAAAGAGCTCTTGTGGAGCAGATTTACCTAATGCAACCCATTTTTTGATTCTTGACTGCTGCTTCCATATACATTGATTGTGGATCTGAGCAAGACAAAAACCTCGACAGCTTCGACCTTTTCTTCATTTATCCTGATGTTCCCTCTTGGTCCAGTTGTGAGGGTTTGGGTCTTCTTCACTTGGAGTTGCAATTCATACTGAAAGCTGTAATCCTTGATCTTCACAGAAAGTACCTCAAGTCCTCCTTGTTTTCAACAAGCAAGGTTGTCTCATCTGCATCTTGTAGGTTATTAATAAGCTTTTCTCTAATCCTGATGCCATATTCTTCTTAGTATGTCCAGTTTTTCTGATGATTTACTCAGTGGACAAATTGACTAAATGCAGTGAAAGTGTATAACCTTGATGCATTCCTTTCCTGATTTTAAACCACACAGCACTCCCTTGTTCCTTTTGCACAACTGATTCTTGATCCATGTACAAGTTCTGCATGATCACAGTCAAGAGTTCTGGAATTCTCATTCTCCTCAAGACTATTCATAGTTTGTTATGATCCACACAGTTGAATGTCTTGGCACAGTCAATAAAACACAAACAAACATCTTTCTGGGATTCTCTGCTTTCAGCCAAAAGCCATTCCAGTTTATAGCAACCCTACAGGACAGAGTGGAATTACCCTCTCTGAGTTTTCAAGATTATAACTTCTTTTTTTAAAAAAGAATCATTTTACTGGGGGCTCTTATAGCTCTTAGCACAATCCATTCATCCATTGTGTCAAGCACATTTGTACCTATGTTGCCATCATCATTTTCAAAACATTTTCTTTCTGCTTAAGCCCTTGGTATCAGTTCCTCCCTCATGAACTCTTGATTATTTACAAATTATTATTTTTTCATGTCTTACACCGACTGCTATCTCCCTCCACTCACTTTTCTGTTGTTCATACCCCTTTGAGTGGGGCGTTATATGTCAATCATTGTGATCAGTTTCCCCATTCCCCGCCCCCACCTTCACCCTACCCTCCTGGTATTGTTACTCTTGTTATTGGTCATTGTTACTTCTTACAGGAGTAGAAAGCCTCATCTTTCTCCAGAGGAGTGACTGCTGTTTTGAACTGCTAACTTTACTGTTAGCAGCCCAACAAATAATCCACTATGCCACTAGGGAAAATAATTGAAGCTGTGAAGGATTTAATTTTACTTGGATCCACAATCGATGGCCATGAAAGTAGCACTCACAAATCAAATGACATATTGTGTAGGGTAACTCTATTTTTAAAAACCTCTCTAAAAAGTTAAAAAGAAAGGATGTCACTTTGAGGACTAATGAATTATCTAGAGAGAATTATCCAGAGAGAATACACCTGTATAATCATCAAGATTTTAAAAAAGTAGCCAGTACACTAGACGCCCTGCCTTGGGCCAATTCGCTATCATTACCTGATTCACCTTCCCCAATAGAAATATATATCACTGCTTTTAGTAGGATTGTGTTAGTCTGGGTATGTTAGAGAAACAAATCCACAGAAACTCATCTATAAGAGAGAGTTTTATATAAAGGGTAAGTGCACATCAAGAAAACATCCCAACCCAGTGCTGCCCAAGCCCGTAAGTCCAACATTAACCCATTAACCCATATGTCCAACACCAATCCACAAACTCCTCCTCCATCTCACACACTATGATGCCGACTGCAGGAGGAAAGCTGAATCAGTGAACGTGTAAGCATCTCAGCACTGGCAGGGGTCTCCACACGGCTGCTCCAGCACCAAGGGCTGCATCGGGGTAGGTCCACGTGGCTTCTCCTCAGGGATGTCTTGCAGGAAGTAAGTCTTGCAGGAAGTGAGCCTTGCCAGCTGAAGCAGGGAACTGCTAAGGCAGCTGCACCCTGGTCCAACCACCACAAAGCAAGAGACCTGAGAACTCGAAAGGTGAGGCTCACTGAGCCATTTATCTCTCTGCCCTTCAATTAACCCCACATGTGTTTATCAGCCAGGTTAGCACAATAAACCAACTTACCTCAGTGATATTGAATCAGTTATGACTCAGAGCAACCCTATGCACAATAGCGTAAAACACTGCCCAGTTCTGTGCCATTGTCACAATCATTGCTGTGCTGGGCCCTTTGTTGGAGTCACTGTGCTATTCTATTTGGTTGAGGATCTTCCTCTATTTTGCTGACCCTTCACTTTACCAAGCATACTGTTCTTCCACTGGGGCTGGGGCTTCCTGATAACATGTCTAAAACATGGGAGGTGACGTGTTGCCATCTTCACTGTTAAGAAACATTCTTTTTGTATCTCTTCCAACACAGACTTGTTTATTCTTTTGGCAGTCCATAATATTTCAATATTCTTCACGAACACCAAAATTCAAAGGCATTACTCCTTCTTAAATCTTCTTTATTCATGAGTCTTCAAAGTGCACCTTAGTTTTCAAAGTGACATCTTGACTTTTTAACACTAAAAAAGTGTTCTACAGCAATCTTGCCCAACGCAATATATCATTTGATTTTTTTTATGTTGTTACCATGCATGCTGATTGTGCATCCAAGTAAATTAAAATTCTTATTTTCATATTATCCTTATTTTAATATTAATTTTAATATTTAACATTATGATAATTTCCTGTATTATCATAATGTTACTCATTAGTTCAGTTGTGAAGTTTAGGTTGGAATGTTATCCATACTGAAGGCTGTAATGTTTGATCTTCAACAATAACTGCTTCAAGTCCTTCTCTCTTTTAGGAAACAAGGCTGTGTCATCTGTATATTGCAGTTTTTTAACGAGCCTTCCTACAAGAGTATATATGATTTTGCATTTTACTTTTTTGAATATGCTGTAAGAGTCATCTGTGTTACTGGGTGCTGCCGAGTTAGTTTTTGTTTTGTTTTCTTTGGGGTGTTCCATTGTATAAAAATACAATTTATCCATTCTGCTGCTGGTGAATATTATGGTTAGTTCAAGTTTGGGCTCTTACAAATTAAACTCATAAATATGTTAAGGGTGCTTATGAGCACACATTTCTGCTAGGATTGAACTTGTTAGGTCTTTGAACGAAACAGTGCTCAAATTTAGTAGCTAATGCTCCACTTTTTACAAAATGTTCTGCTTTCACCTATATTTATACATTTCTATTGCTCTATATACTGATGAACATTTAATATTGTCAATTTCATTAATTACAACCTTGTAGCATCGTTTTAATTTGTGTTTCTCCATGACTAATGAGATGAAGTGCCTTTTCATGTGTTTTTAGCATTTAGATATTCTCTTTTATGAATTACCTGGTTAAATCTATTGCCCATCTTTTCTCTTGTGATTTCTCACTTTTCCTTAATAATTTATTTGGTTACAAGATGTTTTCTTAGAGCAGACAACGCACAGAGAGGACCATAGGCTGGCCACACCACCAGACAAGACGTCCCTCACTAAACCATAGTGCTGCGAGGGACAACACCGAAGACACAGTGCGGGAATTGTGCACAAGCTGACCCCATCATGCTGGGCTAAAACCCTAAGGGCATGCAACAGAGCAGCAAGGGGAGCAAAGTGATGAAATTCCCGGGGAATACCAAAAACAGACTTTGGAGACAGAGTGTGACATCCCATCAGACTCGACTGGAAAACACTCATAAAGGCCAACCAACAGACCTTGAACTAGTTATAGGCTTTTCTAGTTTTGTCAGTGGCTTTCTATTTGTTGTTGCTGGGGTTTTTTTTTTATTGTTGTTGTTTTATTGTTTTGTTGGGCTTGACTTCCTTTGTTGTTTTATTTGGCTTTGCCAGGTTTTTGCACTTATTAATGTATCTGCATATCTATCTAGATAAGACAAGTGGGATAAATAATTCAGAGATGAAAAGAATGGGACCAATGGTTCCGGGGAGATACGGGAGAATAGGAGGTGGGAGAAAGCAGGGTGGGGTGGAAGGGAAACCAACCCAGGGACAAGGGAACAACAAGTGAAATAAAATCAATGGAGAAACAGACATAGGATACCTAGTGGGACTTAGTCAAGGGCAATGTAGCAGCGAGGACTTACTAAACCTGAATGAAGGCCAAACATGATGGTGGGACAAGAGGAAAGAACTAGGAGACAAAGGACATTTATAGATGTCTAAATACAGGCAGGTACATATATAAATATATATATAATGAAAGGGGAATAGAACTTTGTACTCAAATCTATACATTAAGAATTAAGGTTATAGATGGACATTGGGCCTCGACTCAAGTACTCCCTCAACACAAGAACACTTTGTTCTAAAAATCCAGCATTCTGTGATATGACAAAATAATAATAATTTATAAATTATCAAGGGTTCATGAGGGAGGTGGGATGGAGGGGAAAAATGAGGAGCTGATACCAAGGGCTCAAGTAGAAAGAAAATGTTTTGAGAATGATGACAACAAATGTACAAATGTTCTTGACACAATGGATGGATGGATGGATTATGATAAGAGCTGTAAGAGCCTCCAATAAAATGATTTTTTTTAAAAAACCACTCTGGGGCATATATTCAGTGGAGTACTAAGTATCCCTAAAAAGCAGTGATGAACACATGAAACACATCATCGCATGGGAAGAGTTAGAGAAAATTATGCTAAACAAAGCATGACGAGCACAAAAGGACAAATACAACCTGAGTCCACTGAGGTAACCATAACAATCACAACTGGAATAGTGGAAAAGCTACAAAAAGCATAAATGACTGGGGTGAGGTTCAAGCACTCTGGCAGGGGTCAGACCCAACCCAGGGATACATATGGCAGCCAACTAAAAAAGAGGGGAAATTGGGGGTCAAGAGGACATGCGTAGGGGGAGAACAGGGTACTAACCCATCCATGGGGAGGGTATTATTTATGTCTCCACAGAAAAAGGGAGAGAGGGACCAGACTTCAACCTGTTGTACCAAGACTTGACGGCAACATACTGGCATGATAAAGCAGTGAGCCAACAGAGAGGTCTGAGGGGCTAACTCCAATCTCAGGTATGTGGACCTTCTACCCAGAAGAATGCACTACAGGGGAGAGTACTGAAGCTTGGGGAGAGGGGCAGGTCTGCTCAGAACACATGGAAGCAAACTAAGAGAGGAGAGAGAGAAAGAGTGGACCGCATCATGACCTACTAAGCCCTGAGGATGAAACAATATTCCTGCTTGGAGCAGCCAATGCACAGAGAGGACTGTAGGCCAGCCCCACCAGGAGACATGACATCCCCTCATTGACCCATAGCCCTATGGTGAACAGCACTGGAGACACAGTATGGGAATTGTGCCTGGTCCTAACCCCCACACTGGGGTGAAACACGAAGGGAATGCACCAGAGCAGCAAGGGTAGCAAAGGAATGAAGTCCCCAGGAATCCAAAAAAATAGACTTCGGGGGGGAAGGCTTGGCACTGCATCAGACTTGATCAGAAAACATGTATAAAGGTCAACAGACAGACCTGGAACAATTTATCGCCCCCCGCCCATGTCTATCTATATAAGGATAAACAATCCTGAGGAGAAAACCATGGGGTCAATGGTTCTGGGGGAGGTGAGGGAAAGCAATAGGGGAGCCAACAAACCCAGGGACAAGGGAACAACAAGTGATCTAAAAATCAATGGCAAGGTGGGCATAGAATGCCTGGTGGGGTTTGATCAAGTGCAATGTAGTCGAGAGGAATTACTGAAAGCCGGAAGAAGGTCAAACATGATAGTGGGACAGGAGGAAAGTAAAAAGAAATAGAGAAAAGAACTTGGAGGTAAAAGACATGTATAGAGCTCCAAATACAGGCAGGTACCTATGTAAATATATTTATATATAATGAAAAGGACATAGATCTATGTACATATATTTATATGTTAAGTATTAAGGTAGCAGACAGACATTGGGCCTCTACTCAAGTAATCCCTCAATACAAGAACACTTTGTTCTAATTACCTGGCATTCTGTGATGCTCACCTTCCCAACAAGATCACTGAAGACAAAATGGGTGCATAAGCAAATGTGATGTAGAAACCTGATGGTGCCCGGCTATTAAAAGATATAGGGTCTGGGGTCTTAAAGGCTTGATGATAAAAAGCAGCCATACACCTGGGAAGCAACAAAGTCAACAT
>NW_022104553.1:5277923-5279058 GCF_000313985.2 Echinops telfairi
CAGTGAGCTTGGTTTGGGGACTCTATGTTACATACTGACCTTGTGTTCTACAATTCTGATGATTTCTAATAATTAATCTGTATAATCTTGTATTTTCTATGTATGATTGTATTGTAGATTATAGATATTAAAAACTGTGCATATGTACAGCTTATGATGAGAGTTGCACTTTTTCCTTCCTAAAGCTTATAATTTCCTACTTTTTCTTGTTTTATTTCACTGGTGAAACCTTCCATCACAATACCGAATAGAAGCAATGATACTGAGAAAGGGATTCTCATACCTGATCTTAGAGTAAAAATGTCTACTTTAGACATTAAGTATGATGTTTGCTGTAGGGTTTGGCAGGTATTTTAATTATTCACATAAATAAATTGTCCAACTTTCAGTAAGAATCTTTGTCAGGAGTGAATGTTTAATTTAAATTCTGCATGTATTGTAATCATTTGATCTTTCTCCTCTATTGCATTAATGTGGAAAATGGACTTTTTTTCCTGCACACATGGGCCTATGGTGTTGTTGCGAGGTGTCTTTAAGTCAGTTGCAAGTCATAGTAACCCTATGTACACCAGAACAAAACACTGTGCAGGCCTGCACCATCCTCACAATAGTTATGTTTCAGTCCATTATTGCAGCCATTATGTCCGTCCTTATCATTGAAAGTCTTCCTCTTGAAGGAGGCGAGAAGCAGCGAGGTGGGCAGGACAGGTAGACTCACCTGTCTGGGGGATTAGACAGGGATGAGTCCCAGGCATCTCCAAGGTAGGGCCGGACTACCAACCTGCCCCAGAGACCAGGCAGGCAGGGCTTGGGAGGCTGCATTGCTGGAGATATTCACATTGATACAAAAATAAACGTCATTTGAATACAAACAACTGAAAGTGCTACAAGTCAATCTCCTTAAAAAAAATGGTAGTAGGGAAAGGATCTGCAAAGGTGTAGCTTGAGTTTGTTCTATTTCAGTTTGGGGGCGCCCAGGTGTTTTCCACTGGAGATCAGGAGGGAGCCAAAGAGGTTGGGGCTCCGGGTGTACTCCAAACCCAGAGAATTCCTTCCTGATATTCAGCCCTCCTTTGCCCGAGCTGAGTTCTGGCTTTAAAACCAAGCCCTTCCTAGTTCAAATTATCCACTGGCC
>NW_022104553.1:5280259-5299748 GCF_000313985.2 Echinops telfairi
AATGACTTTGTCCAGGGATGAGTCTCTCCTAAGAACGTGTTCAAAGTATATGAGACCAAGTCTTGCCATCCTCTCTTCTAAGGAGAATTCTACTTGTACTTTGTCCAAGACTGCTCTGTGTCTTATTCTGGAAGTCCACAGTAGTTTCAATATGCTTTGCCAGTATTCAAATTCAAATACAACAATTCATCGTCTGTCTACACATGTATCTCAGACTACTGGAAATCCCATTGCTGAAGTCAAGCTCACATTAGTCCACAAAGTGGCATCTTTGTCCTTTAACATTTTAAAGAGGTCTTGTGCAACAGCTTTGCCCAGTGCAATAAGGCCCACAATTTCTTGACTGTTCCTTCCACGGGCAGTAGTTCCCGGTAAGGTTAAATTCTTGGCAATTTCATTCTGCTCCATTTCTATAGTGCTGACTATTGGTCTAGTTTTGAAGAATTTTTCTTTTCATTGATATGTAATCCACCGAGAAGGCTGTAATATATGTACGTGACCATTTATTCTGTGGAGTCATAGATTAGTTTGTAGTGTCATTAAATTAGTTCATACATAAATCTAAAACATGATTTACATGTGTGTTTCCATAATACTAAAGACACTTGCTAGGGTACTAAGCTTTTTCATAAAGGACTGCTTCAATGCTATCATAATCGCATCACTTCTAACTGAGCCACATTAATTTGTTCATTGATCTACCAATTCACTCACTCAAGAAGCATTTATTCAAATTCATGCTAGGACCTAAGGTAACAGATCAAAAGGAACAGGTCCTGTTGCCAAGAAGTTGCTTGGCTTTCTGATGGAATGTCCCAGACCTCATGCTGTCCTTGGCTGCATAAAAAATTGACTTTGACATTTTTACTCAAGATTATGCTACTTAGAAAGAGGTCTTACTGCTGTACGTCACTGAGGTTCTCTTTGGGGTCTGAGGTATGCACACAGCTCTGTGGAAGGATCTGAATACCGACCACAATCTATACATATGGACAGAACTAGTCACTTGTCCTAAAACTATATGAAAATGGCAGGATTATACCTCCACCTCGCTTGGAGAGCTCTGAGTGACCAAAAGAGAGCCAGCACTCTGAGCCGGAAGAAAGAAGATGCTGTGATACTTCTGTCTACTGACGCCCGTATCTCCGTGTTAAAGTCAAAATGGACTGGGGACAAAACTGCAAACGCTCTATAATTTAAAAAGTAAAGCAACAGGTAATTAAAATGAAGCAATATGAAATGTTCACTTCCTTAGTCACACCAACCACTTTCCAAAAATACTCAACAGCTGCAGAGGACTGGTGGCAACCTTATTGGATGGTACACAGAGAGAACAGAAAGTTGCAGAAAGTTCTCCGGGTCTGGAAGCCAGGTGAGTCTCTTAAAAAGACTGAAAGCTGGGATTATCAATCTGGTGCTAACAGGTTTGGACAGCAAAGAAAAGGAATGATGAAAACGTATCATGTCATGAAACTTTTGCTTTTTAAATTCAATTGGAACTTTCTAGCATTAAGGTAAGCCTAGCAAAAACATTGGGGGTGAATGTCTCCTGGCATTGTAGGTGTTTGAAAGAGTGTTTTGCATCCTATTTATGGCTATGTGTCAGATGCGATGTCCCTGCATCCAGACACCACGTGGGCATGGGGATATAGACTGCACAGTACTAGTGTCGTCAGCTGCTGACAGACAGGTAAGGCCCTTGAAAGCAGAGTACTGGAGTGAGAGACCACAGTCTTCTGTACCCAGGTACACAAACAGAAACAAACACCTATCTGTCTGCCACTGGCTGCCTTTAGCCAGGGTGGCCTCTGATCCATGATACTTCCAGGCAAGTTTGTGACCTGCACACATAAAAGGGATAAAACGCAGTCATTCTGCTGGAATTTGATTTGGTGCAATTTGTCTGGCTCACTATTGACCACTCCCCTTGCTTGCTCAAATTGGAGTTGACCTATTTATCTTTCTAGTAAAAGATCTCAATTTGATTCATCCTTCTTTTGATCTTCAACTATAACATGAGATGATTACCTTTCAGAGATACATAGGTACAGTCTTTCTTGGGTCACGTGGGTGAATGAACCAGACCCACAATGCCAAACCTGTTTCTGAGGCTACACGAGATGGGTGGTTCCTTCTTTTATGTCTCCTCTCTACCCTCTAGTGGAGAGATTCAGTATTAGATGGAGCCAAAGAAGGAAGGAGAAAGAGAGGTGGGGAGGGGGTGCATGAATGATTTCCTGAAGATCTATTCAGTGCCTGGTCAATCTTATGCTTGCTGTTTACACGAGACTGCACAGCAACAGAAGAACTGGATACATTATTTCCCTTTAAACGTGATTTGTGCTGGGATAGCTCAGTAGCTAAATCAACCATCAAGTTGATTTAGACTCATGATCATCCTAAAGGGCTACTCAGCCAAAATGCTTAACCATGAGCTACAGGGGCCATCACTCTGGGTACAGCAAGAGAGTTATTAGCTTTGCTGTGCTGGCAAGTCTGAAATCCTTTCTTTGGCCCAGTGATTCACAGGAAGCGCTGTCAGTTCTTCAAAGCAGACCTGGCTCATTGTGTAATGTTATTCTGAGGTGCTGGGTGAAGCCAAAAAAGAAGGGGGGCTGGGGAGAAATTCATTCCTTTGCCAGGATCAGCTTACATCCTGCACCATCAGATTTGATTACCCTTATCTTTTCTTGCATAACTACAAATATTATGACTAGTCAGAAGTGAGCAGACTGCTCACCCTCACCCCAAATCCAGCCACAATATTTGGCTTTGTGACTGCCTGTGGTGGTAAATTCCTCAGACTGTGTACATGCTGTGTGAAAAGCTATTTCCTTTTATTCAGTTACAGATCTTAATTCCATCAGGGACCCCCTTGTTCTCATGTTAGAGATGGAAGCAAACAGGAAAGTCTGTTCACTGGCATCCTCCAATTTCACTTAGGAAATTTAACCTATACATCATCTAACCCCCTTGTCCCTATGTAGAACCCACCTACTGCCATCAAGTTGATTTAGACTCATGATAATCCTATATAGTATTTCTCAGACTATACATCTTTCTCCCACAAACCTGCTGGTGGATTTGAACCACTGGTATTAGCAGCCCAACACTTATCCCACAGCACCACCAATAAGCACACCCAAAACCTAACTCATTAAAAAATTATCTTAAAAAAGAAGAATAAATATACAAAGATTTAATTTAAAATATTGAAATACTACATTGAATAGAAGAATTAAGCTTCCCTTACATTGCAGACCCGTGGCTTCCAATTTCTACCCCTGAGTTAGCCATTATTATCCACTGCTAGTGTATTCTCCAGAAAAAGCCAGACATCATATATGTGCATTTCCTCTTTTAATGTGTTTCCTGATGTTCTATAAGCAATGATCTTGGAGATCACTTATATTGGCAGGTGTCGAGCTAAACTATCCTTTCTATGGCATCATAGTTTGGAATAAACCACAATTTATTCGAACAGCTTCATAGTAATGGGCATTTATGTTGCTTTTAGTGTTTTGTTCATTTATCAAATGTTTCAACATGGATCTTTCTACATGTGTCTTTGCACACAAATGCGAGCATGTACCTTTGAAATGTTGACTGACGTTTCCCGATCAACGCCAAAGAAGTTACATCAGCTGACACACCTTACTCTCCTGTTCTCTTACCAACACGGGTAATCTAATAGTATTTTACATGTTTCCATCATATACCAATTTTGCCCAAAAAACCACTCCAGCTTCAGTGCCTCGACATAAATATTGGGTCTTGCCACACAACCTTCTACCCCTTCTCTGTACAATCAATCTCCTTATAATCCCCAACACCTAACAGAGCAACTCAAAAGTACAATGTAGCCAACAAACAAAATGGGTGATATGAACAAACAGAAAAAGCCACCTAGAAGTCCATGGGCTTCAGTCCCATCAAATTTTTTTAATTATCAAATTGGCAACCAAAGCTCTGTGTGTGTATGTGTGTGTGTGTGTGTGTATTTTGAGGTTGGGGTTGGGGAGAGGAAAACAAATTTTCATCAGCTTTTCAAATGGCCTGAGAGTTCTCCCACCAAAAATTCTAAGGCCAGTGATCTAAGTAATAATAATGGCAATAAGGATAATAATCTAGATAAAATTAAAGTTGTGTGAGAATTCAAATGCTTTTATGACTTACTGGAGACAAAGAATAATGGTCTAAATTTAAACTATTGACAAATAAAGTCATAAAACTACTCTTGAACAGTGAGTCTCAGATTTAGGACTCGTGAAATTACAGCCTTCAGTATGGATTACAACTCAGTGTAAAGAAAACCCAAATCCTCGCAACTGGACCAACCAGTAACAGCATGATAAACGGAGAAAGACTGACCTTGTCAAGGATTGCGTCTTGCTTAGATCTACAATCAATGCTCATGGAAGCAGCGGTGAAGAAATAAAGGACTATAGAATTGAGAAAATCTGTTGCACAAGAGCTCTTCAAAGTGTTGAAGAGCAAGGATGTCACTTTGAGGACTAAGGTGCACCTGACCCAAGCCATGGTATTTTCAATTTGCTCACAGCTATGTGAAAGTTGGCACTGACTAAAGGGTTCTGAGGAAGAATTGGGGCGGGGGGTGTTATGGGTAGTTAATAGTAATGAGTACAAAAAAGAAGAAAACTTTCCAGAATTGATTGTGCTGGTGATTTCACAACTCTTTAGAACATTTTTAACCACTGAATTCTATGTCAATAAACTTACATTTTTTAAAGCAATGGAATTTTTCCACAGACTTTTTTAGCACCTCAAATATGGTCATAATGGGTGATGTTGTTATTGTTACTAGATGCCCTCAAATTAGTTCTAACTCATATCTACCTATGAATAACAGAATGAAGCACTGCCCAGTCTTGTGTTATCCTCAGAATTGTTACGTTTGAACCCATTGTTGCAGTCACTGCGTGAATCCATCACGTTGACAATCTTCTCTTTCTTGACGACACCGCTTTGCCAAGCATAATATCCCTTTTCAGGAATTGGCCTTCCTTCCAGGTAATATGAAACACCGAATCCAATTTCCACGACTTAGATTAGGCACTCCTTAGTCTCCAAAGTGAAAGCTTTGCTCTTCAGAGTTTTAAAGTCTTGTATAGCACATTTGTCCCATGCAACACATGGTTTGATGGACTGGCTGCTGCCTTTTTGAACATAGATTGTGGATCCAATGAAAATTAACTCCGTGACAGTTTTGATTTTTTCCCCCTATTTATCATGATGTTATTTATTGGTCTAGTTGGGAAGATTGGTTTCTATATTTTTGTTTATTTCATGTATGCTAGATCATACCAGATTTGTCATTTTGAGATTGACTTATTTCACTTTAGCTGAATGGTTCCTGAGCAAATACTTTGGTTTATTAAACCAAGAGCTTTAATGTTTAGGCATTGCTTACATGTCAAAAGCAACTTGACTACATTTTATGAATCTGGCAAATTTTTAATTATTGTATATTTGGCCAGTACCTAGAATTAAAGTATATAATAATTGCAGTCGTAAAAAAAATAACTGTAAAATTAGTTAGGAAGACATCTGCCATAATGGTGAAGAATTTGTATTGAGACTAAGTTCACTACCTCTATAAACTTAACAAGTAATTTTACCTTCTTTAACACTGTTTCCTCATTTACTAAAAAAAAGTTTAGTACCGATGAAACATACAACTTTCCTCTAGTTCTTTAATGCTTCCTACCCTCCACTATCATGACCTCAATTCTACCCTACAAATCTGGCTAGAACAGAGCATGTACATGGGTACAGATAAGAGCTGGAAACACAGGGAATCCAGGATAGATAAACCCCTCAGGACCAATAATGAGAGTAGTGATACCAGGATGGTAAGGGGAAGGTGGCGGGGAGAAAGGGGGAACAGATCACAATGATCTACATATAACCCCCTCCCAGGGGAACGGACACCAGGAAAGTGGGTGAAGGGAGACATCGGGCAGTGTAAGACATGACAAAATAATAATAATTTATAAATTATCAAGGATTCATGAGGGGGAGAGGGGAAAAATGAGGAGCTGATACTAAGGGCTCAAGCAGAAAGCAAATGTTTTGAGAATGATGATGGCAACAAATGTACAAATGTTCTTGACACAATGGATGGATGTATTGTGATAAGAGCTGTATGAGCACCCAATAAAATGATTTTTTTTAAAAGATGATGATTCTGTGAAGCAGTTAGAACAGTATCTGGCATATTAAAATACTCACTAAATATCACGATTTAATGTTTATTTTGCCACATATCATTAATATTGAACAATATCATTAATATCCTATGCAAATAGAATTTTGCTAAAGATAATTAGAAAATGGTTGCATTGGTGCATCTATACTTTCAGTGGTGGGAAACATTTTTTCTGCCAAAGGCCATTTGGATATTTATAACATCATTAGAGGGCCATACTAGTCGAAATATTTCATTAACTTACCCCGAATGTGATGACTAGAACGGTTTCGGTTTGCTGAGGCAGGTGGTAAGAACTGGTATTGACGACTTAGTGGGCTTTGTCCATCCCATGTGCCACAACAATGGGCTCACGCATAGAATAATTATGAGGATGGCACTGGCCTGGCGGTGTTTCGTTCTGTTGTGCATAAGGTCTCTATCCATTGGAACGGACTTGGTGACACCTGAAAACCACATATAGCCCATGAGCTGGGTGTTCCCCACTCCTGACAGGGAGTTGTCAGAACACAAGCTGTAGTCAGAAGAAGGCATGGTATGGAGGAGATCAAATGGACCTGGGCAGAAAGTAAAATATAATAGGAAGTGGTTTCCTTGTGTCTTGCTAACTATGCAAAGGCAGTCTAGTAGATGGTTCATAGAAAACGATGGATACCATTGAGAACAATCGGAATTCTGGAATACTTAATTGTGCTTATGTGGAACCTGCCCTTAAAGCAAGGTGCAGTTGTTGAAACAGAACAAGGAGATGTTGAATGGCTTACCATCGGGAAAGGTATGGGTACATGCTGCATCTTTTACCATACTTATTTAACCAGAGTGCTGATCAGCTCCTCCAATAAAGTGGACTCGAAGCAGAGTGAAGGGAGGAAGGCTTATGAATAACCTGTGACATACAGCTGACACAACTTTGCTTGCTGAAAGCTAAGAGGCCTTGAATCACTGACTGGCGAAGATCAAAGACTATGGCTGTCATGAAAACTTTAATCAATGTCACTGAATTATATTTGGAGAAATTGTTGAATTGCTATAAGTTTGTTGTATATATGTTTGCCACAATATAAATAAAGAGCAACCTAACAAGTGCTCTATCCATCTTCAATCATGCCTTTGCATTCATTTTTTAAATTATTATATTTGTACACCGCAGATTTTCAGTAGGAAAATTACCTAAAGTAAACATTTCTTTGCACCCTGACAGGTAGACAGCCCTATCAGAGGGAGGAAGGCTATGGATGAGAAGAATAACGCAGGAGAGGGGGAAAGGAGAAAACACATCAGGGGAACACAAAGGAATATCTGTTTTCAGGAAAAGAGGGAGGACTGACTTCCAGGTATGAGAAGAATGACCGGAAATGCTTTGGGGAATACTTCAGGGGGAGTGCCTTTGGTGTCATGCATCGGATGGACCACATTGACCCGGGCTACTGAATGCATCCTGGGGACCCAGACTGGGCACTGAGATGTGCTGATCCATTGAATCCTGGATGTTCAAGGTGCACAGCATGCTCTAGAGGCTGCACCAGTGAGCTCCCATGCGGGAACTCGACTGGGTGAATTGGGCTCTAAGTGAGATGTCAACTAAGTCCACATGGAAGAAGGCCACCATCATCAGTCACCAAAGGATTGTGAAGCATATAATCTTAAGTCAAAGGAGGAATTAGTATCAGAGCCTAACGTGTGAGAATCTGATTTGTAGAAGCTGGTGGATGACCGTGGGAGCCCACGATTCATTTGTGGAACTACATGGGAAATAAGCCTGAGGGATAGGAGGAAAGTGGTTACTACATAGTGTGCATTAGAGAGTTAATTATAGAAGATCAAAGGCATAAATTTCACTGGAACAGTTAAAACTTTGTCAGCAGATCCTCCCGTGATGCCTGCTGGACCTGTTATGGTTTCCAAAATTTTCTGTATTTTTAGTTTGTATTGTTTTCTTTGCTTTTTGTTTGTACGTATTAGGGACTAACTCAGAGGATTTAGGTCATTGGGACCACCCTCTAGAAGTTGTGTTATATGTTTTTTCATTTACCCTATACAGAATTGATGAATCTATAGAGATAGTAAAACAAGGAATTCAAGGGAGGGAGGTGGTAGTGAGGGGAAGGAGAAACGGTGTCAAGGAATTCATGTAGAAAAGAAATGCTTGGAAACAGATTGTGGTAGCAAATGTAAAATTCTGATGGCTATGGTTGAATTATGGAATAATTATGAATTATGGAATGATTATGGTTGAAGTATGGAATGATTATGTATATGTATTAATTCCCAGTTAATAATTTAACATTTTCTTTTAGCCTCAGGTAAATAGAGTTCTTACATTTTCCCTTAATAGTTTGTATAATGAGAGGAACAGGGCACTAACTCACCCAGAGGGAGAGTATTGGTTGTGTCCCCACAGAATTGGAATGTGCATACAGACCCCACCATGACACCCCAAACCAGGAGGGCAATGTAACACGTGGAGGAATCCATAAAAAGACTGGGCTATAGCAACGGCCCCAGTCAGAACCAGCCTGACGCCCACCATGGAAGGGTGGGCCACAGAGAATGACAATAGAACTTCTGGTGGGGGAAAGGAACCGACTTGACACACCCAGAAGGAAGCTGAAGCAAATGAAGGGGGAGGAAGGGAGCGGAGCACATCCTGGCCCACCAAGCCCTGAGGACAATAGCCCCCGCTCAGAGCAGCCAATGCACAGAGAGGACCATATGGCCAACCCCACTACAAGACACAACATCCCGCACTGACCCATAGCCCTACATGGAACGACACTGGAGACATAGTGTGGGATGTGTGACTGAGCTGACCCCACCACACCGAGGCAAAACGGAATGCAATAGAACAGCAAGGGGAACAGAACAAGGAAGTCCCATGGAAGTATCAAAAATAGACTTTGGGGCCAGGGCATGGCACCCCATCAGACTGGACCGGAAAATACTCCTAAAGGTCAGCAAATAGACCTTGAACTATTTACAGGCTGTTCTTTCTTTCTTTTAGATTTTGTGTGTCACTGGCTTTTTGTTGGTGGTGGTGCTGTCTGCTTTGTTTTTCTGTGTCATTTTGTTTGGCGCTGCCATGTTTTTATGTGCATATTATTATCTCTGCAGGTCTATCTAGATACAATAGGCTAGATAAACAATGTGGAGAAGAAAACAATGGGACCGATGGTTCCGGAGGAACATGGCCGAGGGGGAGTTGGGGGGAAGGAAGTGGCGTTAACCAACCCAGGGACAAGGGAACAACGAGTGATTCAAAATCAGTGGCAAAGAGAGGGTGGGAGGCCTGGTAGGGAATGATCAAGGGCAATATAACCGAGAGGAATTACTGAAACCCAAATGAAGGCTGAGCATGATAGTGGGACAAGAGGAAAGTAAAAGGAAATAGAGTAAAGAAGCAGGAGGCAAAGGGCAATACATAGAGGCCTAAATACAGGCATGTACATATGTAACTATATTTATATATGATGATGGGAAAATAGATCTATGTGCATATATTTATAGGCTTAGTATTAAAGCAGCAGATGGACATTGGGCCTCCACTCAAGTACTCCCTCAATATAAGAACACTTTGCTTGATTAAATGGACATTCCATTATACCCACCTTCCCAACATGATCGCTGAAGACAAAGTGAGTATATAAACATATGTGGTGAAGAAAGCTGATGGATAGGAGGAAAGTGGTTACTACATAGTGTGCATTAGAGAGTTAATTATAGAAGATCAAAGGCATAAATTTCACTGGAACAGTGCCCGGCTATCAAAAGATATAGCACCTGGAGTCTCAAAAGCTTGAAGGTAAACAAGCAACCATCTAGCTCAGAAGCAACAAAGCCCACATGGAAGAAGCACACCAGCCTGGGTGATCACGAGGTGTTGAAGGGATCAGGCAGCAGACACCAAAGAACAAAAATCATCATTGTGTGCTCACCTTCCCCATACAAACGCTGAAGACAAAGGCGCGCATCAGTAAGTGTGGTGAAGATGGTATATAAACAAATGTGGTGAAGAAAGCTGATGGTGCCCGGCTATAGAGAGATATAGCACCTGGGGTCTTAAAGGCTTGAAGGTAAACAAGCGGCCATCTAGCTGAGAAGCAACAAAGCCCACATGGAAGAAGCACACCAGCCTGTGTGATCACAAGGTGTCAAAGGGATCAGGTATTAAGCACCAAAGAACAAAAAATCATATAATCGTGAATGAGGGGGATTGTGGGGTCGGGACCCAAGGCCCATCTGTAGGCAACTGGACATCCCCTTACGGAAAGGTCACGGGAAGGAGACGAGTCAGTCAGGGTGCAACAATGATGAAACGTACAACATTCCTCTAGTTCCTAAATGCTTCCCCACCCCCACCCCCACCATCATGATCCCAATTCTACCTTACAAAACTGGCTAGACCACAGGAGGTACGTTGGTACAGATAGGAACTGGAAACACAAGGAATGCAGGGCAGATGATCCCTTCAGGACCAGTGGTGAGAGTGGTGATACCAGGAGGGTGAAGGGAGGGTGGGGTTGAAAGGAGAAACCGATTACAAGGATCTACAGATAACCTCATCCCTGGGGGACAGACAACAGAAAAGTGGGTGAAAGTAGACGTTGGACAGTGTAAGATATGACAAAAGAATCATTTATAAATTATCAATGGTTCATGAAGGAGGGGTAAATGGGGAGGTGGGGGAATGAGGAGCTGATGCCAGGGTCTTACATGGAGAGCAAATGTTTCGAGAATGATGAGGGCAACGAATGTACAGATGTGCTTTACACAATTGATTCATGTATGGATTGTGATAAGAGTTGTATGAGCCCCCAATAAAAATGACTTTTTTTATAAAAAAAGTTTTTTTAAAAGTAAAGACTTCACTTTGAGCCCTAAAGTTTGCTTAACCCAAATAAATTCATATACAACTGAAAGCTGGTCAGAGAATAAGGAAGGCTGGACAAGGATTTATGTCTTTGATTTCTGCTGTTAGCAATGAATATTGGATATATTGTGGATATCCAGACGAATGAACAAATCTATTTCGGAAGAAAAACAGACAGAATGGTCCTTGGCAGTGATGATGGCAAGACTTACTTTCATGTATTTTGGACTTACTGGAACTGACTCAATGGCGCCTAACAAGAACAACAGCACATTCTTGATATTTATGATTTTTAATGACTATATCTTACATAATTGCTGTAATATGAAGTGAATAAGTTTTATACTAGGATATGATAACAGTATCCTTAAATATGCATGCCAACTCAGTAGAATTTAGGAGCTTAATAGATGAGTGGAAAGTTTGAAACTCATGTCTGATAATGTCTTCTGAGGTAGCTACAAAGGTAACTAGAATTTATAGATTTGAATAATTACTGTGTCAAGCCAATCCTGGTAGTGAGCAAAGATACGAAGCCAAAAATTACTCCGCTAACTCAAAGTAGAGCCCATACTATGAAGACAATGAACATAAAACTCAAGACATAGTTTATTCTCTCTGAGTTCTTAAACTAGGCCTGAGAGTAATGACATTTGATCCCAGCATGTTCTACAGAACCCAGAAAGTACCAAGACCCCATGCCTGGCCTCCACTCAGAAAGACTACTTTAACCACAACCTCCATAATTGTACATCCCCTAATTTCTATTTTGTTATTGTTTTATTAAGAATATACACAGCAAAACATACAACACATTCAACATTTTGTACATGTACAATATAGTGAAATTATGTATTCTTTGAGTAGTGCAACCATTCTCATCCTTTTCTGGGTTTTTCCTCTCTCATTAACATAAATTTACTGTCCCTCAAATTCCTATTTTAATCCTTCAAATTGCTGTTGTCAATTTGATCCCATATAGAAATAGTTCTTGAAAGAGCATAATGTTCAAGTCAGTCATTCTTTGCTAGTGAAGCTACTGTGTGATTCATGATGACTTCAGGGGATATTTCTGGTTGAAGTTTTAAAGATTGTCTTTAACCATCATCCTCCATGACTCCAGAATGTTTGGTTTTCATTTGAAATTTTTCTCTGCATGTCCCCCCTTTTGATCCGGATTCTTCTGTGGGATCTTTAATCAAAATGTTCAGTGGTGATGTAGTTGGGTACCATTCAATCTTCTGGTCTCATGGGAGAGAAGGTAGATTTTTATGGAGGTAATTGCCATACATTTTTATATCCTTTTCCTATTCCAGGAGCCCTGGAGTGTAGTGGTTATACACTGGGCTCCTAACCAAATGGTCAGCAGTTCAAAACCACCAGCTACTCCTTGGGGAAAAAGAGGAGGTTTTTTACTCCCATAGAGAGTTAGAGTCTCAGACACCTTCAGGGGCAGATCTCTTCTGCTCTAAAGGGTCACCATGAGTAAGAATTGACTCCATGGCGGTGGGTTTAGTTTGGGTTTTCACGACTCTCCTTCCTCTGTTGCTCCAAGTGAACAGAGACCAATTGTGCTTTGAATGGCCAGTTGGAAGCTTGAACCACCCCAGGCACTACTCAATAAAAACTCGGAGGTAGAGCAGAAACACTAAACATGTTACTAGGCCAATTAACTGGATGTCCCATGAAACCATGACCTTAAGTCTTTGGAGGAACCAAGGAAACACATTTTTACGATGTGTTTAGCTATACATAAACAGCCTCAGTAGCTATTTTTGTTGTTGTGTTATAAATATATTATCACATAACTTTTACCAATTCCGGTTTTTACTTATTGACAGCAATTCAAAATAATAAGCTGTACAACACTACCCTTAATAAATGTGATTTTTAAAGGGGGAAAGACGAAGGCACTGGGGGGGAACAGTACCACAGGGAGGGTACTGTTTATGTCTCCACATGAAAGGGAGAGAGGAACCAGACCTCAACCTGGTGCACCAAGCCTTGAGGGCAACATGGTGGCATGAAGCAATGAACTGATAGCGAGGTCTGTGATGCCCCTATGCCAGCTATTCGGCCCCCCTCCCCAGTAGAAGGCACTTCAGAGGACAGCACTGAAGATACAGCCCAGGAAGAGTGACAGGTCTGCCTAGACCACACGGGAACAAACTAAGAGGGAAAAGGGGAGAGAGAGAAAACAATCACCCTGGTCCACCAAGCATCTAGGATGACATTCCTGCTTGGAGCAGCCCAATGCACAGAGAGGACCGTAGGGTTGGCCACACCACATGACACAACGTCCCTTTATTGACCCATAGGGCTATAGGGGCAGCACCGGAGACACTGTGTGGGAATTGTACCTGGTCTGCACATCACCCCCGCACCATACATCAGGGCATAACATGAAGAAAGCACAACCGAGCAGCAAGGGGAGCAAAGCAACAAAAGACCTGAGGAATTCTGAAAATAGATTTTGGACTCAGGGCAGGGCTTGGCACTGCATCAAATCAGATCGGAAAACATTCATAAGGGTCAGCAGACAGACCTGGAACTATTCATAGGCTTTTTTTTCTTTATGTCTATCTATGTATAGATAGGCAGGATAAACAATCCTGAGGAGCAAGCAATGGATCGATGGTTGGGAGAACAGGGGAGAGGAGGTGGGGGGAAAGGAGGGAGGAGCCAACAAACCCAGGGACAAGGGAACAACAACAGATCTAAAAATGATGGCCAGGAGGTCATAGAATGCCTGGTGGGGTTCGATCAAGTGCAATGTAGCTGAAAGGAAGTACAGAGAACCAAATGGAGGTTGAACATGATAGTAGGACAGGAGGAAAGTAAAAGGAAATAGAGGAAAGAACTAGGAGGCAAAAGACATTTATAGAGGTGTAAACATAGGCAGGCACATAGGTCAATAAATTAATACATAGCGATAGAGACATAGGTCTATGTACATATATGAATAAGTTAAGTATTAAAGTAGCAGATGGATATTGGGCCACTAATCAAGTACTCCCTCAATGAAAGAACACTTTGTTCTAATAACCTGGCATTCTATGATGCTCACCTTCCTGGCACGATCACTGAAGAAAAAATGGATGCATAAGCTAATGTGGTAAAGAAAGCTGATGGTACCTGGCTATTACAAGATATAGCATCTGGGGTCTTAAAGCCTTGAAGTTAAACAAGTAGCCATCTAGTAGGAAGCACCAAAGCCCGCATGGTAGAAGTACACCAACCTGTGTGATCACAAGGGGTCAACAGGAGCAACCATTTCGATGTGAACCAAGGGGGTCGGAATGGAGACCCAAAGCCCATCTGTAGACAATTGGACATCCCCTCACAGAAGGGTAACAAGGAAGGGATGAGCCAGCCAGGGTGCAGTATAGCACTGACAAAACACACAGCATTCCTCTAGTTCTTTAATGCTTCCTCTGCCCTCCACTATCATGAACCCACTTCTACCTATAAGTCCGGCTAGACCAGAGCATGTACACTGGTACAGATAAGGGCACTTGACACACAGAATTCAGGACAGATAAGTCCCGCAGGCCTAATAATGAGAGTAGTGATTCCATGAGGGTAGGGGAAAGGTGGGGAGAAGAAAGGGGAGAAAGGGGGACCCACCCCAAACAAGGGGATGAACAACAGAAACGTGGGTGAAGGGAGACAGTGAATGGTGTAAAATATGAAAATAATTTATAAATTATCAAGGGTTCATGAGGATGGGAGGGTGAGGGTCAGGGAAAGGAAGAAAGGAGCTGATACCACAGGCTCAAGTACAAAGAAAATATTTTGGAAATGATAATGGCAACGTTATGTACAAATGTGTTTGGTACAATTGATGTATGGACTGCTGTAAGAGCTGTAAGAGCCCCCAATAAAATTATTTTATTAAAATAAAATAAATGTGATTTTCCATCACCATCTACCACCCTTTTACCCTTCCCTTCCAGTCCCTGATAGCCATTGATCAACTTTGGTCTCTATACATTTTCCATTTGTTATCTTTTTATGTAATTAAACTCATACAATGTCTGTCCTTTTGTGATGGGTTTATTTTGCTCAGCATAATGTCTTCCAGTTGCAGCCATCCTACTCGTATATGTCAAGGCTTTTCTCCTCCTGGCTGAATAGTATTCCATTGTGTGTGTGTGCCACACTTTGTTCATCCTTTCGTCTGTTGATGGGTTGTAAGTTGTTTGCACCTTTTGGCTATTGGACTAGCCCTACAATGAACAACGGTATACAGGTATCTTTTTTGGCGGGGAGTCTTTGCTCTTAAGTCATTTAGGAGTGGAATACTGGGTCATGTGGTAGTTCTATTTTTAGTTTTTTAAAGTTTTAAAAAAACTGTCACACAGTTTTTCACAGCTCCTATACCATTTTGCATTCCTATCAGCAAAGGATAAGGATTCCAATATCCCCACATCCTCCCCAACGTTCATTTTCTGTGGTTTTTAAAAAGATCTTTCTCCTAGACACCTTCATTGAGGTAATTATGACTCACAATAACCCTATATTGGGCTTCTGAGGCTGTTAATATTTACAGAAACCTCATCTGTCTCCTACATAGCAGCTGGTGATATGAACTGTCAACCTTTGCCCATTGCCTAACCCACGACCCCGCAAAGGCTACTTTTAGCCCTCCGAGGGGGAGTAAAATGATATTTTATTATTTTTAGTTACATCTCTCTGATGGCTAAGGATGTTGAGCATTGTCTTCCTGTGTTTGGTGGCCATCGAAATGTTCTCTTGGTGAAATTGTCTCTTCAAGTTCTTTGCTCATTTTTGTGACTGTATTATTTGTCTTCTTGTTTTCACAAAATTAATAGATTCTCATTAGAAATATGGCTTCAGACATATCCTTACAATGAGTAGCTTGTATTTTGATGAGCAAAGGCCTCTAATAAAATTTTATGGGCCCTCGTTTATTTATTTTGTGTTTTTCTTATTATATTAGATAATCAATTATGGGAGGCTAGGAAAAGCTCTACTTTTGTTTTCAGCTTTTGTTGCTGAGTGTAGAGGTTTTTTTGTTTTTTTATTTAGTGAAACAAACTGACCCACTTACATCCATACAATCTACGTATTTGTGCCTCTTGATTGGACAAGAATCAGGAGTCCAAAGGAGAGAATCTCAAATGACATGGGATTCTCTGGTGTGAGCACTAGCTAATTAGGAGCTAGGCTAAGGTAGTCAGCTAAATGTGACTGCCAGGCTGAAAGGCAAAAAGCTTCACTTAGCTATTTTCACTAGGAATCTAAGTATAAATTATCATTACTAGGTTTCCAGCGCACACTTACACGGATTTATTCCAAAGAAAACCTGCTTACCCATGTCTCTGTGATCACTGGGTTGTTGTAGACCAGTTCTCTCAATGATTTATTTACCTGTTGAAGACTTGTTAGCTGAGTCCTGATGGCATTTTGGGCTACCTACTGGGCTGCTAACTTCAAGATTAGCTAATAATTCAAAGTGGAAAGGTCAGAAGGTCATGGTGACTGTGGTTTAGGACTCCAAAGGTATCATCTTGATAAATTTTCTCAAAGGACACGGGATGATCACAGGGACTTATGAAGAAGTTTTACAAAAACGGGAAAAGACCAGGGAAGTTGCACTAAGGTTGTGACCGCTGCGCATTCTTAGGGAATTTCACTGAGAAACTTTACCCCATCCACCCTACAGCCCTTTTTTGTGCCATCAGACTTCTTTTTGTTCCCCAAACTCAAAGAACACTTAAAAGGAACGTGGTTGGAGAATGCCTACACTGCCCCTTTGATAGGATGCAACCTGAAGACCACATACTGCTTCAGGAAAGGGCCAGGGAGAGGGAAATGCTGCCATTTAAAGTACAGACCTAGATGGAGGATGCATCACGTAACATCAGCCTTGCATTTTTTATGTTTTGTTTAGTAAAGGCTGCTGTAATTTTGTAGCAGTACCTTGTGACTTGACCTTTGATTCTAGAGAAGCTGGTCAATTTCTGACACAACTGGAAAGATGCCATTGCACATGCATGTTCCCTATTATACTTCCAAGAGGGACATATTTCGTTAGGCAAAATGTTAAACAAGTTGGTTCTGACATATCAGGATGAAAAAGGCACGAATAAATGAATATCCAAAAGTCCAGACAGGAAGAGGATTTAAGAACACTCAAAAAAATCCAGATGAAGGCCGGGCCCCTGGGACACTTATATACACTAGATCCTGTCCTTTTATCCTATAGGGAGGACCTATCCAACACAAAGCCAAATATTCAGGTGCAATACAAAGCAGGCCAGCTTTTGAAAGCTTCCAAACACCTAGTTAGTCAACAATGTGTAAGTGGGCCCCGGTTTCTTTTCTCAAAACAGTATGAAGAGAACATTAGGTGAACATCCTTTTTTTCTTTCTTTTTTAAAAAAATCATTTTATTGGGGGCTCATACAACTCTTATCACAATCCATACACATATCCATTGTGTCAAGCACATTTGTACATTTGGTGCCATCATCATTTTCAAAACATTTTCTTTCTACTTGAGCCCTTGGTATCAGCTCCCTTTCCCCCCTCCCCCTCTCCCTCCCTCATGAACCCTTGATAATTTATAAATTTTTTTTTCATGTCTTACCCTGACCGATGGGTGTATATCCTTTTTGAAATAATGCACTGTAGCAATTTCCCTTCAGATGAAAACTCCAGAAAGCAATTTCTAAATATTAGAAATCTCCTTACATGCGATTTTCTTTGTGCCAGTTTTGGCAATGTTCAGGTTGATTAAGTTCACAAAGAAGTCTCTTACTGTTACTATCATCAACTGATCATCAGGCGAAAAGGGCCCCACAGCCACGGAGTTCAGAAAGCGCCGACATGAGGAGAAAACGGGTTTCGCCGAAATGGATACTTATTCTTTCTAGAAAGTGTACACTTCTCCTCTGGAAAGTCTGGGACAGAACCCCCAAGTTTTCTTTAGGAGTAAAAGGAAAACTTAATAGCATGAAACAGGCATCGTTCTATAAACTGCAGGTCATCCCAGGATGGCTTTCCAAAAGGGATAAGAAAAAACTCAAGGCTGCCGCCTTGCCAGAGGCTTACATAAGCACCCTGCTCACGAAC
The DNA here is from genome assembly GCF_000313985.2 of Echinops telfairi. Classification (NCBI taxonomy): domain Eukaryota; kingdom Metazoa; phylum Chordata; class Mammalia; order Afrosoricida; family Tenrecidae; genus Echinops; species Echinops telfairi. Next base: position 5,298,457 of record NW_022104553.1, read on the forward strand.
AACAGGCAAATGACTAACCACAGCCAGAGCCGCTCAAGAGAGCCGTGTGGTGAGGAATTTATTACCTCAAGTTATTGTGCAGGAAATATTGTGAAGATTGCAGCCAAGGAAACTGAAAAGCCATACCTTCATTCACAACACTGTCTCATAGAATTATTTTTTCCGGATTCCTTGGGAAGTTAAAGTATTTGAGAAGAATATCAGGAACTGTTGTTTCAGCCTGTTTTGTGAGTAGATAATTTCCTTCCAACTCCATTATTTCAGGAAATGATGTGTGTGGCATTGTTCTTAGATGGGGGTAGCAATGTGCTGCAGCAAGACTCAGACAAGCACATGAAAATCAAGTAGAAAGCTCACAACCTCAGTCACGTCACTGAACTCAGACTGTTTGAATACGGTCTCTAGATAGAAGGCTGACCCAGACAACTGCCCACCTACCAATAACATTCTTTTGAAAGGGTGTAAGCAAAACTTCTTTTGACAAATTTCACCACAACTACTAAGATGTGGCAATAAATAACGTCAGTAAATTCTATCCAGTAGGCCCAGCAGAAACCTGTTTGAAAAGCTAGAGTTTTCTCTCATTTGGGTCTGAATCAAAGACCAGCCTGGGAATGAGAAATAAAACACATTTCATCTGAGAAGTACCTTTGATTCCATGGAACATATTAGCTGATCTTCCTGAAATGTGACATCATTTGTGGCACCAGCTGTATGGGTGTGCCATGTAAGGATTTACAAAAGTAGTGTTTCTTCAGCTTTAATATGTACTTTAAGACCATAGAAGTCAGCCTAACCCAGCAGAGTACTCCAAGGGAAACCAAAGCAAATTTCCCTTTAAGAAGCATACAGCTCGAGAGCTGCAGTTTGTGGACCCCAGGACCCCAGGACTAGAAGCTGGAGAGGTGGTGGTGGTTGTGTTGAGACAACAAAAGTTTTCTCAAACGCTAGGTTGGCAAAGGTTCGAGATAGAGTGCAAGGTGAGGTACAGAGACAGCAGACACAACTCCTTCAGGCTTTTTGGCTACATAGGTGAGCAGATAGAGGGGTACAGTATCTCAGGGATGGAATAGGACCTTAAAGATGCCTTCTCGGGCTTAAGTGGCAATTTAATACATTTGTAATATGTCAAATTAAAAATTCTGCATAATCGCTAACTATTTATCTTTTCATCTTTGAAAAACAGAGAAAATTTACGAATTGATTAGAATGTTAATATTTATAACAGTTTTGGGGTGTGTTAAAATGTAAGACAGTAATTTAGTATATACTTTATAAAGACAAATAGTCCT
>NW_022104553.1:5301101-5302820 GCF_000313985.2 Echinops telfairi
TGTTTTTACATTGAGTTGTAATCCACACTGAAGGCTGCAATTCTTTTTTCTTTTTTTAATCATTTTATTGGGGGCTTTTACAGTTCATCACAATTCATCCATCCATCCATTGTGTCAAGCACATTTCTACATATGTCACCATCAGCAATTTCAAAACATTTTCTTCCTACTTGAGTCCTTGGTATCAGCTCATTTCCCCCCTTCCCCACCCATCCTCCCTCATGAACCCCTGATAATTTATATATATATTTTTATGTCTTACACTGACTGCTATCTCTCTTAACTCACTTTTTTGTTGTTCATCCCCCTGGGAGGGAGTTATATGTCGATCATTGTGATCGGTTCCCTCTTTCTCCCCCCCACCATCCCCTCACCCTCTTGGTATCACTACTCTCATTATTGGTCCTGAGGGGAAAGCTGCTGTTCTTCATATGTCATCTGCATGTTGTAGATTATTAATAAACCTTCCTCCAATGCTGATGCTTCTTCGTATGAACCAGACTTTCTGATGATTTCCTGAGCACACAGTGAATAATATAGTGAGAGATTACAACTCTGATGCACACTTTCATGGTATTAAACCATGCATTCTTCCTTTATTCTGTTTGCACAATTGGACCAGTAGGTAATACCATGATAAACAGAGAAAAGATGAAAATTGTCAAGACTTCATCCTACTTGAGTCCATAATCAATGCTCATGGAAGTAGCAGTCAAGAGATCAAATGACACACTACAGTAAGAAAATCTGCTGCCCAAGACCTCATTAAAGTGTTCAAAAGCAAGACTGTCATTTTGAAGACTAAGGTGCACCTAACCCAAGCCAAGATATCTCCAATTGCCTCAAGCAAGTGAAAGTTGGACATTGAATCCTTACGGAAGGCTGAAGAAGAACAAGTGTGTTTGAATTATGATGCTGGAGAGGAATATTGAGAGTACCTGTAGACTGCCAAAAGAACAAACACGTTTGTCTTGGAAGAAGTACATCCAGAATTCTCCTTAGAAGAAAGGACGGCAAGACTTCATCTTAGGCACATTGGACATGTTATCAGGAGAGACCCGTCCCTGGAAAAGAACATCGTACTTAGTAAAATCAAGGGGCAGGGAAAAAGAGGAAGCCCTTCAACAACATGGATCAACACAGTGGCAGAAACAATGGGGTCATAACCATGATAAGGATGAGTACAATTCAGGTCCTGCAAGTTGAAACTCTGCAGCGAGAGGGGATACCACAAGAGCACTGCAATGGCACTGAGTGGAGCAGGGTTGTCATAATATACATCTGTCCTGCTAGGTGAGCATTGAGCAACTCGGTCTGTTAGTGTACCCAGCGGCCTTTCCTGGGAAGGTTCTCTCTGGTCACAGTGAATATTTTCCATAAAAGTGGTTTCGCTTGAACCTTGTTTTTTGTGATGGCTGATTTAAGCGAATAGCATGCAGCTGTGAAATTTTGTTTCCTGCTCGGGAATATGCTGCAGAAACTACTGTGATGTTGAACACAGCTTACAAGGACAGTGCTATGGGAAAAACTCAAGTGTATGAGTGGTTTTCTCATTTCAGAAAAGGTGAAATATCGATTGATGACAAACCATGTTCTGGATGTCTGTCAACTTCCCAAGTAGAAGAAAATGTCTACTTGTAGTGCATTTGGAGTTCATTCCACCAGGTGAGACTGTTAACCAAACTTTCTATTTAGAGGTTCTGAAAAAGATTGTATAAC
>NW_022104553.1:5304013-5307338 GCF_000313985.2 Echinops telfairi
CACTCCCCCCATCATTCACCATGGTAAGATTTTTCGTTCTGAGTACATCAACATTTATATTGAAATACTCATCCTAAGTTTCCAAAAGATGACCTAGAAAAGAGGGGCGAGTGGAACAAGAAAAAGACAAAAAGGGAGGGAGACAAAGGCATCAGGAGGGCACAGGGCACTGATCCACCATGGAGAGGGTGTTGTTTATGTCTCCCAAGGAAAGGGAGAGAGCAACCTGGTGCGCTAAGCCTTGAGGGCAACATACTGGCATGAACAGAGAGGGTGCGAGGCCGGGCTGGCCCCTATTCCAGCTGTCAGCCCCACTCCCCAGAAGAATGCACTCCAGAGGACAGCACTGAAGATACAGCCCAGGGAGACTGGCAGGTCTGCCCAGACTACACGTGAACAAACGAAGAGGGCAAGGGAGAGAGAGAGAGGGAACAGCATGCTGGTCCACCGAGCATCTAGGACGACATTCCTGCTTGGAGCAGCCAAAGCATAGAAAGGACAGTCAGATCGGCCACACCACAGGACACAATGTCCCCTTACTGACCCACAGTGCTATGGGGCTAGCACGGGAGACACCATGTGGGAATTGTGCCGAGTCTGCACCACCACCACCCCCCAACACACAGCAAAGCATACCATGAAGGAAGTGCGACAGAGCAGCAAGGGGAGCAAAGCAACGAAGCCCCCGAGGAATTCTGAAAATAGACTTTGGACTCTGGGGGTCATGGCTTGGCACTGCATCAGAACCAACTGGAAAACCTTCATAAGGGTCAGCAGACAGACCTCGTATTTATAGGCTCTTCTTTTTTTTCTTTCTTTTTTCATGTCTATCTATGTAAGATAGGCAGGATAAACATTCCTGAGGAGCAAACAATGGGACCAATGGTTCAGGGGGACAGGGGAGAAGAGGAGTGGGGGGAAAGGAAAGGGAACAAGCCCAGGGACAAGAGAACAACAAGATATCTAAAGTCGATTGCCAGGAAAGCATAGAATGCCTGGTGGGGGTTGATGAATTGCAATGTAGCCGGGAGGAAGTACAGAAAGCCAAATGAAGGTTGAACATGATAGTGGGACAGGAGGAAAGTAAAAGGAAATAGAGGAAAGAACTAGGAGGCAAAAGACATTTATAGAGGTGTAAACATAGGCAGGCACATAGGTAAATAAATTAATACATAGCGATAGAGACATCGGTCTATGTACATATATGAATAGGTTAAGTATTAAAGTAGCAGACGGATATTGGGCCACTAATCAAGTTCCCTCAATGCAAGAACACTTTGTTCTAATAGCCTGGCATTCTATGATGCTCACCTTCCTGACACGATCACTGAAGAAAAAATGGATGCATAAGCTAATGTGGTAAAGAAAGCTGATGGTGCCTGGCTATTACAAGATATAGCATCTGGGGTCTTAAAGGCTTGAAGTTAAACAAGTGACCATCTAGCAGGGAAGTGACAAAGCCCACAAGGAAGAAGCACCCCAACCCTTGTGATCACAAGGTGTCGGCTGCATCAAGTATCAGGCATCAGAAGACCCAAAACAAACAACCATTTTGATGTGAACCAGAGGGGTCAGAATGGAGACCCAAAGCCCATCTGTAGACAATTGGACATCCCTCATAGAAGGGTCACAAGGAAGGTATGAGCCATCAAGGGTGCTGACAAAACACATAATAATCCTGTAGTTCTTTACTTTTCTCTACCCGCCACCCTCTATCATGACCCCAGTTTTAGCTTACAAATCTGGCTAGACTAGAACATGCACACTGGTACAGATAAGAGCTCTGGACACACGGAATCCAGGACTGATAATCCTCTCAGGAATAGTAATAAGAGTAGTAATACCATGAGGGTGTGGGGAGAAAGGGGGATGAACAACAGAAACATGGGTGAAGGGAGACAGTGGATGGTGTAAAGTATGAAAATAAAAATAATTTATAAATTATCGAGGGTGGAAGCATGGGGGAGGAAGGGGAAAAAAGAGGAGCTGATACCAAGGGCTCAAGTAGAAAGAAGATGTTTTGGAAATGATGATGGCAACATATATACAAATGTGCTTGATACAATTGATGTATGGATTGTTATAAGAGCTGTAAGAACCCCCAATAAAATAATCTATTAAAAAAAAGAAAAGGTACTTCTTTTCAGCTGGTTGTAACTATATTTTTTCAAAGAAGATTTCAAAGTGTGATTTTTGCAGCACACAGTTTACCTTAATTTTCCATGGAGAAATAGCTAATACAATTAAGCCAAGGAGAGCTGGCTAGTTCGTGTTTTTCTAGATCTCCTGAGTTTTCAGCCTTTGACATAGTGCAGTCTTACCCCATTCCCATTGCTTGTTGTAATGGAAAATATTTGTTTCCTTCTCAAGAGTTCTTTCTGCCTTACATGCAAGGGTTACAGTCTTCACAGGTTTTCCAGGATTACAAACTAAGTGGTGACTTAGAACGCTGATGATAAAGATCACGAGTAATAGGACACCTTCATTTCGTCTTTCTTCATATTCATTCATTGTAAAACACAAATGTACCTTACATAGCAAAAACGATTCAAATCTTCCCTAACCAAACTCGGGATCAATTTTATTATATGGGGAGAATTTTCTTTCTTATACACAGGATTAGCCCATGTTCTAGGTATGAGAACACAGTCTTCTGAGAAAGGAAATAGCTGCTTAATATTTACCATAATTAGCGTTTTCTCAATCATTATATAAAAGGCGTAGGAAAAGCCCTTAACTCCTCTTTCTGCTTCCATAATTTATAAAGATATTTTCCAAATCATCTGAGCTAACAATTCTGAGTACTCATAAAAGAAGAATCAAAGCCCAAATCAGAATAAAAAATCCATTACTGATGAGTCCATTCTGGTATGACAGTGGGTTAAACCCTGGGCTGCTCCTTAAAAGTTGGTGACTTAACCCCACCAGTCTGAAAGATGTGGCAGTCTGTTTCCATAAAGATTACAGCCTCAGGTAACGAAGGTACAAATGTGCTTTATACAATTGATGTATGAATGGATTGTGATAAGAGTTGTATGAGCCCCCCATAAAACGATATAAAAAAAACACAATAAGATTACAGCCTCAGATGCACACTGGTACAGATAGGAACTGGAAACACAAGGAATCCAGGACAGATGATCCCTTTAGGACAAGTGCTGGGAGGGGCGATGCCCGGAAGGGTGGAAAGGGGGAACCGATTACAAAGATCTACATATAACCTCCTCCCTGGGGTATGGACAACAGAAAAGTAGGTGAAGGGAGACGTCGGACAGTGTAAGATATGACAAAATAATAATAATTTATAAATTATCAAGGGTTCATG
>NW_022104553.1:5307798-5308586 GCF_000313985.2 Echinops telfairi
GCTGTCTCTTTATTTTTAATCTTACATTATTTTATGTCGATGACCTCAATAAATGATAGTGAGCAAACCAACGGTGGGAGGAAACAGAGCCACTGCCAGCATTTCATGTTTGTTGTGCCAATTTTTATAAATCAGCAATGAGGAAAAATAAGTAGCGCTTCAGAAAGCAGTAACACAATTTCATTGTTCACTGCATTTACGTGAGGCAGCTCCGACTCTCCAATATGTCATGTCAGGCCAAGGACGTTACAAGGATTGAATCTTTTTATCATTGGGGAAAGCTGAAGAAGGAATCATAAAGTTGAATATATTGCATCTTCCTAACTCATCTCTGTGAATTAAAATAACAGAAATTCTAACGGACCATCCCAGACCCCTGAGGAATCTGCATTATTTCCCAGAGTGGGACAGAGCATGCGCATCCCAGCAGAGAGCTAATGACTTTTACAAACCAATGAGAACAAATGGGATGTGGATTCTAGGAACGCAGAAAGGCCAAAGTCATGGGAACATGAGAAAGGTAGAGACCAATACAGCCTTGGAATCCATCCTTCAAGGAATGGAGTGATCTACACCGACAGAGAAAAATAAAAATAAAAGTCTAGCTCACAGTAGAAGGAAGGGAAAGATCTCTTTTCAGAGTTAAAAAGCAAAGCGGTCAGGACTAGGGTGTGCCTGACCCAACTCAGAGTATGCTCAGTCACTTCCTGTGCCTGCAAAACCTGGACTGTGAATAAAGAAGAACGGGTGCCTTGCAATTGCATTATTGGCAGATAATATTAAATATA
>NW_022104553.1:5309301-5311750 GCF_000313985.2 Echinops telfairi
AACTAATGAACTTTCCAATTTCCAATATTACCCACCACCATTTTCAACATCATAGAGGTCTACTAATTATGGTTTGAATTTGCCAGGAATATTTCCATCTGTGTTTACCTGTTTATCCCTAATATCTACGAATACGGCATGCCCAGAACATAGTGGGTGCTCTGCAAATGTTTACTGAACTAAACTGAACCTGAACTATTTTAGCCATCCTTTTCATGGTCTAAATCTGAGCAAATCCACATTTTACTCTTATTATGAATGATTCCCTGGTCACCACAACTCACAAAGATAGTTCTTACGTGGAATTCAAAAAGTTCTATTTTAATCATAGACTATTTGCTTGGTGTTAGTATGGTCTTGAATATATTAGAATTCCATGCAATAGTATGGTCTTGTTTGCTCTACTGAATATTTTACATGTGCACAAGTAGCTTGTCAATCCCTTTAAGAGGACATGCCACAGTTGACTCCATTTCCCTCAGGTAGTTCCCCAGTGAATAGATGTTTATTAAATTCCACTTGGACTCAGTCTGTAAACCAAAACATCAACTCCATGGCCTTCTAGCCCATTGTGACTCATCGCAACCCTAAAAGGCAGAAGGAACTGCCCGGTCGGGTTCGAAGGTTTCACATCTTTACGAATGTAGACTATCACCTCTTTGTTCAGAAGGCTGGCTGGGGAGCCCGTACTGTCATCGTTCTGTTAGCAGTCAAGCGCTTTAAGGTTCCTCAAACCCATACTGCATGGGTAAAATACCCTGACACCTGTACCTTTAATCCCTACCGTTTCCACTGATGACCACAAGTTTATGTCTCTAAACATCAGTTTAGAAATTATAAACCTATCTTAATTTGGAGCAAAGGTCCAAGGTTTGTTCAAGACTCATATAATAAACATTACTGAGAATGTTCTGGGTTTTTTTTAATTGGTGTTGCTTACCACAGTCATAACCTTATTGTTCACCTATTGCTCTGTATGTTAATGTAAGATCTAAAACACTTACTAGGTAGTTTCTATTATGTTTTCATTGCTAAAAAAGTATATTAAAATTGATAAAAATATATCAATTTTATAAGGACTCTGCATCTTGACACATGGAGAAAGTTAGGGGGAAATACAGTTCTTAAGAGCACCAAGAAGACTGAGGATGTTTTCTTACATTTTAGGATTATGGTTTAGCAATATAACTTACATTTATAAGCTCCTAAACATCTCTATCCACAGTTGGTGTGTACCCATCCACACAAAAGTGCTTACCAAGAAAACAAACAATCCCACTGCCATCGAGTTGATTCCAACTCATAGTGACACTATAGAACAGAACAGAACTGTCCTTTTGAGTTTCTGAGACTGTAAAATTTTATAGGAGCAGGCAGCCTCATCTGTCTCCAGTGGAGCAGTTGATGGATTTGAACCGCTGACCCTCCAGTTAGCAGCCTAACAAAGAACACACTACACCACCAGGACTCCTTAGAAAACTACTCAGATTAGGGCATGGGAGTGGGAGTGGGGACGCAGGAAGGAGAGCAGGAATAAAATTAAACTATATTATCACAGTGACACCTGCTGGTTCTTCGCAGTAAATTTTAGATTGTGAGAAAAGGCAGACTCATTGTCAAAATTGATCTTAGTAAAATTAAATGTGCAGAGTATCCACTTCTGTATAAGATCTGTAAGAGCTCCCAATAAAATGATTAATAATAAAAAGAAGAGTATCCACTTCCATCAGTCAGTTATCCAATGCATTAATTTTATTAAAAATTATTTAACACCTAATTGACGACAAATACTTTTCTTACTCCATGACATTTCTGTAACTTTATTTTCATTTAAAACAAAATTGCTTAAGCATTTCATATTACATGACATTTTTCTTTTTTTTAATCATTTTATTAGGGGCTCATACAACTCTTTTCACAATCCATATATACATCAATTGTGTAAAGCACATTTGTACATTCATTGCCCTCATCATTCTCAAAACATTTGCTCTCCAGTTAGCCCTTAGCATCAGCTCCTCTTTTTTCCCCATCCCTTTCTGCTCTCCCCTCCCCCATGAACACTTGATAACTTATAAATTATTATTTTGTCATATCTTACACTCTCTGACATCTCCCTTCACCCACTTTTCTGTTTACATGACATTTTTCAAAAAGCAATTTACCCTTGCTGTTTTCTTTTCAAATTTTCTACCAACTCCATTTTTGTTGTTGTTTTTTAATAGTTTTATTGATATAAAAGTCACATCATACACTTAATTAAAATAAAGAGTAAGAAGGAAAAAAAATTCCAGAGAGGAAATTTCTGTCATGGAACAAGTGAGAAATATTAAAACCTATGGCAAATTCAGGTTGTATTAAGAGGGTGGTCATATGACCAGGTATTATCAAATTTACAGTAATCTCTGTCTGACAGTAAATCTGTTCGAGTGGCTCGCCTGTGGCCAGA
>NW_022104553.1:5312661-5315549 GCF_000313985.2 Echinops telfairi
CCATCATTTGCTTTCTCTCCCAACAAGGAATTTCAGTAGCTTTGAGGTAGAGCCCAGTTCAATCAAAGGATTCCACGTTGAGTACTTCTGGTGTGTCCCTTGGGGAATTCTGTGTTCCCTGTAAGGCCAGTAGCTACGGTCATCATAGTGCTTAGTCCAGGCACAATTCACTGAGGGTTGGGTAGAAACTTTTTCAAATATGGCTACTCAGGAACATTGAACCAGGTTTATTCTCCCCTTAGGTTCCCTAAAATTATTGTTTAGCATCTCTTCCTGATGTGAGGTTACTTCTCCCCATTCACCCATGATACCCACCAATAGAAATATCAGTGCTGCTTTTGAAATGTAGATGCTCCTCTCCCCTGGTCTTAACTTGATTTTCCAGGAAGCTTCTCCTCTCTTTCCTGTGGCGGGTCTGTTGACTTGTCACAGCCTTGTCTCAAAGTTGTATAGCATCAAGCGGACGGTCTTCTCCCTTTTCCCCTACTTGAAGGAGTGATCCCAGGAAATGTGGCGTCTCCTATTTCTACGTGTCAACTCTCTTTTAAGCAATGTATCATGTTAAATATTAAGAAAACATATAGAATATTTCTCTGAAGAATTCTATTTTTAGTAATATGGGCAATTCCATATAAGTCAAGACTTGGCCTATCTCTTACCCTTCCTTTAGAGCAGAGTTCCCAACCTTATTTGGCCTCCCACCCGCTTCTGATAATTACAAACTTTTCTCCTGTAGCTCACAATCCAGGATAAAGTGTAGGTATATGCTTTTGCAGCCCCTGGGACTGTTCCTGGGCTGCCAGGGGAGGGCACAGTATTACTCACTTTGGAAAACGCTGGTTTATTTGTCGTGGGGGCTACTTTTTTGTGCCTGCCTGGTCTCAACAAAATAAGATTTTTTCCTTTTCTTTTATATCTGAGAAAGGAAAATAATTGCTCTAAGAATGAGATAAAGTACATATTTAGTATGTATATCAATTTACTTCAATGATACTTAATACTTAATTCAGAATATTTTAGAAGAGCAAAATTTCACATACTTATTTGTTGGTGTTGGCAGTATATGAAGCCTTCTTTCAAATATGTTATGTCATTGAAAATAATTTGGGGGGATATATTTGTACAATGGATTTCATGATATGGCTTTGGGGATTTTTTTAAAAGTATAGCAGTATTATTTAATGGTTCTCTATGTGATGTGTTGCTTCTAGTTCATTTGTTAGGCAACATTTTATTCCTCATATTTCACTACCATTTATCTCATTCTCTAAAAGAAAAAAAATGAGTACTTCTTTATCAACAAGATGAAATAAGATGATAGTACACTGTAAAGTGCAAATGATAATATGTAGGTAAACAAGTGACCATCTAGCAGGGAAGCAACAAAGCCCACATGGAAGAAGTACACCAGCCTGTGTGATCATGAGGTGTCGAAGGGATCAGGTATCACACATCAATGAATGAAAGATCATATCACTGTGTGCTCACCTTCCCAATACGATTGCTGAAGACAAAGCGGGTGCATAAGCAAAAGTGGGAAGAGAGTTGATGGTGCCCAGCTATCAAAAGATATAGTGTCTGGGGTCTTAACAGCTTGAAGGTAAACAAGCGGCCATCTAGCTGAGAAGCAACAAAGCCTACATGGAAGAAGCACACCAGCCTGTGTGACCATGAGGTATTGAAGGGATCAGGTATCAAGCATCAAAGAACAAAAAATCATATCATTGTGAATGAGGGGGAGCACAGATTGGGGAACCAAGACCCATCTGTAGGCAACTGGACATCCCCTTACAGAAGGGTCAGGGGAGGAGACAAGCCAGTCAGGGTGCAGTGTAGCAACAATGAAACATACAACTTTCCTCTGGTTCCTAAATGCTTCCTTCCCCGCTCCCCCTGCCACTATCATGACCCCAATTCTACCTTACAAATCTGGCTAGACTAGAGGAGGTACACTGGTACAGATAGGAACTGGAAACATAGGGAATCCAGGGTGGATGATCCCTTCGGGACCAGTGGTGAGAGTGGCGATACCCGAGGGTGGAGGGAGGGTGGGTTAGAAAGGGAAAACTGATTACAAGGATCTACATATACCCTCCTCCCTGGGGGATGGACAACAGAAAAGTGGGTGAGGGGAGTGGGTAAGATATGACAAAATAATAATAATTTATAAATTATCAAGGGTTCATGAGGGAGGGGGCAGTGGGAAGAGAGGGGGGAAATGAAGAGCTGATACCAAGGGCTCAAGTAGAAAGCAATAATTTTGAGAATGCTGATGGTAAAAAATGTACAAAAGTGCTTGACACAATGGATGGATGGATGGATTGTGATAAGAGTTGTACGAACCCCCCCAAATGATTTAAAAATGATAATATGCATACAAATATATGTTGTGTTTCATTACTTTAAATCGTTTATTTGGTGATTTTTACAGAGACCCTTTGTTTTTGTAAAGATCAAATATAGGCCTACTTGGTAACATGCTGCTTTGTAAAGTGCATCACATTTTATCCAAGATTACTTTCTCATGCAAATAGAACATATACATGGAACTGTCAGCGGAAATACTGTTTTGGTGATTGTGGTAGTTGCATAACTTCATGTCAACTGAAGATATTAAAGTGTAGGGATGGTATTCAATCTATCCATTAGATCAGAGCCTGATGGAGCCTCCTTGTGGGCGTGCCTTTCTCATTAGGGCTCAGGGAACCTCCTCCTCTTGTGCCTTGACCTTCCTGCTTGATGGCTACCCAGCACAAACCCCGCTAGGTTTCCACTGACTTTGGATTCACATAACCGGCATGTGATACTCCTGCATTCTGCATCATTGCATGTGACTGCCTGAGTGTGAAGAGGGACTTACAGAACATTAACAGACTTATGGACTTGAG
>NW_022104553.1:5317898-5318926 GCF_000313985.2 Echinops telfairi
CATTAAGGGAGTACTTGACTGGAGGCCCAATGTCCATCTGCTACCTTAATACTGAACCTATAAATATATGCACATAGATCTATTTCCACATTCTCATATATTTACATATGTACATGCCTTATTTAGACCTCTATATATGCCCTTTGTTCATCCCACCTGTCTTATTTAGACAGACCTGCAGAGATAATAACATGGACAAAAACAAGACAGAGCATACCAAGCAACAAAAGAAAACAAAACAACAAACCAATGAAAAAAAAACAAAGCAGAACACATCAAGAAACATAAGCTTGTAGTTAGTTCCTGGGCTGTTTGTTGGCTTTAGGAGTGTTTTCCAGACAAGTCTGATAGGGTGCCAAGCCCTGGGCCCAAAGTCTATTTTTGGTATTCCCTGAGGATTTCCTTGCTCTGTTCCCCTTGCTGTTCTGTTGCACACCCTTAGTGATTTGCCTGGGTGCGGTGGGATCAGATCTGGCGGAATTCCCACACCATGCCTCCAGTAGGGCTATGGATCAGTGAGGGATGTCATGTCGCATAGTGGGGCCGGCCATATGGTCTTCACTGTGGACTGACTGCTTTGACGGGAATCTCATTGTCAAGGCTTGGTGGGCCAGGGTGTGCTACACTCTCTTCCTCCCCCTTCATTTGCTCCCACGTGCTCCGATCAGACATGTTCCTCTCCCTGAGCTGCAACTTCAGTGCTGTCCTCTGAAATAAATTCTTTTGGGGGAGGGGCAGGTGTTCACATAGTTTGGATTGGGGCCTGCCCCTCAGACCTCTCCATTGGTTCCCTACTCCTTGTATTCACATCTTGGAGCACTGGGTTGAAGTCTGGTCCCTTTCCCTGTGGAGATATAAACAATAACCTCCCCTTAGGTGGATTAGTGCCCTGTGCCCCAGCTATCCATATCCCTGGATTTGGTCTGGCCTCTACCATACTACCTGGTCCTCACCCAGGAATGTTTGCATGTAGTAGCTTTTTCCTGATGATCCTTTTGCATTTTTTTTAAAGCTTACCTCAGCGGACT
>NW_022104553.1:5320020-5321547 GCF_000313985.2 Echinops telfairi
ACTTCACCTAGCATAACTTTTTTGTGTTTGTTTGTGTGTGTGTGTGTGGGGGGGGGAATGGAGGGAGGGTGTTCAGCCTGCATTTATATCCAAATATCCGCTCATATGTTCCCATTGTTGTAGGATAGCTTATGTAATAGTATTTGTCAACCTGCCTTTAACTCTTGCAAGCCTCTCAGTGTCCTCTCCTGCCACCATTATTTTTCCCTAACCTCCCTCTTACTGTGTATTGCCTTCCCCTAACTCAAGTTAATTCTTGTCTACTTACAAGCCTGTGAGTTCCCCTCCCACACCTGTCAACCAACAAATACTGTTTCTTTTAGTGTGAAAAATTATTCTTGACTTTTTAAAATAGGGGTCTCTTACAATTCCTATCCTTTTATGATTGACCAATTTCACTCAACATAATGTCCTCTAGGTTCATTCAGGTGCTGAGTTATTTCAAGCATGAGTACTTTCTTCTATGTTTATTGGTGTTAGTTGTCAGTCATTTCTTACTGATTTTGACCCTCTGTACAACAGAATAATTCACTGCCCAGTCCAGTGACATTCTCATACCTCTTAGTTTAAGCCCATTGTTGCAGGCAACATGTCAATCTACCTCCTTGAGAGTGTGTTATTCACTGACCCTCTATTTTCGAAAGCATGAAGTCTTTTTTTAAGAACTGATCTATCCTGACAAAATTTACCAAGGACGCTACGCTAACTCTTGACATTCTTGCTGCCAAGGAGCTGTACATTCTGGTTATACAGCTAGACAGATTTGTTTGTGCTGGCAGCCCGAAGTATTTTCAACAATCTTTTCCAACACCATAATTCAAATGCATCAATTCTTCAGTGGTTTTCTTTACCTAATGTCCAACTTTTATATGCATATGAGGCAACTGAAATACCATCGCTTGAGTCAGGATTTCCTTAGCCCTCAAAGGTAACATCCTTGTTCTTCTACACTTTATAAAGAGGCCCTACACAGTATATTATCTTAATGCAATATATCACTTGATGACTGCTGCCTCCATGAGAATTGTTATGGATGCAGGCAAAATGAAATCCCTGACAAATTCTCCTCTCTCGCTATGGTGTTGCCAGTTGTAAGGATTTTGGTGTTCTTTACAATGGTTTGCAATCCATCTTGAAGGTTCCAGTCCCCCATTTTCATCAGCAAGTGCTTCAAGTCCTCTTGGTTTCAGTAAGCAAGGTTGCATTGTCTGTGTATCACAAGTTACTATCTAGCTACTCAAATTATTTTTCAGCAGAAAACTAAATAAGTATGGTGAAAGGATACAACCCTGATGCACACCATTCCTAATTTTAAACAACACATTACTCCCTAGTTCTGTCCCAATGATTACTCAGTGGTCTACGTACAGGATCACATGAGAACAATAAAGTGGTCTGGAATTCCCATTTTTCTCACATGCATATAAAATTTTGCTGAAGATCACCCAACAACAGTTGCAGAAGTACATTGAGAGAGCTCCCAGAAACTCAAGCTGGATTTAGAAAAGGATGTAGAATGAGGGATAT
>NW_022104553.1:5322101-5323941 GCF_000313985.2 Echinops telfairi
TATTTTATTTGCAGAATCCTTCAATATTTCAACTCATGCTTAAGTTTTTCTTAAAACTTTTTTGCTTCAGATATGCTGACTGTGGTCTTATTGCTTTCTAACTCCAGGCTTTTGACTATCTCCTTGGAGGAGAAGGATCTTCTGTTTACAGTGTCATTGATTAGTCCATGGTACTAATTTTTAAAACAGTATTGAGAGAAGGAGATTGCACAACTACATATCCCAATACCTGGATTATTCACTTACACACAAAAAAAATCCTTATGTGACTGGTACTATTTTCACAATGGGAATTGGTGATCAGGCAAAACTTACTTATATTCACTGACAAGGTCAGAAACAGGTCTGCCAGAATAACACATATCTTAATACAGCAAGTATGGCTTTGAAGTCTGAAATAAATGTCCGTCTGCCTACCAATAGCTCAATACTCTTGGTAGAGCTGCCTTCTGCTTCTTCACACACCATGTAGTTTCAGTCTTAAGTCCTTACGTTATAAGTGTGTTTGAAGTAGAGTCTAGTTAACCTAGTGGGGTTTTCATACTGGATTGCCTCTGATGTGGCCTTTGGAGTGTGTTTTGCACCTTTAAGACCCAGGATGCAATGACCCAGTGTTCTATAGCACATGGCATGGGTCCTCAGGGTAGATATAGCAACTCTGGTACAAGCCCGCAATCAAGTGATTTAAAAAAGAAGAAACTGACTTATTAGCTACACATTCCTAGGCATACTCCCCTATTAGGTTCCTTAAACTTATTGTTAGTCATTTTAATCCTGCTAAGAAATTTACCTCCCACTTTTTCTACCAACTGACATGCACTTGTCTTCTCCCAGACACTTTCATCATACTTATTGAATCTGTGTACTGAGCAAATCATCAGAGAATCTGGATGATATGCAGAAAAATATAGCATCAGGATTGGAGGAAGGCTTATTAACAACATGCCATATACAGATAATGTAATCTTGCTTGCCGTGAGGATCTGACGCACTTCATGAAAATCAAGGATTACAGACTCAGTAAGAATTACAACTCAATGTAAAGACCAAAATCCTCACAACTGGACATCATGATAAATGGTAAAGGTTCGAATCAAGTTGTCAAGGATTCCACCTCGCTTGGAGCTATAATCAATGCTCACGGAAGAAGCAGTCAAGAGAACAAATGATACACTGCACTAGGTAAATCTGTTGCACAAAACCTCTTTAAAGCGTTGAAAAGCAAAGATGCTACTTTTAGGACTAAGATGTGACAGAGCCAGGGAATTTCCAATTGCCTCATATGTGAAAGTTGGACACCGAATAAGAAAGACTGAAGGAGACTCAATGTATTTGAATTATGGTGCTGGGAGAGAATATTGCAAGTATCACAGACTGCCAAAAGAACAAACAAATCTGTCTTGGAAGAAGTACAGCAAGAGTGCGCCTTACATGCAAAGATGGCGAGATTTTGTCTCAGGCACTTATACATGTTATCAGGAGAGACCACTCCCTAGGACAGGACATCACACTTGGCTAAGCAGCGGGGCAGCATAAAACCTTGACGAGGCAGATTGACACAGCGGCTACAACAACGGGTTGAAACATAAGAATACTTGAGAGGATGGGAAGCACTTCATTCTGTTGTATATAGGGTTGCTATGAATCGGGACCAACTTAACTGCACCTAACAACAACGATTTTATAACAATTCTTTCACATAGCCTGGTAACAAGAAACCTCAAAAAATTTCAACTTATCCATCTTACGTAGACTTCATTTCCTTAACCGCATGCAATTAAAACAGGAACCAATAATAAGAATAGAATTTTAAATCTACATACTTAGAAATGAAAAAACC
>NW_022104553.1:5325404-5326627 GCF_000313985.2 Echinops telfairi
GCAGAGTGGAGACTCATAGCCCATTGGTAGGCAACTGGACACCCCCTTACTGAAGGGTTGTGGGGAGGAGATGAGCCAATCAGGGTGCAGGGTAGCAACGATGAAACATATAACTTTCCTCTAGTTCTTAAATGCTTCCTCCCCCCCTACTATCATGATCCCAATGCTACCTTACAAATCTGGCTAGACCAGAGGATGTACACTGGTACAGATAGCAACGAAACATAGGAAATCCAGGACAGATGACTCCTTCAGGACCAGTGGAAAGAGGGGCGATGCCTGAAGGGTGAAGGGAATGTGGGATAGAAAGGAGGAACCGGTTACAAGAATCTACGTATTACCTCCTCCCTGGGGGATGGACAGCAGAGAAGAGGGTATGGGGAGACGTCGGACGGTGTAACTTATGACAAAACAATGATTTGTGAATTATGAAGGGTCCATGAGGGAAAGGGAGGGAAAATGAGCAACTGATATTAAGGGCTGAAGTAGAGGGCAAATATTTTGGGAATGATGAGGGCAACAAATGTACATGTGTGCTTGACATAATGGATATATGTATGGATTGTGATAAGAATTGTACGAGCCCCCAACAAAATAATTAAAAAACAAACAAAAATAATTAAAAAACAAACAAAAATAATTAAAAAACAAAACAAAACAAAAAGAACTCTCAAAACATGGAATCCAGGACAGATAACCCCCCAGGAACAATAAAGGGAATAGTGATACCATGAAGGTAGAGGAAAGGTGGGGAGACAAGGGGGGAAAGGGGGGAACCGATAGCCATGATTGATGTACCCCCCCACCCCGAGGCACGGGGGCTGGGGGAGGACAACAAAAACATGGGTGAAGGGAGAAAGCAGATGGTATAAGATATGAAAATTTTAAAAATGAGGAGCTGATATCATGGGCTCAAGTAGAAAGAAAATGCTTTAAAAGCGACGGTGGCAACATATGTACAAATGTACTTGACACAATGGATGAATGTATGCATTTTGATAAGAGCTGTAAGAGCCTCCAATAAAAGTATTAAATTTAAACAAAAAGATATAATAAAAATAATTTATAAATTATCAAGGGTGGGAGGGTAGGGGGAGAGGAAAAAATAGGAGCTGATACCAAGGGCTCATGTAGAAAGAAAATGTTTTGGAAATGATGATGGCAACATATGTACTAATGTGCTTGATACGTTTGATGTATGGATTGTTGTAAGAGCTTTAAGA
>NW_022104553.1:5326727-5328972 GCF_000313985.2 Echinops telfairi
ATGTAAATACATTAATTTATAAAAATAGAGGTATTGGCCTATGTACATATATTTATATGGCAATACACTGAGGTAGTGGATGGACTTCAGGCCCCTGTTCACACCCTCCCTCAATGCAAGAACACTTTGTTCTAACAAACTGGCAATGTGAGATGCTCACTGTCCCAGCACAAGTGCTGAAGACAAAATGGGCACATAAGCAAATGTGGTGAAGAAAGCTGATGGTGGCCGGCTATCAAAAGATACAGCATTTAGAGACTTAAAGGCTTGAAGTTAAACAAGTGGCCATTTAGCAGGGAAGCAAAATGCCCACATGGAACAAGCACACATGGGGTAACAGGTATCAGAAGACCATAATACACAAACAAACAAAATATTTTGTTGAGAATGAGGGGGAAGAAGTAGAGACCCAAAGCCCATCTGTAGACAATGGGACATCCCCTCACTGAAGGGTCACAGGGAAGGGAAGAGTCAACCAGGGTGCAGTAAAGTACCGATGAAACACAATATTCCTTTGGTTCCTTGAGGCTTCCTCATCCCTACTATCATATTCCCAGTGCTGCCTTTCACTTCCGGCTAGAACGGAGCATGTACGCAGGTACAGATAAAAGCTCACGACACACAGAATCCAAGAACAGGAATGGGAATAGCAATACCACAAGGGTAGGGGGAAGGTGGAGAGAGGAAGGAAGGGGGAACCAATCTCAATGATCGACACATAACCACACCCCCTTCCTCCGGACAACAGAAACCATGGGGAAAGGGAGACAGCGGTCAGTGTAAGATATGAAAATAATAATTCATAATTTATCAAGGGGTCATGAGTGGGGGAGGGAGCGAAAAAAGAGGAGCTGATACCAAGAGCTCAAGACAAAGTAAATGTCAAGAAAAGAATGATGGCAACATATGTACAAATATGTTTGATAAAATTGATGTATGGATAGTTATGAGAGTTTTAAGAGTTCCCAATAAAATGATATTTTAATATTTAATAAATAAATACATGAATAACAATGAGTATGATAAGAAAATGTTCTAAAATTCGTTATGGTAATGAATGCACAACTCTTCTTGATGTGATCGAACTATTGAATTAAATATGTGGATGAAGTACCAATTAAACTTTTAAAAGTAAGAAAAAACCCCACACAACTCAGAAATCATAATAAAATAGTAGAAAATGCTTAGATGTGTAAAACAATGAAGATACTTATACAGAACTTTAAAATTAAACAGCATTTGATTATTTCATTTGAATAAACCAACCAACTACTGTGCAGGAGAAAGATGAGCATCTGCTCCCATAAGAATTTACAGCCTTGAAATCCTGTGTGAGGCTGCTGTGAGTTTGGCGCTAGCTCAACGGCAGTGTGAGTTATGTTACAAGTTATAGAATTATAAATTTAATTTTTAATCTCAGGGGACTTCTAAAAGCTCGTGGCAACATCCTATTGCCATTTTATATGAACTTTTTGAAGTCCTCTCATACATAAATAAAATATATATGAAAACTGGCTTGGAATCTAGGGAACAGAAGTAAAAGCTCACCACAAAAAAAATGAAGATCAAAAGGAAGATAAATTGATCTACTTTTTTAGAAGTAACAGTTAAGCGTGTTACAAAGAAATAATTTAGTGTTTTAATCTCTAAAACTTAAGTCCATCCATTCATTTAAGTTTATAAAGTCCTTTATGTAAACCCATGAGGTACTTGTTATTTATAGGAAACATACAAAAACTATCAGAAATCGTTGCTGGTCAGGCTGGGCAATCACAAGTTCAGAGGATATTCTTGTTCCACCGCAGACCTCATTTCTTGGCTATGGCATGTGTTCAATGGTACACCAGCAATTAATGGTATTCCACAAACTGCCTAGGATACAAAGGGAATTTTCATTTCAGGTTCCCCTCCCCTTTCACGTATGGGATATTTTTGGAAGGGTTTTCATTTTTTTCCTTCCCCCATCCGCTGAAAGAGAATTAAGAAAATTCCAACATGCCTTGGTGTCAGCAAGTGCTCTCTTTAAGTCCAGGTACCAGAGGATGATTGATGAACCTGTCAAGTGTACAGTAGCAGACAGAGAAAGTTGGCAGAAGTTCAGTGTTATTGAAAGAAATCTCAAATACTTATTTCATCTCCTGTATTAACTTTAATCACATTTTTAACATGCAGCCAAGAATGAAGCTTTGACAGTAAGTCATGCATTTACAGAGGCAAGCATTGTCAATTTTCTGCAGGGACAACT
>NW_022104553.1:5329631-5331620 GCF_000313985.2 Echinops telfairi
AACCCTTTCCAGTCGCCACTTCAAAGACCCGCAGGGCTACCTTGCCATGGTAATGCTATGATTCTCATTTTCCTTAAATATTAACTGCTCCAATGACAGCTGTTTTTGTCTATATTACTTATTGAATACCCTTCATACTTTTTTCCTATACCCTGGGGAGCTATGGCAGACCTCTTTTAAGCCACAATAATAAACTTTTTATTAATTCTGTTTTAAATTATTTTCCTAAGACATCTATACTTACAATTCTCTGACCTAGTCATTGAAGACCAATTCTGATGAACAGAGTTAATTTATCCTGTTTTTCCTCCTCTTACTGCCTGTTTAGGTAACCACATGTAAGCACTTAAAAATAAAAGATATATCCTTCTTCTTCTATAAAATATTTCATCAGAACTCCTGAAGGTCTTTCTTTCTTTTGATATAAGACTGCCATTGAATACATTGCTAAGCTTGAATAGAGGCTAAATGGTTTGGTGAGAATAATTTTTGCAGTGAGGGGAAGGACAGTCAATATTTTCTCAGGAGCTTTTTATCACTGAGCTTCAAGTTCTTAAAAGGTGGAATATTTGGCTAGGTCCTTCTCCATCTCAGCATATTGTTCTTTAAGCCTCTCCATGGCTTTTCTATGTTTCTCATCCACGCCCGCCTGCTTGTTATGTTGTTCTCTCATGAAAGCCTCCCACTGGGTTACACGCTGCTTTTCACTGGCTGGTATATGCTCATTACGAATCTGAGGAAAGAAAATTTGACAATCACATGACATTTTCCAGACAATTATTCTTATATACAAAAGAGAAATAGTAACTTGGTCTTTGGATACTATAACAATCAGCTTGTAAGTTACAATGATAAAATTGCATTATAGTTTCAATATCCAACAGTAATATAACACATTAGAAGAAATTTGTGGCTTATTTTACTACAAGTAAAAAGGAGTATTAATATTTCTGAATTTTCAAAAATGTCTATCTGTAAATGACAAAATCAAACAAAAACCAAGTGAGCTTTAATACCTCTAGTTCCTAACATTTTATTTAAATGCATAATATGTTTGATGATGTTTAAATACATATGCCAAAATAATTATGAGAAATTAAAATGCATGTATTATATTTTTAGACAAGGTCCTCTAGAGAAATAAAACCAGGACACTTATAAATATATATACATATATACATATACATATATATATATGGAATATAACAGCTAATTAGTCCACACAGCAGTACAGAGGGCTCAGTTCAACTCACTTCCATGGAACAGTTAATACACTGGAAGTCCTTCAACTCACAAGTGCTGCTAGGTCCAAGGTCAAGGAAACAGACTGCTGAGTCTTCCCCAGGACAATGTAGGCAGTCACAGGCACCAAACAGCAGACAGGTCACCAACAGTTGGTAGCTCAGGAGCTTAGCAAAGCAGGCCCAGATGGGATATCAAACTCAAGCAAGCCAACATGATCCGACAGCCTCAAGCTCAACCGATGTATATACACCAGTAGCATGGTGAAGCAGGTCTTGAAGGAACCTCAAGCTCAAGTAATATGATCCACAGGTTGGCTATCCCACAGGTAGTGTAGCTCACACGTTGAGGCAGAGAACTAGCTAAAGCAGCCGAATGCTGGTCCAATCACCAAAGAGCAAGAGAGAGGGGTGGGGCATGCCAAGCTATTAATCTCTTTTCCCTCCAATCAAACTGCAATCCTATTAATCCCACAGGTTGGCACAATAAACCTAACTATCACATACATAAAATATTTTTAGACTACATTTTAAAGAATTGTCCATTGTTAATCACTGGCAAGGAATCCTGATGGTTTAGTGGTTAAAGCAAGGTCAGCAGTCCCAAGCCACCAGCTGCTTTACAGGGAGAAAAATGGGCTGTTCTACACCATGATGGTTTTCAGGTTTAGAAAATCACAGGGGCAGTTCTATACCCTGTCCATAGGGCCACTCAGGATTGAATCAATGGCAGTGAGGTTGAGTGCTC
>NW_022104553.1:5333032-5334382 GCF_000313985.2 Echinops telfairi
TGATTTACAAATAAGGAATCCTACTTCGCGGAATTTCATTTATCATGGTAGGGTCTAGAACCGACTAACCGCGATAAATGAGGGTTCACTGTATTTGGAAATATCAATTAGCTGAAGCATAGCTGAGAAATGTGGTAAGACCTTTAAGCCATCAAAATAAAAAAAACATGATACCACAGACCATTTACCAATACTACAGTGTGCAAGAAAAACTCTTCTTATTCAGAACCTATTTGTCCCACCTATTTGTCTTGATTGAAGAACTGTGTCCTGGGTAGTTCTTTATCCTAATTGTAATCTGAGACTTTCCTAATAAGCTCATAATTGTGAATATTGTCTGTGAATTCTGTGTAGACACTGCAAATGTATTATCAACTTCAGTAGAGAAGTAGACAGCGCTGTGGAAGGGCCAGCTGGTGTCAGAATTAGTTAAAAAGTTGGAGGAGGTATGTTTGACCTGCCTCTTAAGAATCAGCCTTGTGTTGATGATCTTGAATTCTCAAGTGCAGTTAAAGGAAGTCAAACACCACCCCCACACCATTTTTACAGATGTATAAGCCACGAGCTCTCGAGAAAAAAAAAACCTTTAAAAGCATAAGCAAATCTAATAAATATTTGTGGACTATAGGTGATTCAGAGCACTTATGCTTATTTTATTCTTTAGTATAGTTGACTAAGGCTTCAAAAGTTGATGCTGTGCAAGAATGTAAGTCTATGTTATTGACAGATACCATTAATCACTTCATCTCCCTTGAGGGCAACAGTGTTTTCAAAAGCTGGTGAGTTTCACAAGTCAATCATAGTTTCCATCTGAACACTGTTCTTATTGCTAGTACCCAAAAATGCTTCTTTGTATTTAGTAGTTTTAAGACATGTGTCAAATTACTGGGGAACGTGCATTTATTGTTCTTCTGAATGTACTTTTAGAAATCAATGGTAAGAAATAGGATTTCGATGAAGTTTATCATCATTTACTTCATACCAAATTCCACAAATTGCCTTGATATAAAAGAAATAATGAAAAAAAGAAAAGATGAATAATGACAATAGTCAATTTAATTCCCCTGCTTCTGCCATCTCTCTTTGCTTTGAGTCATTCAAGATACAAAATGTAGTCACCAGCATAATCAACAGCAACAGCATTGGTCTGTTATTGGAGGCAGAAGTCAAATTTGCTTTATACGTATTTGCTAGGAGAGATGTTAAATTTTACCTCTATGCCTCAAATACGTATATAAATATGTATATAGTCAAGACTCCGTTGAGATGTCAGAATCTTGAAACAAAACAGGAACGGCATTAAAAAAAAATACTTTCTTGGCAGTCTGGTAATTATGTAAGTACTGACAA
>NW_022104553.1:5336719-5338087 GCF_000313985.2 Echinops telfairi
TTTAAATAGAACCTTAAAATTGTGATAAAGCAGCAGATGATCACTGACTCCTGACTCTGCTCATCCCTCTCGCGTCGACGCCTCACCCACCGAACAGGGGACCCCTCACTCCTCCGCGGCTGGACCGCGGCAACTATTAACTGAGAGACCAGTGGTTTGAACCTATCAGAGGCACCTAGCACAGAGACCTGGCCTTCTGTTTCCCAAAGGGCTTAAAACTCTTGTGGACAGTTCTACACTGTGTACATGTGGTCATCGTGAGCTGGCACGGACTCAATGGCAACTAACAAGCCATCCACCCACCAAAGTCTGGCTTGAATTCACAATATTCCTAATAAATTGCTATTAGTGTAATGATTTGAAATTTCCCTTCTAGATTAATAATTCTTCAGGTATACAAATCACTTTGAATCCCCGCTGGCAACTAGCAAGGTAGAGGACAAGAATGTGTCTACTGTTCAGCCAGCATGACCCATTGAAGGCTCAGTGCCCAGTCTTTATAGCACTCCCTGGACACCATGCCAGCACCACACCCTGACACTCATTTCCTGACTTGGCTTTGCCTTGTCTTATTATAGATGTGCTCAGTAATAGTCCTACTTCTTGACCTGGCCTGCTGGGATTCTATTACTCCTGGACAGCCTTCCCACCTGTCCTAAATGTGAAGCCCCTTCGCTTTCCTCAAAGTATTGAATTTTCACATTGTATAGCAACACCTAGAGTTTAATAGAGAGGGCAAAAACTTAAACCAGGGCAGGCTCTATTCCATTATATCTTTACACAGTGCCAGATCTGAATTATTATTGTGGACTAACCACAAAATATTCCAGACATTGAGATGATAGCATTTGCTACTATTCACATACAAAAAGGCATTTTCTATGTGATGTAATATTTTCAACATTTCCTAGTAAGTGTAAGGCATATATATCTTTAATAGATAAAGGAAAATATTTTATGAAAACCGCAAGTAAAACCAAAATTATCACAGGAACTTAAATTCTTGGACTGTTTTTCCACATCTGAATTTAATAAAAAGATAATTCAAATAAAGCAAAGCACTGCCTAGCAAGTAATCCACATAATCCTATGACTATTCATTAAATAACCCACAGACCATATGAAATGCTTCCTTTTCTAAAAGAAATGTGTGCAATATACGCAATGTTTCAAGCTCAAAGGAAAAATTCGTATTTCTAATCTTGCAGGAATTATTTCCACCATTCATCTGTCAGTTGTCATACTGGAGTGGCTTCCATGTTGCTGAGATGCTGCCATTAAGCCACCAGTATTTCAAACAGCAGCAGGGTCACCTTTGGTGGGCAGGTTTCCATGGAGCTTCCAGACTAAGACAGACTAGAATGAAGG
>NW_022104553.1:5339600-5341054 GCF_000313985.2 Echinops telfairi
CCCACTTGCCCTCTGCAGTGCTTAACACGTGGCTGGGGAAATCACACCCACCTTCTTTGGGGGAAATCCTGCCTGCAAAGCTGGAGTTGCTCCTACCAGTCCTCTGTGGACCCACGTGACTAAGGGAACTTCCTCCCGCCTCCCGTCGTGCTTCACATGGCCTAAGGCAAATCTGCCAACACTTGCCAACGTTCCACACTGCTGCGGAAACTTCTGCCCAAGCTCCACAGCAATGGACCTCACCAGGACAATTCGCCCAACATTTATGGTGCTCTACACCAAAGCGGGCAACCCACCATGCTTCTGTGACAGTCCTGTTGCAGCAAGCACTACTGCACGCCCTCTGCGGCACCCCAAGCTTCCTTGGGCCACACCATTATGGCATCTTGTGAAATCACCCAGTACAACACCATCCTCGTGGATCCACAACAACCGAATGTGTGTCCCCTGAGAAGATCATCCAACATACACTCCAAATAATAGAATACTGGTTGACTACGGAAAAGTGAAGCCACAGGAGGATAAAGTGGTAGGCCAATTTGAGTGAAATTGGCTGCAAGCAGTTTGAAGAAGCATTCCTACAAGTCTCCCAGAGGGAGCCAGTGCTTTTCAATTCCCTGCAAAATGACACGTGGCTCTAAAACAATGAAACACAAACAGTAATCGGCCTCAAAGATGTCAACAGAAAAACAGGAGAAACAAAAGGCAATGGCAGATGTCCTGAGCCTAATGACATCCATAGAAGCAGCAGACACTATTCTTCCACAGAAAGAAATTTTGAGAATGCTGCCTGGATTCATACACGATATGAGGAAACAATACAGAAAAAGAATGAAATGATAGAGGAGATAAAAGATGATACACCAAAGGAAAATACAAGAGCTTAGGGACAAGATAACAAACCCAGAAGTAGACTCACGGACTTCGCCAATCGACTGGAGGAGGCAGAGAATCGTACCACTGACCTAGAGGACAGCCAAGCAGACTTTAACAAACGTGAACAAAAATCTAGTATGATTATCAGAGAAACTGAAGAAAACCTAAGAGCTATGTCTGATGCTATGAAGAGAAACATCAGAATAATTGGATTACTGGAGGAAGACAGAACAAAGAAGTCATCAGCAACAATAGGGAGAGAATTCTTGGAGGAAAACATCCCCAGCTTAATGAATGAAAACCAAGCAATTATTAAGGAGGCTGAGAGAACACCAGCTACATAGAATCCCTAGAAGTCATCAAGGCATGTAATAGTAAAACTATGCAACTTTGAGGAAAAGGAGAGAGTCATAAGAGTAGCTAGGGAACTAACTACAAGCTTTTCTTTCTTGGTATATTTTAATTTGTTCGTTGTCAGTGGCTTGATGTTGCTGTTTTGTTGTACATTGTTGCTTGGTTTTGCTCTGTCCTGTTTTTGTGCATGTTGTTGTCTCCGCAGGTCTGTCTGGATAGGACAG
>NW_022104553.1:5350676-5360354 GCF_000313985.2 Echinops telfairi
AGGGTGAAAGAAAGGTGGGGTCGAAAGGGAGAATCAATTACAGGGATCTACATATAACCTCCTCCCTGGGGAATGGACAACAGAAAAGTGGGTGAAGGGAGATACTGGTCAGTGTAAAACATGAAATAATAACAATTTGTAAATTATCAAAGGTTCGTTAGGGAGGAGGGGTAGGGAGGGGAAAAATGAGGGGCTGATACCATGGGCTCAAGTAGAAAGAAAATGTTTTGAGAATTATGATGGCAGGACATGTACAAATGTGCTTGACACAATGGATGGATGGATGGAATGTGATAAGAGTTGTAAGAGACCCCAATAAAATGATTAAAAATAAAAAGTACCATGGACAGCCAGAATGAATAAATGTGTTCAAAAAGTGCTGCCAGAATTTGCATTAGAAAACTGTGAGACTTCACCTCACATACTTTGGACCTGTTATCAGAACACCAAGCCCTGAAGAAGGAGGGTCAGCAAAATAGAATACCCAAATTGAGATGGAATGACACAGGGATTGCAATACGAGCCCCAAAACAGCAATTATGAGCACATCACAGATAGGGCAGTGTCACAATCTGTTGAACAAAGGGTCACAATGAGTTGGACCCACTTCATCTGTACCCACCAGCAGCAATATTGAAGCTTGAGCACAACCATTCTAACATCATTACTTTGCTGAAAGACAGCAAAGAATTCCTTAACTCAGAGGTGTTGGCATTTGTGAGCTGAAGTGAATTAGTATTGGGCACTCTAGATCATATGATATACTATGCTGGGAATGACAAATTGAAGGAGAAGAGCATATTGTCAAAAACAAAATTACAAAAAAACCCAAAACAAAATTATAAGATCTATCCTTACGTTTTATGCTATAATATGATAATATGCATATACCTACAAAGAAGATTAAATAACACAAGTATTGTTCCAATTTATGCACCAACCACTGATAAGAAAGGTGAAGAGATTAAATATTTTTACTAACTGCTCCAGTCTGAAATTTATCTAACAGGTAATCAAGATGTATTCATAATTATGAATGACAGGAACTAGAAGGTTAGAACCAAAGGATCAGTACTTGGAAAATATAATCCTGTTCATAGAATTGATATTGGACATACAGCACGATAGAATTCTGCAACACCAACACTTTATTCGTTGAAAATACCATTTTCAACAACATAAATACTTACTGTCCACATGAACCTCACCAGATAGTTACACAGAAATCAAATTGACTATATCTGTAGAAAAAGAATGGAGAAACCAACCAAATTACAGCGAAGGGTTGACTGTGAAACAAAACATCAACTGCTTGCCTGAAAGTCCAAGTTGAAGATGAAGAAAATTAAAACAAGTCCACCAGAGTCCATGTCACTTAACCTTAGAGCCAATCTCAATATTTTTTTGCATTGAACACTAATGATCAAAGACAAAAGGTTGTGGGATGACATCGGGGCATCATACATAAAGAAAGCAAAAGATCATTAAAAAAAAAACAGAAAAAAGACCAAAATGGATGTCAGGAGAGATTCTGTAGGCTCTAGAATGCTGGAGAGCTAAAGTGAAAGGAAGAAATGAAATAAAAGAGCTGAATATAAGATGTCAAAATGCAGCTAAAGGAAATATAATAAAGTATTATAATGAAAAATTCAAAGAATTTGAATAAGAATAAGAAAACCAAGAGAAAAACATGCTTGGCATTTCTCAGACCAAAACAACTGATAAGAAAAGTCAAATCTCAAGTTACAATAGTAACGAATTCAATGGGAAAAATATTAAATGACACAGGAAGCATTAAAAGAAGATAAAATACACAAAATACCTGTACCAAAAAGAATTGGTCGATGTTCAACCATTCAAATGAGAGTACACAGACACCTGCATAAAACAACCAGGAATTGATGGCACACCGATTGCAATGTTTCAACAAATGGATGAGACACTCGCTTATCTATGCCAAGAAATTTGGAAGAGATCTTATTTGTGCCCAGTCCAAAGAAAGGTGACCCAACAGAATGGGGAAATGACTGTTTATCATTAATATCACATGCAAATAAAATTTTGCTGAAGATAATCCAAAATCTATTTCAGCAGTGTGTTGACAGGGAGCTGCCAGAAATACAAACCATAGTCAGAAGAGGATGTAGAATGAGGAATATCATTGATGTCAGATGAATCTTGTCTGAAAGGAGAGAATACCAAAACGAAAACTATGTTTTCTTTTACTACCCTGATTGCCCGAAAATAAGACAGTGTCTTATATTAATTTTTGCTTCCAAAGAGGCGCTAGGTCTTATTTTCAGGGGATGTCTTATTTTTCCATGAAGAAGAATACGGTACACATTTCTTGTTTATTGTTTTATTAAAAGAGACCTCACACTTCCTGTCTGCTCCGGCTGCACTACGGACAACAGTGAGCTGCACAGCGGTGCCCTCCGCTATAGTCCAGAGTTACGGTAGCTTGGGGGGTAGGGCTTATTTTCATGGAGGTCTTATTTTCGGGGGAGATGCCTTATATTTCAGCGAGAGGCAAAACTGTAAGTAGGTCTTATTTTCGGGGGATGTCTTACTTTCAGGGAAACAGGATATAAAAAGGCATTTGACTGTGTGAGTCATAACAAATTATGACTAATACTAAGAAGACCAGGGATTCCAAAACATGCAGTTATGCTTATGTGGGAGCAAGAGGCAGTCTTTCAAATAGGGGGATACTGCATGATTTAAAATCAGGAAAGGTACGCATCTGGCTTGTAGACTATTACCACTTTTATTCAATTTGTATGCTGAGAAGATAGTCTAAAAAGTTGGATTATAAGGATATGAATTAAAATTCAACATAAATAAAGTGAACATCTTCACAAGTAAACCAATTAGCAACCTCATAATAAATGGAGTAAAGATTAAAGTTGTCAAGAATTTCAATTTACTTGGATCCACCAGCAGTGCCTTAGAAACAGCAGTCAAATCAAATCAAATTTAGGCAAGTTGCTTCAAAAAAATTTAAAAAGCAAAGGTGTCATTTTGAAGACTAAGGTACTCCTGACCCAAGCCAGGCTATTTTCAATATCTTCATAGGCAGAGGAAAGCTAGACAATGAAAAAAGAAAATCAAAGAAGAACTGACAAAGATTGGTGCTGGTGAAAAACACTGCACATCTTGGCCTGCTCAAAATAAGAACAAATTAGAAATAATGAAGATATTGAATGGTAACAAGAGACCAGCATGTGGTAAAATCATAATCACATGGCCCTCCTTGTTTAATTTAAACAAAGTAGCCATTTTAAAATATGTTTAAATTACTGGAAAAATGTAAATAAATTTGAGAATGAATAAACTTTGGAACGTAAATACTATGGAATATTATACAACCTTAAAGAATAACAATGAATCTGTGAAATACCTCAACATGGAAGAGCCTGGAGGACATTATATCACATAAACTAAGTCAATCCAAAAGGATAAATATTGTCTTAGACCACTATTAGAAAAAGCTTTCACACTAAAAGAAACATTCTTGGGTGGTTGCTGGGAGTGAAAGGCAAAGGCGGGCGGGGAAGTCACATGGCAAAAGGGTGAAGGGGAAGACAATACACAACAGGAGGGAGGTTAGGGAAAAAATGGAGACAGGGGAAGATGCTGGGAGACTTGGAAAAAGTAAAGGCAATGAGGTAAAAACTGTTAGATAAACAATCCTGCAATACCAGTAATCTACAATTAGATGCCTGAACACACAAAAGTGAAACAGATGTACTGTACCCATGAGTACATATTGACTTGATAGAGGATATTTGATTACATATATTTATGTACTTTTGATATAAATATATGTGTGATAGTTAGGTTTATTGTGTCAATCTAGCCAATAGGAACAGGTGGGATTAATCAAGTTGCAATTTGATTGGAGGACAAAGAGATAAATGGCTCTGCACGCCCGCTCCCCTCTCTCTTGCTCTCTGTTGATGGACCAGCATGTTCTCTGACTCAACCTGTGAACTACCTGTGGGCCAAGTCAACCCATGGATCATGTTGCTAGAGCTTGAGGGTCCTTTGAGACCTGCTGCTGCTGCTGCTGCTGCTGCACGTGTTGCTTGAGCTTGGGGCTGGTAGATCCTGTCGCCTTGCTTTGCTTGAGTTTGTTATCCCATCCCGGGCCTGCTTCCTTAGCTCCCGAGCTACTGACTATTGGCTATCCACCCTGCTGTTTGCTGCCTGCGGGCAGACTCTGACTGCCTTGCTCGAGGGAGGACTCAGATGTCTGCTTTCTTGACCTTGGACCCAGCAGCCCACAAGAGTCGAAGGACTTCCAGTATATTACCTGTTCCATGAAAGTGAGTTGAACTGAGTCCTCTGTACTGCTTGGGGACTAATTAGCTGTTATATTCCTTCTCACTGTATATGTATATGATATATATGATAATATATATATTTATCATAAGTGTCCTGGTTTTGTTTCTCTAGAGAACCTTGCCTAACACAATATCCAAGTATATAATGGAGCATTCTTGGGGACAATGTTATTAAATCTTCTTACCTATCACCAAAAACCCTCAAGAACACCAATATCAACTGGCATAACGTAGTTCACAAAATGTTCTATATCACACTTTAGTGAGTTGCAAGTGGAGGGCAGCCATTGAAAAGGTGCCAATATTGGTCTCTCCTCATCCTAAGGAAAGATGAATGATGAAAATAGAAAGAGTCACGGAAATAAAATGTCCCATAGGCCAATGGAATCCACAAACATCAATCTTCACCACCATGAGACCAGAGAAACTAAATGGTACCAGGTTACTGAATTCTCTGAAAAAGATCAAAGGAGAAGGTTCTAGAAAGTGTGGGAGAAAAATGTGGAACAAAAATTAAAATCATAAAAGGGACCAACCAGGCTTAGTGGTTGGATAGAGAGCAGTAGAATCCCCCCAAGACTCTGGGGGTCACCCTTCAGGTCTGAAACGGAATACACTCCCAGGTTTAAATAATTAACCTTTCAAGATCAAAAGGGCAGCATTTACCCAAAGACCGAGAGTCAGGGAAGAAGGAGGAAAAGAAACAGGAAGCACCAGAGGAAGTGGCGAAAGCTATGAAACACCGAGGATGCCTGAGAAGCACTGACCGAATCAGCGGAAACAAAACGTGGATAAACTGTTGAATGCAAAAATGGATGATCTGCTTTGTAAACCTTTAACCTAAATCCCAAGAAAGTTTTTAAAAGGACATCCATTCAGAGAAAGCATCTGCTAATAATATGATGATAATGAAGGACCAAGAGTTACATGCTCTATGATCCAAGAATTTTACCTTTCTTTGTTCCTGCTCCATCTGTTGAAGTCTATAGACTGAGTGATTAACTGCTTGCACTGCAATAAAACAGACATCGGGGTTTCAATCAGCATTCCTTTACTTGGGGGCTTGGGACACAAGGGGGGAAAGAATTGGTTTAGAGCTCTAAAAACATATATACTCTCCCCCCAAAGAAAAAGACATTATTTTGGCAGAGGGGGTGATTGGAATGGAAAATAAAAAGGTTTTCCAGTGTTTTCAGGAAGTCAGAGCTAGAATCATCACTCCTGAGTTGCAAGCACCTGTGTGCACGCACCAATGACAAGTTAACAATAACATTCTCTAAAAGGATGTTCAATGCTCGATAAATTTATCATTATGCTCTGATTATACCTTTGCATTGCCTGATAATCACCACCTCCACCATTTGCTCATTTATAATTCAACACTTTCAGCTAGTATTTGGTATCTAGATTGCTTCAACAACTTACCATTATTCTTGCCTCTGTTCTTGTCTTCCAACTCTTCCTGGCTGCTACTGCCAGATTCAACTTTCTCTAGATGAATGAGTCTTGTACCCCTCTTAAAAATCCAAATGCTAGTAATAATTTTCACAAAACTTACGACCATCAATTCGATACCAACTCATAGAAACCCTAGTTATATAAGGTTTCTAGGCTGTTAATTCCTACATGCGTAGACGGTCTCTTTTCCCCTTGGAGTGACTGGCGGGCTTGAACTAGCAACCTTGTGGTTAGCAGTCCAAAACTTAGTCACTCACTGCCATCAAGTCAATTCCGACTCATAGAGCTATGGATAGGGCAGGGTAGAACTGTCCTTGTGACAGGCTTTCAAGATTGTAATTCTTTATAGGAGTTGGAAGCCTCATCTTCCTCCTGAAGAATGGCTAGTGGTTTCAAACTGCGAACCTTGTGGTTTGCAGCCCAACTTGTAACCACTATGCCAACACTTGAAGTTACCATTTATTAGGACTTGGTAAAATGGAGGGACAGCAAAAAGGAGGAAGGCCCTCAGCGAGATGAAGCGACACAGTGGCTGCAACAATGGGCTGAATCTTAATAACAAGTGTATGCTAGTAAGACAGATTTATGTCAGCTTGATATACAAAAGTGTGTGGGTGATATCAATCAGTCCACAGCCTGATAGAGCCTCCTTGGGGGCACGGCCTTCTCATAAGGAGGGCTCTGAGAACCTCTCCCTCTGCCTTCACCGTCCTGCTTTATGGTCACCCTGAGAGCTGCTGGAGCCTTGCCATGTTTCCACCAACCTTGGTTCCACAAGCTTCTGCACCCATCAGCCTGTGAGCTCCCTGAACTCTGTCTGCATCATTGCATGTGGCTGCACGAGTCTGCAGAGCGACTTATGGTCCTCAGTTACACTGGGCTGGGATTTTTTTTTTTTAATACCGGTAATTACTTCTTGAAAGAAAGCTCTTTTTCACACACATGAGTGTCTCTGGATTTGTTTCCCTGGTCAATCTGGCCTGACACAGATTGTAAGGATGGACCAGGACATGTTTGTTCTGTTATACATAGGGTTGCTATGATGTGGTTGCTCAATGGTACCTAACAACAACAGTAACAACAATGTGATAAGAATTGTGTTAAGTACTTTGGTATGTTACCCATCTTGATCCAACCTTCCTATTAGGATAGGGTCACTATTTCATTAAGATAGATATGAAAACAGAGACACAGAGGTTAAATGGCAAGAGAGCGGGGGTCAAATAATTAAGTAAAGGAAACATGATGTTAAATTAGACTATTCTGATTGTAAACTTTTTTCTTAACCTTAATACTCCTCTGTCTCCCTTAAGATTTCATCAACTACACTGGCTTAAATTCTTCAGTTATTCAAACCTTTGCACCTACTAATCCACTGTGATGAGAGTCGATTCTAGCCAATAGTGACCCTGTAGCACAGAGTAGAAGTGCTTGCTTTGAATTTCCAAGGTTGGAAAAAGCCTCTTTTTCTCCTAAAGAACAGTGGGTTTGAACCACTGGCCTTGAGGTTGCCAGCTCAAAAGTTAACCCACAGCACCACCACGGCTCCTTTTTCATCCGCTAGACCACAGCTGTTTCCACTTTATCCAAATAGAGATGCTTCCTGTAGAGCCTGAGAGACCAGCTAGGATTCAAATCTTGGCTTGAGAATTACAAGCTACATAATGAAAAGTGGGTGCCACTTGCTCATTCATTCACAATTTGTCAAATATTTATATGTGTAACATGGCGGACACCATTTTGGTTGGCATCTATTCTCTCAGTGCATCAGCTCCTCATTTATAAAATGGGCATAATAAGAGCAAGATTTCAGAGCTGGCAGGAAAATGAAATAAGAGTAGACATTGGGAATACTTGGATGCCACAAAAAGTTAGGTGTTTGGTTACTAACTGCTGAAATCCACCAGGAGGCACTTCTGAAAGACCACAGCCATAGAAAAAGTCTATGGAGTAGTGCTACTCGGAAACATGTGGGGTATAGGGTCATCATGAGTTGAAATCGATTCAACAGCAACTTTTTTTTTTTAATAGTAGATATTAGGATTAAAAATAAATTACTTAAGTATTAATAATAAAAAGCACCTAACACAATCTTCACATATAGTAAGCAGTGAAGATATATAAATTATGATATTTACTGTACTACCTATAATAAAAATACTTTCCTAATCTTTCCTTAGAGGGTTTCCCCATATCTTCATCGGGAATACAATGCATCATACCCTTTTCCCTGGCCTTCTCCAAATCAGGAGGGCTGTCGAGTTTTATAAGTAAGCCTGACTCGCTGCCTCCCTCCCATCCTGCCTCAACTAGGTCATAAGTTCCGTAAAAAGGCAAGGACTGTGTTTCTCTTTCAGAAAATATTAGCCACCTCCTTGTGTAAATGTTGTGAAAGAGAAGGAGTTTGCTTTACAAAAGTCACATTCTAACTAATAATTACTAAGTTAGTTCCATCAACAATAACAAACTAGGTTCCCACTCACTATTTGTTCTATGAGAAAAGCAAAAAATGAAACAAACAGGAGTTGACTTGACGTGCCTGCTCTCCGTGGCAGAGTGATGTGACCTCATCTTTCTCAAACAGTGGCTCTATAATTTCCTGGGTGTTTTTTCCCACCTAGTTTTGAACATGACTTAAAACTCCGTTCGGTGGTTTTGGTGCTTCACAATTTCCACACACTCCCAGGCTTAATCTGAAAGATGGGGTACAGGTCTATGACACTTTTGGTCCCTCGTTACATCCTTGAACACATCTTACAGCGGCACATCCTTCTTCCTCAGCAGGACTGTCTTGGGGTTTTGACAGAATATGCTATGTTTAAAACTTTGGTCCTTTTAAAGGAATGCACTTTTGAACTCTTTAATCACACAATAGAAGGGTTTTATATTTAATATTTTAAGAACTCCACTTGCCTCCAAGAACAAAGGGCCCTTTTCTCCACAGGTCCTATCACTTCCATTTCATTTACTGTTCCCACTGAACTCAAAATAGGACCGTTTTTTTCTGGTCTCTCGGGGTTGCAGGAAACCATACAGCTTCCCTCAAAAGTCATTAATTTATCAAATGCTTTTCTCCTTAAGCAAAAGATTATTCAATGAGATTAGCACCACATGCAAAATTATTGCAACACATACAGTTTCCAATGGCCTGGTTTCCCTCCTGTGGAAAAGTGTAAAATCCAAACTCACGGCCATCGAATCAATCCTGAGTCACAGTGACCCTAGTGGACAGAGTAGAACTGCCTCTTTGCGTTTCCAAGACTTAACTCTTCATGGAGGTAGATAACCTCCTCCTTCTCCCTTGCTTTAGCAGCCCAGCACGTCATCTCGACACCACTCGGGCTCCTCCAAATCCATTCTGCTTTAATGATAGTAGCAGCTTGTTTATATTTACTACCAAGTGATGGGAGAGCTGTACAAGAACCATGCAAGTTTATAGTTGTACAACCATGTGGGTTTATTGTAAGTCATATCTTTTCAGTTTAGTGATGAGGCGACGTTTGTCCTGTACCTGTTAGTACCCCTGCTGTACTCTCTCTTCACATACATGTTTGTGTCAACAGAGAACTATGAAGTTGGTTATAAGCAGGAGTCTACTTGATGGCAGTGAGTGTGGGTGCTTAAAGTATACCCACGTCAGCACCTCAGGACTCAAAAGACGGTGCATCTTCAGTCAGCCATCTAACACTGGGCACACAGCTCAGAAACTATGGGGAAAAGAAGTGGGAATGCTGAGCATTACTACAATGGAGGCCTATGACGGAAGCTTCAGCTCAGAACTGTTCACTCATTTGTCCGGGTAGCCAATCACTATCAAGTGTCCTCAGGTTGGATGAGCAGAGGCACCTTTGTTTTTCTCCTCCTGGCTACTGGA
>NW_022104553.1:5361011-5363398 GCF_000313985.2 Echinops telfairi
AGGCCGCGCTTTTCCTATTAAAAGAAACAAATAAATAAATGCATAAATGGCTAATACAGAATGTGTTTTAAGTCCTAGTAATTGCTTTCTCTAGAATTTCTACCCTGGATTTAATTATTATATTATTACTAATTACTGAAATTTGTACAATCTTCTTCTGGTTATTTGGCAGTAAATGAGATCACAACCTGGAGGCATTTTTAAATTATATGTTCTAAAAGTTGCAATATAAGTAATGTTTTTATGACAATATTTTTAAATAGAGAAAAGCCAGCAGTGTAAGATACGAAAATAATAATTATTTATAATTTATCAAGGGTTCACGAGGGTGGAAGGGTGGAGAAGGAGGGAAAAATAAGGAGCTGATACCAACAGCTCAAATAGAAAGCAACTGTTTAGCAAATGATGATGGCAACATATGTACAAATATGCTTGATATAACTGATATATGGACTGTTATAAAACTTGTAAGAGCCCCCAATAAAATGATCTTAAAAAACAAAAACAGGGAAAAGAAAGTAAGTTATAGTCAATTGATAATGGCTGCTCTAGCCATAATTCCTATGAGATATAATTATGGACTTTATAGTTGTGGCTATAGTTCCATTTGGAGGACATTCTTTTAAAATGGACAAGAATAGGGTGAGATTAAGACTTGACATTTGAAGAGGGTGTGATACAAGCCACACCCTTTGTTTCCTTGTGAGCATCTTCTACTCTACTTTAGTAGAAGGTGTGGCTTAATAAACAATCCTTTGACCACATCCTGGCCCACCAAGACTCAAGAATGACATTCCTGTTTACAGTAGGCAATGCACAGAGAGGACTGTGGGGCTGGCCCCACCACAAGACACAACTCCCCTTCATTGACCCACAGTGTTACAGGGGACAGCACTGGACTCAGTGTGGGAATTGTGCCTGGTATCACCCCCCAAACCAGAGTGAAACACAAAGGGAACACAACAGAGCAGCAAGGGGAGCAAAGCAATGAAGTACACCCTAGGAATTCTGAAAATAGACCTTGGAATTAGTGGGCATGGAGTGACACTTCACCAGATCCCACTGGAAAACATTCAGAAGTGTCAGCAGACAGACCTGGAAGAATTTATAGGCTTTTTGTTCTTTTCTTTTTCTCATGTCTATCCCTATAAGATACACAGGATAACCAACAATCCCAAGGGAAGAACAATGAGGCTGACAGCTCCGGGGCGGGAGCTGGGGGACATGGGAGAGGAGGTGGGGGACAAAGGGATGGGGGAGCCAACAAACCCACGGACAAGGGAACAACAAGAGATCTAGAATTGATGGCAAAGAGGGCAAAGAACGGGGTTTGATCAAGTGCGATGCAGCCGAGACAAAGTACTGAGAGTCGAATGAAGGTCGAACAAGTTAGTGGGACAGGAGGAAAGTAAAATGAAATAGAGGAAAGAACTAGGAGGCAAAAGACATTTATAGAGGTATAAATACAGAGATGCACACATGTAAATATATTCATACATAACAATAGGGATATAGGTCTATGTACATATATTTAAATGTGAGGCATTAAGGTAGCAGACGGGCATTGGGTCTCTTCTCAAGTATTCCTCCAATGCAAGAACACTTTGTTCTAATAACCTGGCATTCTGTGATGCTCACCTTCCTGAACAGTCACTTAAATCAAAATGGTTGCATCTGCTAATGTAGTGAAGAATGCTGATAGTGCCCGGATATTACAAGCTATAGTGTCTGGGGTCTTAAAGGCTTAAAGTTAAACAAGCAGCCATCTAGCAGGGAAGCAATAAAGCCCACATGGAAGAAGCACACCAGCCTGTGTGATCACGAGGTGTTGACAGGATCAGGTATCAGGCACCAGAAGACTCAACACAAAACAAATATATCGATGCAAATGATGGTGGTCTATGTGGAGACCCGAAGGCCATCTGTAGGCAATTGATATTTCCTCACAGAAGGGTCACAAGGAAAGAACGACTCAGCCAGGGTACAGCACAGCACCAACGGAACGGAACACACAACATTCCTCTTGTTCTTTAATGCTTCCTCTCCCACTACTATTATGACCCCAGTTCCACCTTACAAATCTGGCTAGACCAGAATATGTACATTGGTACAGACAATAATAGCTCTCGACACATGGAATCCAGGACAGATAAACCCCTTAGGAACAGTGATGAGAGTAGCAATACCATGAGGGTAGGGGAAGGTGGGGGAAGAAGGGGGAGAAACTGAACAAACTACAGTGATCGATGTATAAACCTACTCCCCCCACCCCCACAGCAGGGGGATGAACAACAGAAATGTGGGTGACAGGAGACAGTGGACAGTGTAAGATATGACAATAATAATAATTTATAATTTATCAAGGGCCCAAGAGGATGGGAGGGTTG
>NW_022104553.1:5363692-5365363 GCF_000313985.2 Echinops telfairi
CCATCACATAGTTCTAACATACATCACCTCACCTGGAAAGCCAGGCTTCTGGTTCCTGACCAAGCAAGTAGAAACAAGAAGACCTGTTGTGACTCTTGGACTTTTTGGTTTCTGGCTGTGAGCCCTGCATTTGGGTCACCTCTGTCTGATCTTTGGATTTGGGCAGGAACAGCACCCACAGCCATGGGAGACATCTCAAAGTTTTGTTTCCGTGGGACGTTGCAGTCAACTGTAAATCTCAGAGACCTGAGAGAATATACTCAAGGGGGCGGGGGGTGGGGTGGTGGGGGGGGTGAGGTGGTAGACCGAGCAGCATCTTGGAAGGACTGACACCATTAATATCCAACTCCCTGCGTGTAGGCTGGTATTAGTTTTTCTACAATCAATTGTTACCACAGAAAGTAACGGAAGACGGGGCAGAACTACCATCTTGCAGAAATAAGAATAATTACAAGAAAATATATGAACCATAGTACGCCAAAAATTTGGATCACCTAGATGAAATGGATAAATTCCTAGAAACATACAAATACCAAAAACAACTCAGTAAAAAAGAGAGCATCTGATTAGATCGATAATAAGTAAGGAGCCTGAAAGAATACTCTAATCACGCCTACAAAGAAAAGCTCAACACCCAATGGCTTCACTGGTGAGCCTACCAGAAAAGCAAAGAATTGACTCCAATTCCTCTCAAACTCTTCCCAAAAAATGAAGAGGGGAGGACACTTCCTAACCAAAACCAGATAAAAACCCTACACCCCAGTGAAATGATTTTACAAAACCAACAACACTACATTAACAGAAAACTGCAGGCTAATATTCCCTTTGAATAAACACTCACTGCCAACAATTCAATTCCAACTCACAGGCACCCTATCGTACAGAGTAGACTGCCTTTCTGGGTTTCTGATGCTATCAGTCTCGACTGGAGCAGAAATCTGTCTCTATCACAGAAAGGATGATGGATTTGAACAGCTGACCTTGTGGTGAGCAGCCTAAGGCATAACTGTTAAGCTACTTTGTAGCTATAAATATAGCTACAAAAATAGTCAACAGAATATCAGCAAATTGAATTCAGCAATATGTTACAAGGATTATGTACACCATAACCAAGTGAGACATACCCCAGAAATACAAGAGTACAGCAACATGTAGAAATAAATTATATGGGTTTTTTGCTTAATTTTATGAGTGTATGGCCAGAATGCTACTTAAAAGCTTAATCTGATGTGCTTTGGACATGTTATGAGGAGAGACCAGTCCCTGGAAAAGGGTATCATGCTGGGAAAGTAGAGGGACATAGAAAAAGAAGACCTTTCAGAAGATGGACTGGCACAACAGGCAAACATAGGAAACTTTTGAGGATGGTGCATGACTGGTCAATGTTTAGTTCTATTGTACAGGGGTCACTGTGAGTAGGAACGGACCTAATTGCACCTAATAATAATAACGGCAGGGGGCACAAACAAGTACGTCTAACTATTAGCTGAAAGGCTAACAATTCAAATCCACCAAAGGGTGTCTCAGAAAAAAAAAGGCTGGTGAAGTGCTTCTAAAAGATCAGCCTTGAAAATCTCTTATGAAGTGCAATTCTACTTAGCACACAGAGCTTGTATGAGTTGGGGTCGACTTGACAGCAATGAGCAACAGTCACAGACGGCATGACCTCTT
>NW_022104553.1:5366351-5368230 GCF_000313985.2 Echinops telfairi
ACCGGGTTGGGATATTTTCTTACTGTACTCTTACCCAGACTAACATATTATAACACACTCAGACTCTCCATATGAGAGTCAGCCTTGGGGAACCACCCAGCTCCGCTTTATCAACTCCCAGGGCCGTGGGAAATCACTGCCTATGAAGTGCCTGGAGGCACCCAGCTTTCTCACTCTGGATGAGAAGCTGCCTAGCCCATGCTCCTGGTGCTACTGCCACTATTTCTCCACCACTCGGCCCTTGTCACAGACCTCTGTCTTCTGGACAGAGGATGTTCACTGCAGGGATCTCTCTTGGCTCTTCTTTCTTGATGGTAGTGAGATTCCCCATTCCTTCTTCTGAGGTGGCTATTTTGTACCCGGTGGAATGGCGAAAATTAACCAAGTCTCACATTAGAGTGCCAAGTTTTTACAATCACAGCTAGCCTGTCAGCAATCACTCAAAATGGAATTACATAAAGGTATCAGCAATTTTGCCCACCTTCTCTTACCAAAGAAGCGGGGAAAGAGGAAATACATATCTAATTAGTCCCACTTAATTGTTTTGTGGAAGTTATAATCACTGCGCTACAAACTGAAATGCTCAAGAGAAGAGGCCTAGATTAGCACACATTTCATTTTGTGCAGCAAAGAAAAAGAAATCTTTAATCTGATTTAATTTTTTATTGGATATTCTAACAATCATATCACTTTTGTCATTCTGTTCTATATTTTTTATCTAATTCAATTTTACTTAAAATAAAAACAAGATGGCAAAAATAAAAATATGCTAACATTTCTATTTAGAAAAGAGTTAAGCTAGCAGGCCTGAGACAATATCCTTAAAAGGGCTTACATGCAAAGTTAGCCCTTTGCCTGGGAATTTGACCAGTAAACAGTTATACTGTTTACTGTTTACTTATACTGATATTAAAATTTCCCTAAATGATGATTTTCATTGTGCCTAAACTGTTTGTAAAACAAAGTTAATGCTAAAAAACACCTAGTTTCCTACTGAAAGTCTAGAATTTTAGTACAAGCTAGGCAGAGAATGAGGAGCCCAGGTGTTGAAGGGGTTATGCATTGATAACTCATCTTAAGGTCTGCTGTTCAAAAATTCATAGGAGAAAGATAAGGCTTTCTGCTCCTGTAACAATGTACAGCTTTGGAAACCCAAAGACACAATTCTACTCTGTCCTATCAGGTCACCATGAGTCATCATTGACTCTAGCCATGAATGAATGAGGCAGAGCATACCGACACGACCAATACAAATTCCCCATTCCTTCTTCCCCAGTAATCACCCTGGACACTAGGCTCAGACAAGCATTCCTGCCGAAACAATGTTCGCTCGTGTTGCCACTGTTGGAGCTCACGCTCACTGTTAATTACTGGAACACTGAGCTTATCCTGTGTGATTCCTGAGCTTATGCTGGGTGAGCCCTGGTGGTAGAATGCATTGGGCTGATAATCAATTCGAAACTACCAGCTGCTCCTTGGAGAAAGATGAGGCTTTCTACTCCCATAAAGAGTGACAGTCTCAGAATGATAAAACAACAACAACAACAACAACAACAACAAAGAGTAACAGCCTCAGAAAAGCACAGGAGTGCTACCTTTCTTTCTAGTGCTGCCGTGAGTTGGAAAGGACTTGATGGCAGTGGTGTGGTTTTCTGTGGTTTTTTCTGTGTGACTCCAGTGGGAGAGGACGATTGGAAACGTGGGTCTGCCTTCCTCTGTACTTCTTCCCATGTATTTTTCAAACTGTTGCTGTCTTTGCTTTGTTATCCTTTGCTGTAATATAGCTAAGTCAAGAGTAAGACTAAGTCCCTAGTAATTTATAGAACCAGAGGGTACTTTTAATGGTTTCTCCTCCCAAAAGTGTACCTCAATTTTGCTC
>NW_022104553.1:5369403-5370805 GCF_000313985.2 Echinops telfairi
TGTTTTTTACTTCAAAATAAGATATGTGCAGTGTGCATAGGAATTTGTTCATAGTTTTTTTTTTTAACTATAGTCTGGCCCTGCAATGGGTCTGAGGGACAGTGAACTGGCCCCCTCCCTGTTTAAAAAGTTTGTTGAGAAGATGGAGAAAAGGTGAGCTGATGCATGGGATTCACACCTGCCGCTAGAAAACACCATGGAAGACACTGGCACATCTCCCACAACACACCTGGATGGAGGGTGGTTGAGTTTGCACTGAGAAAGGGTGAATGTGATTGAACTCAGGTGGGATTAGTGACGAGTTTCCACACACTAGACTTGAGAGGGTCACAGCCTACATCCAGACAGATCGGGAAGACTCAAATCAGCTAAAGGCTGACTCTCAATGATTGGCTGGAACTCTTAAGCCTGGACTGTAGCAACACTTGCCTAGAAAGTCAGAGAGTCAAGCCAGCCCTGGAGGAGTACAGAATTAGGTGAACCCGTGTTGGGGGAAAATTAACACAGCAGAGTTTGAACCTCATCGCTTCAGGAACCCAAGGTTCAAAAAGCACCACCTGCCAGTATGTTGATTCATGCAGAGGAAAGTAATTTAAGAGGATTGGTAGGCCTGGCTCAGATACAGAATCAGTGAAAACATCTTGGGTGAGTGAGTGACCAGTGTCTTGGATATTCTCTTCTCTACCCCTTCACATTGGAAGCTAAGGAGGCAACCCAGAAACCAAGATCTTAACAGGTGCAATATTTAATTGTGTCTAACTGATGGCCCCTGCTAAAGATAAGCTAGTGTCAAACAACTAGGCTACTCTTGGGTCTTCAGAATGTACAGCAAGTATTCAGGGAGTGCTCTTCTGCCACAGACAAATATAAAAACAACACCATGTCTTGGAGGCAGCAATCACTGTGCACATGCAAACCCAAGAGAAAAATGGCTCAAGTGAGAGGAATATACACAGATGTGCACACAAAGGAGGTTTGGGAGGGAAGAAAGCTTCATATATTCCTGAGAGAATTTATGAAAAAGAATAATCTTCAGCTGCTTTAAATGAATGGAAGAAAAATTAAACAGAAATACAGAAAAAAACCAAACCCTCAGGAAAGCAGTATAAGACCAATCTGACAAAATTAAAAACTAGAAATAATTCAACAATTCCAGTTGTTAGAACTGGATAACACTTTGAAAGAACAAAACAGAAGAATGGAAACAATGGGAATATGACTCCATTATCTCAAAGACAAATCTCTCAGGACCAAAATATGAGAAGATCAAACTATTACAAAGAAAAAAGACTAAAAAACAGGGGGGAAATCAGGCTTATTGGAGTAAAAGAGAAGCAGAAATAGTGATATTAACTTTTGACAAAATAGACATCAAAGTAAAGCCATAAAGAGAGACAAAAAA
>NW_022104553.1:5372198-5373444 GCF_000313985.2 Echinops telfairi
ACTATCATGATCCCAATTCTACCTTACAAATCTGGCTAGACCACAGGATGTACACTGGAATCCAAGACGGATGATCCCTTTAGGACCAGTGGTGTGAGTGGTGATACTGGGAGGGTGGAGGGAGGGTGGGTTCAAAAAGGGGAACTGATTACAAGGATCTACATGTGACCTCTTCCCTGGGGGACCGACAACAGAAAAGTGGGTGAAGCGAGACATTGAGCAGGGCAAGATATGACAAACTAATAATTTATCAATTATCAAGGGTTCATGAGGGATGGGGGGAGTGGGGAGGGAGGGGAAAAATGAGGAACTGATGCCAGGGGCTTAGGTGGAGAGCAAGTGTTTTGAGAATGATGAGGGCAATGAATGTACAAATGTGCTTTACACAATTGATGTATGTATACATTGCGATAAGAGTTGTATGAGCCCCTAATAAAACGATTAAAAAAAAGAAAAAAATATATATATAGTCAACTCCCAAAATCAATTACATATAAATTGAGTAGCACTTACTTCAAAACCACTGGGTAATTGAAGAGTACAATTTTACAATTCCTTGAAACAAATTAGAATTAAAATATAACATACCAATATCTCTGGGACACAGTAAAATCAGTACTCAGAAAGCAATTTATAGTAAAAAATATACAGATAAAAAAGGTAATTAAAATAAACTCCTTAACACATCACCTACAACAATTACAACAAGACCAACGAAAGAAATCCTCAGACACTAGAAGAAAAGAAGTCTTAAAGTTCAGTGCAAAAAAAAACAAATCAGGAAAAACATTTAATAGAAAAAATCAGCAAGACAAAAAGTTGGTTCTTCAAAAAGATTAAAATGATAAACCACTGTCAAACCAAACAAAAGGAGAAAAGGCATATGTTATGAATAAGAAATAAAACAGGTGCCATCACAACAGAACCAAATGAAATTTTAAAAATAATCACACAATATCATGAAAACTGTATTCCAACAAATTTGAAAAACTATAAGAAATGGACAAATTCCTCAAAACACACTATATACCTAAATTAATACATGTCGATACAGAAAACCCTAACAGACTTGTAACACAAGAAGACATAGATCTGTTTCTTTAAAAACTCCCAGCATCACTAAGTCAAAGACCAGATGTCTTTCCTGGGGAATGTGATCAATCATTTAGAAAAAAATCAACT
The DNA here is from genome assembly GCF_000313985.2 of Echinops telfairi. Taxonomy (NCBI): domain Eukaryota; kingdom Metazoa; phylum Chordata; class Mammalia; order Afrosoricida; family Tenrecidae; genus Echinops; species Echinops telfairi. Next base: position 5,373,381 of record NW_022104553.1, read on the forward strand.
TATGACAAAACAATAATAATTTGTGAATTATGAAGGGTTCAAGAGGGAGGGGGAGGGGGGGAAA
>NW_022104553.1:5374507-5388181 GCF_000313985.2 Echinops telfairi
TGAAAACATTCTCCTTCTGAATGAGAACCAGATAGGGATGACCTTTATTACCACTCTTATTTAATATAGTCCTGGAAGTCTTAGCCAGAGCTATATTAAATAAGAGCTTCTAAAAAGATGACATTTATGTACATCAAAAGAGTTCATCAAACGAGTAAAGAGAACCCACAGGATGGGAAAAAAAACCTTTGGCAGTGATATATTAATACAGTTCCTCATGTTGTGGCTATCCATCCCTGAATGAGAACCAGTAACAAAGAAATGACTTACATTCATTACCTTAAGACAAATGCAATTTAAACAACTAGATACCACCTCACACTAACATTCAGCAAAATCAAAAGAATCCAAAACTAGAAAATAATAATAATAAATAATAAATTCTGAAGAGAATGTGCAGATTGGAGAGTTTACATGTTGCTGGTAGGACTGCAGAATTGTACAGTCACTATGAAAACAGTATGGCATTTCCTTTAAGAAATGCAAACACCAATACCTATGATCCTGCAATCTCTCTACTTGGTATATACCCTAAAGAAACAGAGAACCAAACACAAGCAGATATACGCACACAAGTGTTTATGGAAGCAATTTCTACAGTAGCAAAAAGATGGAAGCAATCAAAACCCCATGTGCGAAGGAATGGATAAGCTCTGGTACAGATACACAATGGGGCAGTATACATCCTTAATTGGAGATCATTATGTTCAGCAAAAAAACTGTGAAAGTTTGCCTTGAGAAAAAAGGGAATTCCAGAATACTTCCTTGTGCTCAGGCAGCATTTGTACACGGATCAAGAAGCAGTTGTGCCGACAGAACAAGGACGACAGCGTGGTTTAAATCAGGAAAGGTGTGCATCGGGTTGAATCGTCTCACCATACTTGTTCAATCTGTATGCGGAGAAACTCAACAAGACGCTGGATACATGAAGAAGAATGTAGCATCAGGGTTGGAGGAAGGCTTGTTAACAGGCTGACATAAGCAGATGACACAACCTTGCTGCTGAAATCAAGGAGGATTTGAAACACTTACTGATAAAGGTCCAAGATTGCAGTCTTCGATACAGATTACTACTCAATGTAAAGAAAACCAAAATCCTCACAACTAGACCGATAGGGAACATCATGATAAAGGAGAACATTTTGAAGCTATCAAGGATTTCTTCTTGCTTGGATTCACAATCAATGCTCTAGGAAGCAGCAGTCAAGAGATCAAATAGCACATTGCATTGCGTAAACCTATTGCACAAGACCTCCTTAAAGAGTTGAAAAGCAAGGAAGTTACTTTGATCCTGCAATCTCTAGGTGAATCTGACCTAAGTCATTGTATTTTCAATCACCTATATGCACATGAGAGTTGGACACTGAGTAAGGAAGACTGGAGAAGAATCAGTGCCTTTCAATTATGGTGCCTGTGTTAGTCTGGGTTCACTAGAGAAACAAATTCATAAACACTCATATGTGCATAAGAAAGAACTTTATATAAAAGAGCAATTGTATATTGAGAAAACATCCCAGCCCAGTCCAGATCAAGTCCATAAGTCTAATATTAGCTCATATGTCCAATACCAATCTTTAAATTCCTCTTCGGACTCACACAACACATGCAAAAACACTGAATGCAGGAAGATCATAGGCCAGTGGGTGGAAAATCTTGTGGATCCAGTGGCAGTGGAAGGATCTCAGCGCTGGCAGGGGTCTCTAGGTGGCTCCTCCAGGTCCAGGGCTCTAGTGTAGCTCCACGAGTCTTGTCAGCAGGAAGACGAAGCAGAGTGTGTTTGTGTATCTGGCCTCTGGTGAGCTATTGATCTCCGTGGTGCCTCCAAAGGAGGTCATCAAGCTGTGACCTGATAACAGGCTAAATCCCACCCATTCACAAGTTGACAGATTATGTGACTACCACAGTGCTGGTGAAAAATATTGAAAGTATCATGGAGTGCCCCAAATCAAACAAATCTGTCTTAGAAGAAGTACAAGCAGAATGCTCCTTAGAGGAAAGGATAGCAAAACTTCACCTCACATACATATTATCAAGAGCGACCAGTCCCCAGTGAAGGACGTCATTCTTGGTGAAGAGGGGCAGGAAGAAAGAAGAAGGTCCTCAACCAGCTGGCTTGACATGGTGGCTGCATCAGTAAGTCCAAACATAAGAATAATTGTGAGGATGGTGCCGGAATGGGTGAAGTCTCGTTCTGCGGGACATAGGGCTGCTATGAGTCAGCACAGCACGATGTGGCACGTAAGATCAGCAACAGTGCTGTGCTTAGTCAAATCAGTCAAATCTCAGACAGATTTCACGACACCATTATTAAAGAGGAAAAGAAGAAGAAAGGAGCCAGGAGAAGGTAAGGGCAAGGAGGGGAGGGTGAAGTGCTGTTGGGAAAAGAAGAACCAGACACAGGAGCAGACTGAGATACTGTCGTTGTTTTGATGCAACAGGCTGTGCAACCACAAAGAGTGTGTTTTTCTTTTTATGTGCTACATTCCACAAGTAAGGGGAAGTCAGAATAAAAATGAGTATGTTTAAAACTGGAAAACGAAACGGGTCAAAATCTTAAAAACCTTCCAAATTCCTTGCCCTTCGGATCTAAACACGGGTCTGAGTGGTTATAAACGCAGGAAAAGTAAAACTGAAACGGACTTAAATTCTTTGTGACACATGAGCTAGTTTCAAACTAAAGAAAACATATGTATATTTATATATTAAAGCCATCACATGCAAAAAATCAATTCTTTTATATGAAATATCAAATTAGTGTTCACATTCTCCCTTCTAAATGTCCTCATATTCCTGTTTGAGTTGAATTCTAAAGATGTACACAATGCAATTGGTTATTTTTCAACCTATAGATTTCCCCTCCACTACTTTTTTTCCTTGCAATTTGTTTGGAAAAAAAAGAAGTAAGTCATTTGTACTGTTCAGTTATTTTGATGTATAAATCCGTGAGGTGTCAGTTAACATAGTCCTTTGCCCATTCTCTTTTCTGAAAATAGGTACTTAGAACTAGAAGTTTTATCAGACTCAGTGTTTGATTTTGTTTTATGTGGTTTTTTCTGCAAGACTATTTCAGAGATGGGTTGTAATGTCTCCAACAGGATGCTGTAATCATTCCTTATCATTTTTTAGTAAGAATGCCTCTCTATAAGGAGAAACTTCCCCTTTTCTACTCAATGGTAACTCTGCCAAATCATATATGGAAAGGCAGAATAAAATACTAGGTTCTTTCCCCTTATTTACCAGTTTTAAAAATAACAGGGAGGTTCCTATTTATTCTCTAAAGGTAATCAATAAGGTGTTTGGACACATTCCTATGATTCAGAAATTTTAGTACATTTGAGGTTCAATAGTTATTTCTCCTGCTTGCTGGCCTAATTATCCTATCTTTGTGAAATAGGAGCCTACTCAGGTTGGCTCTGGAATGATTCTGACAATGGCCTAGATATTCTCTAGGAGCCCTGGTGGTGTAGTGGTTAAGCTGCGATCTGTTTGGTCAGCAGTTCAAAACCAGCAGCTCCACTGGAAAAAGACTGGGCTTATTACTCCCATAAACAGTTACATTCTCAGAAACCTATAAGGGGGTGACATGAGACAGCAGTGACTCTATGGCAGTGAGTATGGTTGTGGATTTCGGGGTATTCTCTAGCATTTTCTTCATTCCTACTCCAGAGTGGGAGGAGCAGGCCCCCCCCCATTGGTATGTAGAAGATTTAAGATTTACAGACCTCAGCATTGGGGGTGCACATTGCTATTGGGTTGGTCATTGTTTCTGGGTCTTTCCGTGGGTACAGTGGGACTTGATTTTTAGTATATATCTTCCACCTAATTCACACACACACAAATTGTTAAACCAAAGGGAAGAACAAAAATGATACAACTTGAGCTCACGTTGATTATCAAATTTCAATTCGGACTACAGAATTTTTACTTATCCTCTTGTCTTAGCTGTTTCTTTACAGGCCTCAAAACACAACATAGTAATTGACAACATAGCCTAGGGTCATATTTGCCTTCCTGTATAAATATATATGAGGGGCCTTCAAAGTTTGTGGAAAAATTCCATTATCTTTCAATTCCATTTTGCCATTAATTTTTGAAGCCTCCTTATATACTACTTCATTGTCTTCTGGCATAAGACAGATACCTCTATAAATAATCTGCTTTTCCCCCTTATAAGTGATATACCTATTTTTCTCAGTATGCCTAAAAGATTATTTTTTCAGTGAATTCCAATAGATTCATTATAAAAGGTTGCAGTGTTGGCTGCTCTGTATTAATTTTCCTTGATTTTCAGAGTGTCATTTCAATAATTCCAATACTACTTTTAGCTAAGAAAAATGTTTCGAATTCTAGTTTTTATATCTTCTTTATAACATCACTTTGGTTATAGTCTTCATGAATCTATATCACATGTATATTGGATATTCAGTACTGATGGTGCTGTTGGGGGAGTGGTGGGCTGCTAAATGCAAAGCAGGAGGTTCAAACCTACCAACTGCTCCATGCGAGAGAGATGAGGCTGTCTGCTCTCATAAAGATTTACAGCTTCCAAAATCCTATATAAGGTTTCTATGAGTCAGAATGGATTCAATGGTGGTGGGTTTATTTATGTTTTTGTTTTTAATCATCAGTAATTATTACTTTCTCTTGAATCCTTTACATTTCTTTGCCATAAAACACTAAACTAATAAAGTTTGCTAAACATTAAATATACAGCACTATACACCTTACAAACATTTCATACAGACCTGCTGATTCACATGGCACCTGAGAAGGAATATAATATCTCCTTGATGTTACAGAAAGAGAATGGCTCCAAGCACCAATCTTCATCCAGTGATACCACTAAATTCATACGCAAGCACCCACCTCAGAATAGACAATTCTGAATCTTTCAATATTTTCATTATAAAAAAGGGAATAAAATTTATTTAAGTCCCTCCCCGTTCCCACTATCATGACTCGAATCTGACCTTGCAAGTCTGGCTAGACCAGAGGATGTACACTGGTACAGATAGGAACTGAAAATACAGGGAATCCAGGGCGGATGAGCCCTACAGGACCAGTGGTGTGAGTGGCGATACTGGGAGGGTAGAAGGAGAGTGGGTAGGAAAGAGGGAACCGATTACAAGGAACTATATGTGATCTCCTCCCTGGGGGACAACAGAAAAGTGGGTGAAGGGAGACGTCGGACAGGGCAAGATATGACAAAATACCCATTTATAAACTATCAAGGGCTCATGAGGGAGGGGGAAAATGAGGACCTAATGCCGGGGGCTTGAGTGGAGAGCAAATGTTTTGAGAATGATGAGGGCAATGAATGTACAAATGCACTTTACACAACTGATGTGTGTATGGATTGTGATAAGAGTTGTATGAGCCCCTAATAAAATGATTTTAAAAAAAACAAAAAATGTTATTTAAGTCCAGCGGAAAAGAGTCAACTGTTTTTAAATATGAATGCCCATAAGCTCACTGTTATCAAGTCGATTCTGACTCATAGTGACCCTTTAGGACCAAACGAAGCTGCCTCTGTGGGTTTCCAAGACTGCAAAGGTTTACAGGAAGAGAAAACGTCATCTTTTCCCCAGAGAGCAGCTGGGGGTTGCAACTGCTGGCCTTGCAGTTATCAGCCCACCTCGTAACTCACTACATCACCAGGGCTCCTAATATGAACACAAGAAGAGACTTTAAAATATTAAAGCAGTATCTCAATAATTTAGGTAATACTGCCACCGTGTGGTGCATTTCACTTCTTTTAGAAAAAATTTTATAAAGAGATGATTATGTTGCCATGATGCACATTATCTTTAAAAGAGATAAATGATGAACAACTTTCGTTTTGAATGTGACTCAGTTCTTCATAAATTGAACTGCATTTAAGTGGTATAGATAAGATGTAAATTAGAGGAAGTATTATCTATGCTTTACCACACTTCCCTGTCCAACTGCACAACTGTGGGCAGAAGCCACTACTAATCAATATGAACACCAAAAACCAATTGCCATCAAGTCACCGCTGACCCATAGTGTCCTACATAGGCTATACATCTTTATAGAAAAGACAGCCCTATCTTTCGCCCAATCTGATTAGCAGTCCAGTGCTTAGCCAACTGTATCACCAAACCTCATACTCAATCTAACATGATTACTAGGGGTAAGAGATGGGGGCGGGGGGGGGGAGGTAAAAGAAATCTACATCCAAATCTAAAGACTCTAAAATGCATCTGGTTTCTTCCTTCTAATTTGCAGGGAACTTAGAAAGGGTAGTTTTGCCTGATGTGCTGGGAAGTTGCTGTAGCCCTCAGACCAACTGAAAAGGTGATTGTGTGAAAAGACTGGATCGAGGGCTTCTCAGAAAAAAAGAATTCTATTATACTTCTTTGGAGATAACAGCTCAAACTCGGCTGACAGGCTATATTTAAGACCTTTAAGTGAAATGTTTCAATGACAATGTAGCAATTCCTCACTTCATAAAGGGTGGATCTGTGGGGTTTTTTAAATCACGACCCATCCATCCATCCATTGTGTCCAGCACATTTGTACACTTGTTGCCATCATCGTTTTCAAAACATTTTCTTTCCACCTGAGTTCTTAGTATCAGCTCATTTCCTCCCTCCCATGCCCTCCCTCCCTCATGGACCCTTGATAATTTATAAATTTTTTTTCATGTCTTCACCCACTTTTCTCTTGTCCATCCCACTGGGACGGGGTTATATGTAGTAGATCATTGTGATGGGTTCTCCCTTTCTTTCCCCACCTTCCCCTTACCCTCCTGGTATGGCTACTTTCAATAATGGTCCTGAGGGGTTTATCTGTCCTGGATTCCCTGTGTTTCCAGCTCTTATCTGTACCTGTGTACATGCTCTGGTCTAGCCAGATTTGTAAGGCAGAATTGGGGTCATGATAGTAGTGGGGAGGAAGCATTAAAGAACTAGAGGAAAGTTGTATGTTTCGTCGGTATTACACTGACTGTCTTGTCTCCTCCCCACAACCTTTCTGTAAGGGGATGTCCAATTGTCTACAGATGGGCTTTGGGTCTACACTCCACACTCCCCCTCCTTCACAATGATATGATGTATTGCTCTGGGTCTTTGATGCCTGATACCTAATCCCATCGACACCTCATCATCAAACAGGCTGGTGTGCTTCTTCCATGTGGGCTTTGTTGCTTCTCAGCTAGATGGCCTCTTGTTTATCTTATCAACTATACCCAGTTTGAACATTTTATTCTTTAGTATTTCCTTTATTCATTTCCTTGGCAACCTTGTGTGATACCACGGACAAATATAAATATCCCAGTTTTAAATTGAAAGCAATTTCCTACGGTAATGCCTTTGTCATTTGCTTATTAAGTCTTTATTTTTCCTAAAGATATTACAAAATAAAATGATTTGGTTCAAATCGGTGCAAGTTCTGAATTAACAAGGTAATATTTGCCAGTACTTGCTACCCTTTTCTTAGTAACTACTAATATTTGCATAATAGCTATGCCAAAGATTTTTTAAAAATATTTTATCATTTAATCACAAAAAATCACGTATTCTGCTGTATGTACTTTGTTTCTGTTTTCAAGAGGAGGACACAGTCTTAGTGAATAAAGTAAGTTATCACAGGTCATGAGAAATGCCAGGATCTGAAAGCAGATATATCAACTCCAAGTCCCAGGTTCTGTCTACTGGTTAACAGTCTTCACTCCAAAAAATGTTAGAGGGCTTAACAATGCCGAAAGCAAACAATTCCTCTCCTTGCAGGCACATGACCATCTTGGTTTGGCAAGAGAGGAGTCTACTTCAAAAGATGGGAACTTAATTATCACATATTTAAAGGCATAAAAGTGGTATATTTTTTTTTAGCTTTCATTCAAGATTCAGCATTCACAGAAACCACCCCCATTGTTCAAAAAACACCAACATAACTATGGTGACACTTAGATTCTAGGGATCACTTGGCCATTACATAACTGCAGGACTCTCCAATTCTGGGCTCAGCTTCTAACACCCGAGAGGCTTGGATTCGAGAGTCTATCTTAATTCTAAAAGTCTATGCCTCTTTTAATATAAAGTAGATTTTGAGAGTTGCATTTCTAAATATTCTTTTTAAAAAGTAAAAGTTAGTACTTCAAATTAACCTGGCTTTGTCAGGCGGGGAGTCCCTTACAAAAAAGAGTAATGGTTGTAAGAAAACCCAAGGTTAGTAAGAACCTCCATGTCCCAGACATGTTTTAAGCATTGTAAATATGACAGAATAGTAAAGTGCCTACTCTCATGGTGCCTAGAGCCTAACAAAGGGCCAAATCACATCCACTGCCATCCAATTCATTCCAGTTAAAGGTGGCTCTATCTAGGGAGTCTGAGATTGTAGATCTTCAAAGGGCACAGAGAGCCTCATCCTCCTCCCTCAGAGTGGCTGTTGATTTTGAACCACCAACCTTGTTAGCTGTCAAATGTTTACCCCACAGTATCGCCAGGCCTGCTTTCTAATGAAGGAAGATAGGACATAAATAAGAAGGAACAAAAATACAAGGCATTAATAAAAACATGGCCCACAGAATTCTACGATGGTTCCCAGATACATACCTTCGCCCAATGAAACATGAATCTAGGTTTTGCTGTGAAGTAGTTTTGTAGATATAATTACTGTATATACTCATGTATAAGCTGTTTTGCAGCACATTTTTAAAGCAGTTTTTATGGTAAAATTAGGTACCTCAGCTAATACTTGGGTTGGCTTATAATCGAGTATCTACGGTAAGCCCCCAAATCAACTTACTTTACAAAAGGGGCCTCAATGGGCCTGATTTAGTCAAGTGATCTCTTTTCAAACATGGGAGGAATTCCAGATGAGGGAGACTCTTTGGTGCGAACTTGAAGACAGTGATGCCACGTGGCAAAGAAAATAGATGGCCCACAGTTTGAGACTCTGATTGACAACCAGTCTTTCCACCGCAAGGAACTGAATCCTGCCACAATCACAATGGTGTGGAAAAGGACCCAAGCTACAGATCAGAACACAGCCTAGTATACTTTGTTATGGGTCTTTAGAAAACAAATATAGACAAATATCAACAAGCAGAGACAAGTAAATGGTGTTATTTCTAATCTTTAATGCATGGGACCACCATGAGCTAGCATTAATTTGAGTTTGGCCTTTGATTTTCTAAGAGAAGCAAATTAAGGTTACATGACAGAGTGATTGCTTTAGGGTCAAAGGTTTAACATTTTTTTTTATCAGCAATCTAAACAAAGAAGGGCAAAACTACTGCCACTGCATAAATTCACAGCAACCCTATATAAGGTTTCCAAGACTTTAACTCTTTATAGGAGCAGCCAGCTCATGTAATAGCTAGTACAAAGGCAGGAATCGCTTGGTGTGCTTTTAAGAGAGAAAGAGAAGGTGGCTGGAGTATAGTTAGCGAAGAAAGGAGTCACACATGACAATGGGATCTCCCCCACGGGGTTTAGAATCGGTAGGGAAGGTGTTAGACTATACTTTAAGTATAAAGAGAAGCCTTGGGAAGTGGGGTATATATTATGTAAGGATGTGGAATGATTAGGTTTACAGATCTTCAGGTGACTGTGGCAAGGATTATTTCACAGAAATAAGACTGAAAGCAGGGAGACCAGATAGAAGTCTATGGCAATAGCTCTGTTGAGGGATGCTGGTGGCTGCATTAGAACTAATGGTAGTGGTAAGAGGAACAAGAGAAAATTTTAAGATCTTTTGGACTCTAACATCTGGTTGTTGGGTAGTGGGAAAAAGAAAACTTTAATGTAACCCACACATGTCTGACTGGACAGAGAGTAGTATCATTTTTTGTGCGGGTAAGGAATGGGCAGATTAGGCAAAGGTGGAATCAATAGTTCTCTCTTACTCCTATTGGTTATGTTATTTGAGAGGCTTGTGTTAGTCTGGATTAACTAGAGAAACAAATTCATAGACACTCATATGCATGCAAGAGTTTTATATCAGAGTAATTGTATATTAAGAAAATAGCCCAGCCCAGTACAGATCAAGTCCCTAAGTCCGATAATAGCCCATACGTCCAGTAGCAGTCCATAAATTCCTCTTCAGACTTACTCAACACATGCAGTAGAAGATCACAGGCCAGTGCATGGAAAGTCTTGTGGATCTAGTGATGGTGGAAGCATCTCAGCATTGGCATGGGTCTCTATATGGATTCTCCAGTTCCTGGGCTCTGGCTCCAGCAGCATAGTTCCATATGACTTGTCAAAAGGAAGGTGTAGTATCTGGCCCCCAGTGAGCTATTTAATCTCCTTCTTCTCTCCAAATGAGCTCAAGCTGCAACCTGACTGACAGGCTAGACTCCGCCCCTTCACAAGTTGACAGGAGATTATGTAACTGCCACAATACTCTAATGTCCAGGTCAAGAAAGTGGTTGGCTGTAGTGATCTAGTGATTTGGGGGGATGTCAGGGATAGAAATCTGTACTTGGTAGTAGTCAGCAAAGCCCTCCCTAGACAGGTAGCACTGTGTAAGTTTTTTTTATACTATGTTATAGTTTACTCGTGTAAAATTACCATAGGTAGATTGGTCTGTTGTACAGCCTTGCAACTACTCAGAAACCTGGATCCTGAACATTCCCTGATAATGGAGGCTGAGAACTAAGCTTTCCTCTGCCCAGTTCCTTTTTCCTTACAAGGAATTCCTTCTCCTGTTGTAGGCGTAGTGAGTATTTTTTTGCTCTGCTTATATGTGCGTGTCATATGGTCAACACCACTACTATATTCCTGCGGTGAGGAAGGAACAAGCTCTTCCAAGTAGAACATGAGAGTGTGTGCAGACCAACAAACAGCTCTGCACTGGAAAAGTGGCGTGCTGGTCTTAAGGGCTGGTGCCCACTGGTGAAGCTGATCTTGCAAGGTCTGTACAATGCAAATAAAGCATTGCTCCACAACTTTAGGTTACAACCCAGACCTTAGTTTGACAGTTTGCTATAGTGAACAATTAAGATTTATTTTTCCTAGTTTATCAACCAAGAATGTCGAGATAATTAAATATAAATTGTGTAATTATAAGTATCCCCTGTCTGACTCCCCTTCTCCCCCCCAAAACACACACACACACACACACACACAACCAGGGCAGAACATGAAGGGAGCACAACAGAGCAGCAAGGGGAGCAAAGCAACAAAGTCACCAAGGAATTCTGAAAATAGACTTTAGATTGGGGGTTGGGTGGGGGGCTGGGGGTTGGGGGGTTGTGGTGTGCTTTGGCACTGCATCAGACCCAATCAGAAAGCATTCATAAGGGTCAGCAGACAGACTTGGAACTATTCATAGGCTTTCCCCCCACCCTTTTTTTCATGTCTATCTATATAAAATAGGCAGGATAAACAAACCCAAGGAAAAAACAATGGGACCAATGGTTCTGGAAGCACAGAGGAGAGGAGGTAGGGGAAAGGGATGGGGAAGCCAACAAACCCAGGGACAAGGAAAGAACAAGAGATCTAAAATCAATAGCGAGGAGGGCATAGAATGCCTGGTGGGGTTCCATCGAGTGCAATGTAGCCAAGAGGAAGTAAAGAGAGCTGAATGAAGGTTGAACATGATAGTGGGACAGAAGGAAACCAAAAGGAAATAGAGGAAAGAAATAGGAGGCAAAAGACATTTTGTAGAGGTATAAAAAACACAGGCAGGTACATATGTAAATACATTTATAATAATAGAGATATAGGTCTATGCACAAGTATTAAGGTAGCAGACGAACATTGGGTTTCTACTCAAGTACTCCTTCAATGCAAGAACACTTTGTTCTAATAACCTGGCATTCTGTGATGCTCACCCTCCAGACATGATGGTTGAAGACAAAATGGGTGCATAAGCTAATGTGGTAAAGAAAGCTGATGGTGCCGGGCTATTATAAGATATAGCGTCTGGGGTCTTAAAGGCTTGAAGTTAAACAAGTGGCCATCTAGCACATGGAAGAAGCACACCAATCTGTGATTATGAGGTCCCATGAGGGATCAGGGATCAGGCATCAGAAGACCCAAAACATACAAAAATTTTGATGCAAACGAGGGGGATCAGAACAGAGAAGCAAGGCCCATCTGTAGACAATTGGACAGCTCCTCACAGAAGGGTCACAAGAGACAGGCCAGCCAGGGTACAGTATAGCAACAACAAAACACACAAAATTCCTCAGATAAACCCCTCGGAATCAATAATGAGAGTAGTGCTACCATTAATGTAGGGGTAAGGTGGGAGGAAAAGGAGGAAAAAGGGGGAAACAATTGTAATGATCGACGACAAAGCCCTCACCAGGGAGACAAACAACAGAAATGTGGATGAAGGGAGACCCATGATTTAGCTAGGCTTTCTGACTTTAACTTTTTTTTCTCAGATCTACCTGTAATTTTGATGTGATTGGGCTGTTTCAGTGGACTTTGTTAATATTGGTAGTTGCTGTACACAAGCATTCAGCACATTTGCCTACACATATTGAGTACTTATTTGTGAATCCATTACCTCTTTTCCTTACCTTCCAAGTTTGTTGTGTTTATATACTCACATACAAACAAATCTACACAGTTGCTTTGAGAAATATAAAAACTAAAAGGCAATACAATTTATTTATGTGTGCTTGTGTGTCTGTCTACTGAATTTCCTTATAGGCAAATAGGTAATACCTTCAGCGGCTAACCAAAGACTGGAGGTCCAAGTCCACCTACAGGTGCCTCAGAAGAAAGGCTTGGCGGTCGACTTATAAAAATCAGTCTTTGAAATCCCTCATATGAAAAACAAAAACAACTTATAAATGATCAAAGGTTCATGAGGTTGGGAGGTTGGAGGAGGGAGGAGGAAAAAGTGGAGCTGATACCAAGGGGTCAAGTAGAAAGAAAATGCTTTGGAAATGATGATGGCAAGCTATGTACAAATATCTTGATACAACTGATGCATGGATTGTTATAAGAGCTGTAAGAACCCCCAATAAAATGATTTATCAAAATAAAAGATATCTGAGCTTGCTTTGAGAAACCGAAAAATGAATACCCATACAATATATTATCATGTATTTTCCATGGACTATGTCTGTGTAGAAAACCAGTTGTTACGGAGTCGACTCCAACTCGGACATCTTCACGTGAGTCAGAGCAGAGCACTTCTCTAGAGTGATTTCAAAGGCTGATTTTTCATGAGTCGACTGCCAAGCCTTTCTTCTGAGGCACCTCTAGGTGGACTTGAACCTCCAATCTTTCGTTAGCAGCTGAAGGTATTAACTATTTGCCTATAAGGAAATTCAGTAAATACAAACACACATAAATAAATTGTAGTGCCTTTCTATATTTCTCAAAGCAAGTATGTGATGTGTTTGTATGTGAGTGTGTAAACACCACAACAAACTTGGAAGGTAAGGAAAAGAGGTAATGGATTCACAAATATGTACTCAATATATGTAGGCAAATGAGATGAATGCTTGCGTATAGAAACTACCAATATTAATAAATTCCATTGAAACAGCTCAGATCGGATTAAAATTACAGGCAGACATGAGAAAAAAAAGTTAGGGTCAGAAAGCCTAGCTAAATCATCAAAAGTCACATAGTTAAAAAGCAAAAGTGCCAAGGTTATAATAAGTTAAAAAAAAATGTATTACGTAACTATGACGGACCCATACTTTTTGCTCAGGGCTGGGAATACTAAAGTGAACAAAAC
>NW_022104553.1:5388924-5390013 GCF_000313985.2 Echinops telfairi
ATCATTATACTGAAAACCTTAATAATAGCAGTGGGACGTTGCCAGACATAGTGCCTGAACATGAGCCCCTCAGGTTGCAAAGCACACAACATATGACCATTTCAAAGGAGAGTTCAATGAACTGGATGGAGTAAAACTTTGGGGATCTTCATTTGCTGATGGGGCATGACTCAAAATGAGAAGAAACAGCTGAAAATGTCTATTAATGATCAGAACATGGAATCTACAAAACAAGAATCTAGGAAAAACGGAAGTAGCCAAAAATAAAATAGAATACATAAGACTGCCATCTTAAGTTTAGTGACGTGAAATGGACTGGCATTCTGAATCAGATAATCATATGGCTTACTATGTCAGGATGACACATTCAAAAAGAATGGCATCGCACTCGTTGTCAAAAAAGATACTGCAGGATCTATCTTGATGTACAAGATGGTCTATGAGAAGATAATATCTATACACATGTAAGGAAATCTAGTTAATATAGTTCACATTTATGCACCAACCACTAAAGCAAGTGATGAAGAAACTGAAGACTTCTACCAACTTTGTCGATCTGAAATGGATCAAATATGCAATCAAGGTGCATTGATAATTATTAGCTTTTGGAATGCGCAAGTTGAAAACAAATAGGACAGAAAAATAGTTGGAAAATATGGTATTTCTGTGTAAAAATGAATAATTGTGGTATCCTCTCCCCCACATCCCATACACATGCACACACTAACTCAAAACAATCATGACAGTATTAGTTAATAGGTACCAGAGAAAATTCTAAGAAACACACACACATACACATTTCTTAAATCGTTACAACAATCCTGTAAGGAAGGCATTATGCAGCTTTTGTCTGCTATGCTCAGAAACAGTCTAATGCTACAACTCAGTCCTGAGTGTTCCGGTTTTGGGTTGCTTTTCTTACCCAGTTACCATCGTGTCAATTCTGACTTGTGGCTGGTAACCAAAAAGCTGGCAGTTTGTGTCCACCCAGATGCATCTTGGATAAAAGGCCTGGTGATCCAGTCCCAAAATATCAGTCACTGAAACAGTGGGGAGTATAGTTCTACTCTGAGTGCTCTCTAGGAGGGA
>NW_022104553.1:5390113-5391670 GCF_000313985.2 Echinops telfairi
AAACAAGCTGGACTTTTAGTTCCAGAATTGCTGGAAGGTAGCATGCAAGGAGGGGAGTGATCAGTAATAAAACCAGAAAACTAGGGGCTGGGTCACAGAAAAATGCATGGACTTTATATTCTGTAGATTGTACATGTTATCAAGGAGTATTAAGATATGAATTAGTCTGGCAGCAGGGTGAAAACTGGATTTGACAAGATAAAAATGCAGGTGCACCAGTCAAAAGGGATGAAGACTGAGAAGATGAAATCTCAAAAATGTAGCCACTGAATTTGGGCCCTAATGAAGAAGGTCAAGTGTGAGTCTCACATTTTAACTGGAGTGCTGGGATAGGCACTGATGCTCTGAGAAAAATAAAAAAGCACAGATCCATCAGTATCTAAAGTCTATGAATTTGAATCTCTCTAGATTTATACAAGGAGCCCTGGTCACATACAAGGAGCCATGGGTTACATGGTGGGTTACGTGGTAGACTGCTAAGCTCAAGGTCAGCTGTTGGAAACCACCAGCTGCTCCTTGGAAGATGCGGCTGTCTACTCCTCTAAATATTTAGTCTCAGAAACTCACAGGGGGAACTCTATAGCACCCCTACAAGATGAGTACGTTGAGATGGACTCAGCAGCAGTGCTTTTGATACAGATCTAGGTTTACATAGGGTTGCTGTGAGTGGAACTGACTTTAGAGCAGCAAGTTGGGATTTGGGTGTTTTTGTCCAGTTTTATATAGGAAAAAACCATCAACACACATTGTAAACCACAACCTGCTGAAGCCTTGTATTGACTCTATGAATAGACCATACCTCTACAGAAGTTTCACTTTGTGTATTTCATGAACACAGGAGCAGAAATCAGAGATTTTGAAACTCAAGAACATCCCGTGCACATGTTAACATTCACACAATTATAACAGTGTTGTTTTTTAAAAATAAGTTCTTTCAACCCAGTGCTCCAAGATGTGAATGCAACATTCTAGCATGCAGTAGGAAACCAGTGGAGAGGTCTGAGGGTCCGGCCACAAACCCAACAAACAGTCCTTGAACTAACTACAAGCTGTTCTTTCTTGTGTTTTGTTTTTTGTCATTGGCTTTTTCGTGTTGTTGTTTTGTTTTCTTTTGTTGCTTGGTTTTGCTCTGTCTTGTTTTTGTGCATGTTATTATCTCCGCAGGTCTGTCTAAGTAAGATAGGCTGGATGACAATCTGGAGGAGAAAACAATGGGACTGACAGTTCCGGGGGGACATGGGAGAGGGGGAGGTAGGGGGGAAAAAGTGGTGTTAACAAACCCAGGGACAAGGGAACAACAAGTGATCCAAATCGGTGGTGAGGAGGGTATGAGAGGCCTGGTGGAGCGTGACCAAAGGTAGTGTAACCAAAAGGAATTACTGAAACCTTAATGAAGGCTGAACATGATAGTGGGACAAGAACAAAGTAAAAGGAAATAAAGGAAAGAGCTAGGAGGAAAAGGGCATATATAGAGGTCTAAATAAAAGCATGTACATATGTAAATATACTTTAATATGAGGAGGTGGAAATAGATCTATGTGCATATATGTATAGGTT
>NW_022104553.1:5395487-5400879 GCF_000313985.2 Echinops telfairi
AAATAAAATAAGCATGCCTTTGCCATCAGTAGATGGCTGCAGACCAAAAAAAAAAAAAAGATTACCCACTGCCATGAGCCCTGGTGGGGTAATGGGCTATGCATTGGCCTTCTACCTGGAAGGTCTGCAGTTTGAAGCCACCAGCTGCTCCACAGCAGAAAGAAAAGACTCTCTACTCCCATAAAGAGGTACCATCTCAGAAACTCACAAAGGCAGTTGTCACCTGTCCTACAGAGTCATTAGGAGTTGTCATCAACTCAATCCTAGTTGAGTTTGATGTGGGTTTTTATTATCCACCAGCAGCAGCTGTGTAAGTTGGTCCAACTAGCTAGTTCATGTCCAGGTATGTCCCCTAGAACAACTTTTGTGAAAATGAGTGAGACAAGAATATATGTTTCCTACAGCCTGGGTGATAGAGAATTCTGAGAGCAGCAAAAGAGAAGCAAATTAACACATACGAGGTTATCAATAAGATGAAATGCTGACTTATCCTCAGAAACTGGTGGTCCAAAAGCAATGGAATGACCTAAAATGCCAGGAGAAATTAACAGTCAACCAAGACATCTAGCTATGGGAAAACTGTCCTTTAAAAATGAAGGCAAAATGGAAACATTTCCAAATAAAACAATACTGATGGAGTTCATCACTATGAGACTCACCCTATAAAAATGCTAAAGAGTCCCTTAGGGTGAAATGAAAGAATATTAGATAGTAACCGGAAGCCATATGAAGAAAAAAATTCTCAGTAAAAGTAATTTCATGGGTAAATATAAAGGCCAATTTTATGGCTTATAATTTTGGTTTATAATTCCACTTCTTATGTCCCATGTGATTTAAAGGACAAACGCATAAAAAATTAGAAATGTACATTATTGGTAACACAGTATGAAGATGCAATCTGTAACAATACATTAGGGAACTGGGGAGAACTATATACAAATTTTTGTATGTAATTGGAGCTAAGTTAGTATTAATTTAATGTAGGGTTTTTAAGAATATAGATGTTAAATGCAAGCCCCAGAGTAATCAACAAAAGAAATCTAAAGATAAAAGTAAATGAGAATGGAATTAAATAAAATCAATACACACAAAAGTAGGCAGAAATGGAAGTGGAAAAAAATGAGGGGTCGAAAAGATGTAAGACATGCAAACAAACATCAAAATGACAGAAACCACAGTCACCAAGTTCATTCCAACTCAGACAAACCCTGTAGGACAGAGAAAAACTGGCCCCTTTGCATATCCAATATAGTGATAGCCTCTCTTTCTGCCATGGAATAGCTGGTGGGTTCGAATTACTGACCTTGAAGTTAGCATTCCAAAGTACAACTCTGCCACCAAAGCTCCTAAAATGGCAGAAGTACCTCCTTATTAGTACTCACTGTAAATGGAAATGGTTTAAACTCTACAAACTAAAAACAGAATTGGCAGAATGGGTAAGAAACATGATCTAAATATGTGCAATCTACAAAAGACCCACTTTAGATCCAAAATATTCCAAGCAGGGGTAACTACATCAAAATCAAGCAAGGTAAACTTTAAATCAAGATCTGTTAAACAGTTGCGCGGTTCCTCAAAAGTTAAACAAAGAATTACCATGTGACCTAGCAATTCCACTCCTTGGATATACCTAACAGACTTAAAAGCAAGTTCTCAAATAGACACTTATATACCATTTTTTACTGCAGCATTATTCACAATAGCCAAAAGGTTCAAACAACCCAACTGTGCATTCACTGTCAAGGTAAATACATAAAAAAATGTGGTATATAAATATATTAAATATTATTCAGTCACTGAGAAAAACAACTATCAATCCATCCTGAAATTTACAACCATGCTCCGTGAAACAAGTCAGACACAAAAGACAAATATTGTATAATCTCACTTATATTAAATACTTGAATAAGAAAATGCACAGAGACAAGAGTTTATTATCAGTGGTCACTGGGGCAATGGTTACAGAATCTTGTTTAGGGTGATGAAAAACTTGTTGAAAATAGACAGTGGTGACGGTTATATAACAAGCTGTCATTAATAGTCACTATCAGATGTGGTTCTGACTCATAGCGACTGTATGTACAACACAATGAAACACTTGTTGCAGCCAGTGGGTCCATCCTTCTTATTGAGGTCTTTTTTCTTTGACCCTCTACTGAATTAAACATGACATCCTTCTCCAACTCTTTGTGACATGTCCAAAGTACATGAAACAACAGCACGGCACGCCATCCTCGCTCTATGGAGCGCACTAGCTACCCTTGTTCCAGAATAGATACGTTCATTCTTCCGAGAACTCTTGGTACAGTCTTCACCAACATCATAGTTCAAATGAGTCAATTATTCTTAAAACTTTGGTCAATAATGGAATTAAAAGATAACAGAACTTTCCAGGAACTTTCTGAAACTCCCGCATCCAAGGAGCCCTGATGGCAAAGCAGTTAAAGTGCCACTTCAGAGGTCCGCGGCCTGAACCGACCAGGTGCTTTGTGAGAGAAAAACGTGGCTATCTGCTCCCTAAAGACTGAAAATCCTCCTGCGTAGTTCTACTCTGTCCTCCAGGGTTACTAGGCATCAGCATCAACTCAACGGCATTGGGTTTGGTTACACATAAATATATACAATCTGGTGGAACAAAACCCAAATGCACTATGAGTCGACATTTTTGCTCATTCAGGAAGTTGACAGACATTCAGAATGAGGTTTGTCATCAATCAACATTTCACCTTTTTTGAAATGAGAAAACCATTCTTATCCTTGAGTTTTTTCCCAGAGTGCTGTCTTTGTAAGCTGTATTCAACATCACAAAAGTTTCTGCGGCCTTTTTCCAGAGCAGGAAACAAAATTTCACAGCTACACACTGTTCTCTTAAGTCAGACATCACCACAATATGAGGTTTGAGTGAAACGGCTTTTATGAAAAAATTCAGTCACCAGAGAACCTTCCTAGGCGATGCCACTAGGTGCATTAATTCAGAGGGAGTTGCTCGATGCTTGCCTAGCAAGAAAAAAGCTCCACTCAGCCCAGAACAATTCCAGGCTTTTGGGGGGTACCCCCTCATATGTGTACCGTATATACTCGAGTATAAGCCGACCCAAATATCAGCCGAGGCACCTAACTTTACCAAAAAAACTGCATTAAAAATGTGCTGAAAATCTTGGCTTATACACGAGTATATACATACCTATGTATGTGTGTGTGTGTGTGTAGATAGATAGATAGATAGATATAGATATAGAAAGAATATGAGTTCTGAGTGGTACAAAAGGCTAAACACCCACCTACTAGCCAAAAGGTTGGCACAGTTCAAACCCACCTACAGACACTCTGAAATACAAGTCTGTTATTTGCTTCCAAAAAGTCACAACCTGCTTGATATAACTGAACTATGGAATGGTATGATATCTGTATAGCTCCCAATAAAATGATTTTGGGGGGAAAAGTCACAATCTCGACAACTCTATAAAGAAATGTTATTCTGCACACATGGGGTCATGATGAGGCAGAATACACTCAATAGCCACTAACAACAGAGATAGAACGATAGATAAGAGGGCAAGCCCAAAAGTATTGCTACTAGGTTCCAATTTACTCTAACTATTTTTATGCTCAGTGGATGGCTGCAGCAAGATCCCTCAATAATAATTTTTCTTAGTCTTATTATGCATTCCAGAAGAAAACTGCACAACAAAACAGTGGTTTCTGAGAGGATCTACGGGGCCACCAAAATACAAAGCAGGCAGGTCACCTCCAAAGGTTATGATGACTAGTTTTTGAGATTTCAAAGGGGCAAACGACAGATTTTCTCAAAAGATACAGAATGGTTACACTAGCTTAATAGAAAGAAGTCAAAAGAAAGTTAAAAACTCCAAGTGGACAAAGGCCAGGAAGTTGCACTGAGATTTTTCCCCCGTTGTAATACACTTGCTCACTGTTCAAGGGAATTTCACTGGGAAGCTTTAGCCCATCCACCCTACATGCCTTATCTTGCCCTTTCAGACTTTTTTTTTTGGTAATCAACTCTCAAGAAACACGAGTTGAGTCCCTGAACTGCTACTTTGACATGGTATAAATGAGAGAGCCCAAACTTCTTCAGCAATGAGTTAAAGAGATGGAAATACTGTCATCAGAGGTTTATAGACCTAGGTGATGGGTATCTCAAGAAACAATAGCTTCCTAGTTTGAAAATTTTATTTAAGGATTTTATGATTTTGTAGTAGTACATATGTATATATTCCACTATCTTAATTGACAAAGTAATTGTGTATATTTTATGTTCGTGAAGTATGAGAGGCTAAAAATAGATCATTTTTATAATTTAAAAAGT
Source organism: Echinops telfairi (assembly GCF_000313985.2). Taxonomy (NCBI): domain Eukaryota; kingdom Metazoa; phylum Chordata; class Mammalia; order Afrosoricida; family Tenrecidae; genus Echinops; species Echinops telfairi. The sequence continues at coordinate 5,399,815 of NW_022104553.1, forward strand.
GATCCCATGGCCCGAGGTGAAAGCAATGGGCCAGAAGGAGGCGGGGAAAAGGAGCAGTGAGCAAACAACACCATAGACAGGGGAACAACTAGGGAATTAAAAGCAACACCGAGGAGGACACAGAGATCCAGGGGGTGTTGGAGCAACAGCAATCTAGCTGAGAGGAATTTGTAAGAGGCAGAATAAGGATGATCATGATGATGTAGCAGGAGGAAAGTAAAAGGAAACAGAGGAAAGAACTAGGAAGCAAAGTTATTGATAGAGATATAAATATAGGTGTGTACATATGTAAATATATTAATTCATAAAAATAGAGGTATTGGCCCATGTACATATATTTATATGGCAATACATTGAGGAAGCGAAAAGACTTTGGGCCTCTGCTCAAGCCCTCCCTCAATGCAAGGACACTTTGTTCTAACAACCTGGCATTCTATGATGCTCACCCTCCTGGTATGATTGCTGAAGACAAAATGGGTGCATAAGCAAATGTGATGAAGAAAGCTGATGGTCCCCCGCTATCAAAAGATACAGTGTCTGGGGTCTTAAAGGCTTGAAGTTAAACAAGTGGCCATCCAGCAGAGAAGCAACAAGTGCACACAGAAAAACACACCAGCCTGGGCGATCAAGAGGTGTCGATGAAATCAACAGGCATCAGAAGAACCCCTCCCCGCCAAAAGGAAAACCATGTTGAGAGCTAGGGAGAGTGGGGGTCAGAGCAGAGACCCCAAATCCATCTGTAGACAGTAAGACAAGGTCACAAGGAAGGAATGAGTCAACCAGGGCAAAGTACAGCACCAATGACACACAAAATAGTCCTCTGGTTCTTTGAGGTTTCCTGAACCCCCACTATCATGACCCTATCCTGCCTTTCAGTTCTGGCTAAACCAGAGCATTTATCCTGGTAAGAGCTCACAATACACACAGAATCCAGGTCAGATAAACCCCTCAGGAACAGAAGTGGGAGTAGTGGTACCAGAAGGGTAGGCGTAAGGTGGGAGGAGGCAGGGAAGGAGAAGGAACAGATCACAATGATTGACCCATAACACCAACCTCCCCCCCCCC
>NW_022104553.1:5401285-5402147 GCF_000313985.2 Echinops telfairi
CCTTGCCTTTGTAAACCAGTATATGTTTGCCTTAACATGACACATCATTCTTACACTAATTAAATTTAAGCGACAACCTGAAATACCTGAGCCTACAACCACAACCGTGTCGGCCAAACAGACAGGTGAGGTAAAAATGGAACAGGCAGCAAACGCAGGATGCCATTCCCAACAGTCAAGTGTTGACGGACTTCAGTCTTAATTATAAAACCCACTACCACGGCGTGTATTCCAACTCGGCAACCCCAGAGGACAGAGTGGAACTCCTCCTTCCAAGACAATCCATTTTTAGCGGGCAGCCAGCTTCCTCTTTCTCCACACCGACTGGAACCGCCCGTTCTTCGGTCGGCAGCCCAAAGCTTAACCCATCGCGCCACCAGGGCTCCCAGGGGCGGGCTAGGATGTTGAAAACCAGTGTGGCTCCGGGATAAGCTTGCGTTGGTGAGGGTATGGCGAAGACAAAGTGCTGGAGCTAGGGGGCAAAGACCTTCAAGCAGGAAGCAGGGTTGCTGTGTTCTGGTGCATCAAACATGGATTCCGTCCCCTGAGAATTTCCTTACAACTCACTACTCGCCTTCTCCCAGCTGAAAGGGGACAGAGCACTAGGACTTCACAAATGTGGGGCGCTTTACCGTGTTCTAAGACATCTTCGTAGGTGACCTCACTTACTCCTCGCATGCCCCTCTTTTTCTTAAAAAACAAAAGGTACACAGGTGCGGAGATGGGATAATGGGTACGAAAGGCTCACAGCCACACTGTTACGGGCTCCCTGGAGGCACAGCCCTTGAGGATCCCCAAGTTCAGCGCCCTTTACGTTTCGGGGGAGTCGGGAGGGCTCGTCCACGCAAGCCTGCGGCTGAGT
>NW_022104553.1:5402310-5403256 GCF_000313985.2 Echinops telfairi
GGGCGCTGCGTGGGGTCAGGGGGCGCTGCGTGCGAGGAAGGGCGGCGTCGGGAACCGCCAGGCCCGCCGAGCCCCGTCCCTCCGTACCCTTGATAATGAGGTGCGCTGGCGAGCCTGGGATCCCCACGGAATCCCTCTTCTTGACGCCGCCGCCGCCGGTCGCGGCCTCACCATCCCCCGGGGTCTCGGCGCCTCCGCCGCTCATCCTGGCCGCTCCGCCCACCGCGGAGGCGCCGCCAGAGCTGGACCCACACCGCCGGCTCCGCCGTCGCGGACTTTTTGCGTCATCGCACGCCGTCGGGCGGCGCGTCCAGGGACCGGGAGATTCCGGAAAGACGCCTCAAACATGAAGAAGCTGGAGCCGCCATGATGGATTCGGGCATCTGTGGCCAGCCTCGGAAGGAATCTGAATGGAAACCCAAACTCACTGCCCTCAAGTCATTCCTGCCCTATTGGACCGAAGAGAACGGCTCCGCAGAGTTTCTGAAACTGTCACTCTTCATGGCAGTAGAGGATCTCATCGTTCTCTCAAGAAGCAGCTGGTGGATTTGAACCAGCAATCTTGGCGGTTAGCGGACTAATGCCTATCCCGCTATGCCAGAAACGTTGGAGCAAAATTTCTGACTGAAGATTTAGCAGGTTAGGGGATGAACTGGTGCCGTCCCATAAGCGTTGAACTGCAAATGGCAAGGGAGGTGGTTCAAACTTACCAACCCTTCTAAGAGGAGAAAATGTAAGAGACTATTTGCTCTTAAAATTTACAGTCTCAGAATCCCTATATAGCGTCTCTATGAGTTTGAATCTATGTGATGGCCGCGAATCACATGGGAGTGAAGGTGTGAAATGCAGTCACCGAATAACTGTAGTAATCTAAGTATTTACCCTGTTTCCCCGAAAATAAGACAGTGTCCCCTATTAATTTTTGCACCCAAAGATGCACTAGGTC
>NW_022104553.1:5404834-5412488 GCF_000313985.2 Echinops telfairi
ATTTTTCCATGAAGAAGAATACGATATATATTGTTTTATTATAAGAGACCTCACACTTCCTGTCTGCTCCTTCTGTGCTGCAGCCGGGCCAACAGTGAGCTGCTAGGCAACGCCTGCCTCTAAGGTCCAGAGTCCAGAGTTACAGTAGATTGGGGGGCGGTGGGAGGGGGGGGGCGCTTATTTGGGGGGGAATACCTTATATTTCAGCGAGAGGCAAAACTGTAAGTAGGTCTTATTTTCGTGGGATGTCTTACTTTCGGGGAAACAGGATAGCTGTTCTTAACTACCACTGGTACTGTTTTTTCTCTTTTTCCTGCCACTAGTATTTTATAAAGTATATATACAAGGGGTTACCCCTCAAAAAAACCGGAATTGCACTGAGTGGTGTGGAGCATTTGTAGTATGCATTTTTTTCTTCTAGGCGAGTATTGAGCAACTCTCTCTGAGATAGTGCACCTCAGTGACATCCCCTGGGAAAGTTCTCGCTGGTCACAGTGAATTTTTTCATAAAAGTAGTTTCACCCAAACCTCGTTTTTTGGTGATGGCCGATTTAAGAGACATCATGGGGCTGCTCAGGAAAAATGCCACAGAAACTGTTGTGATGTTGAACACAGCTTCTTACAAAGACACCGCTCTGGGAAAAACTGAAGTGAAAGAGTGGTTTTCTCTTTTCAAAAAAGGTGAAATGTTGATTGATGACAAACCTCATTCTGGATGTCTGACAACTTCCCAAAGGGACCAACCTGTCGACTTGTAGTGCATTTGGAGTTCGTTCCACCGGGTCAGACTGGTAGTCAAGCTTTCCATTTAGAGATTCTGGTAAGATTTTGTAACTTTGTGAGGCAAAAAAAAAAGGCCCGCATTGCTGCAGACAGGGACTGGTTTTGCCACCACAACAATGCACCTGCTCACACAATCATCCAGTTTTGGGCAAAAAACCAGCATGCCTCTCTTGGTCCACATATCATACTCACCTGACCTTGCTACTTGTGACTTCTTTTTGTTTCCATGAATGAAGAGGGACGTGAAAAGATAACGATTTAAAGGAGTAGGAGAGGTAAAGAAAAAAACGAGGGAGGTGCTGTCAGCCATCCAAACAGATGAGTTTCAAAAATGTTTCCAAGAATGGAATTGCAGATTTGACAAATGTATTAAGTGTAAGGAAGAGTACATTGAAGGTGATAAGGTTGTTTTGTTTTTTTTTTTTTAATTAAATACAGAACTCTGGGGGGAAAAGTTCTGGTTTTGTGTGTGGGGGTGGTATTTGTGCATTTTCTAGTTTGGTCATTGCAACCACTCACAGAGGGGCAAGGGGCCTTTTTCTTTAATAAATGATGTTAAGTAACTTTCCGAAATCACTTTTCAGATCACTCATATTTATGTAGGGGGGAAATCACCTATTTATTATCTCGACTAAAATAAAATACAAATAATTAGGGAAGGGACCCACTTACTAGGTTGTTTGGAATTGTTATCGTAGAAATAACCACAGAACTGCCATGGATCTAACTACTGCCATTAGAGGAACTTGATACATTTGATCTCAACAAGTCATCAAATGTGTTTTAAAAAACAAATGATGCTCAACTTTGCGGTGCCTTCTTTACCTGGGATATCCACCCAAAAGTTCTAGGATCATCTATATCTCGCCACTCCTCTCTCCTCTCTTCCTGTGTGGTCCTATCCTAAAGGATCTCTCAGTCTCCTACTGAAGAAGGTACCTAAACTACCATGTTCAATGGAGGTCCCAGAAATTACAGCCTGGAGGAAGGTGTACAGATGTAGTTCACTTGGAAAGGTGCATGGGGAGAGGGTCTGTAAATGTTTCAGAGAGGAAGAAAAAGTTTGTCCTCAGAGATGAGGTGAGGTGTTAGCCAGGTATCCACTTCTGGACCATCCTCACAATCATCTCTATATTTGAGGTCATTGTTGCAACCACTGTGGCATCCCATCTTGCTTAGAGTCTTTTTCTTTTTTGCTGTCCTCTATTTCACCAAGCATGATGTCCCTCTTTATAAACTGGTCCCTCCTGATAATGTGTGCAATGTATGAGAGGTGAAGTCTCTCCATTCTTTGCTTGTAAGGAGCATTCTAGCTGTTCTAATACATAATTGTTTGTTCTTCTGGCATTCCATGGCATATATAATATCTTTTGCAAACACCATCATTGGAAGGCATCAATTATTCTTCAGTCTTCTTTACTCATTGTCCAGCTGCCCCATGGTATGGGCCAGGTGCACCTTAGTGTTCAAAATAATTAAAAAAAAAAACTTTGACGAGAGCTTTGTGGCAGATGTGCCCAATGCCCATTGTTTGTTTTCCTTGCTGCTGCTTCCATGGTCTCTGCTTGTGTATCCAAGTAAAATGAATTCCTTGACAACCTCAACTTTTTCTCTCTTTATGCTGATGTTGGCTATTGATCCAGTTGTGAGGAATTTTTATTTTTTTATGTTGAGGTTATTTTAAGCTTGGTTCCCTAGAGAAGCAAAATCAGTGACACTTATATGTATATGTATGTAGAAAGATACTGATGTCATGACATGGCTTACATAGTTGTAGAAGTGGGTCGGTACGGTCCAATTCAAGTCCATGGCTCAGCTGGATGCCTCCCTGATCCAGATAGCTGCAGGAGCAGAAGAACCATGAAGCAGGAAGGTGAAGCAAGAAGACCGCAAGCTGGTAGATATAGAGCCAAATTAACTGAAGGCCAGCAATCTGCTGATGGGGCCTGGAATGAGCAGGCAATATGACAGGATTCAGAGCCAGCAGAAATGGACTAGCTTCCCCACAGTATCAATGTATACTGAGTAGGCCACACCAAGAATGAAACCACCCCTGAATTGTATCAATACTCTGACCAGATTAAGGAGGTAGTACTCTGACCTGTTCTTCTCACAAATGTTTGGTTGCTTTACAGAAGATCTCATCATGGGAGAATCCTCCCCCAGCCAATTTGACGTAAAACCTCACTACCAAAAAATATCATCCATATAGAAGCCTGTAGTCTTTCATCTTCTTAAATTCTCTTTGCTTTTAGCAAATAAGGTGGTGTCATCTGCATACCTCAGGTTAATGAGTCTAGGACGAAAAGATACAACCCTGATGCACACCTTTCTTGATTTTGAACCATGCACCATCCCCTTGTTCTATTCAAATGACTATGTCTTGGTCTATGCACAGGTTCCACATGAGCACAATGAAATGTTCTAGAATTCCAATTGTTCATAATGTTATCCATAATTTGTTACAGTCCACACAGTTGAATGCTTAATCATTTAAACACAGGCAAAAAAACAACAACCTATCATCCTGGTGTTTTCTGTTTTCAGCCAAGATCCATCTTGTTGGGGTACCAGCCCCCAACAGTCGAACAGGTCTTTAGGAGCGACTTTGTGACTATAGAAAATAATACAGACAGAGAGTGGGGCACAGGGGCTCCTTGTCCCAATATCAGGACCAAGAGAGGATGTATTTCCAATGGATATATATAATCATTGGGCTTATAAATATTTCAAAAGGCATACATGTAATACAGCGAACACATAACATAGTGAATAGGAAATATCAAAGGGGTAACATTATGAACAGGCAATGAAGTGAGTCAGCTTCTTGACTTGGAATGGCTCTAAGCCCTCCTTAGGGAACAATCTATGATCAATATCAGAAAGAGATGTCATAGGAGGGTTTGCTACACATTACGGTGGGACAGGCAATAGAATCTGATCATTCATTCTTGTCTACATATAACCTCCAGGCACAGTGAAAAGCCAGATACATGGCATGATGTATCTTTTATGATAGCTCCTTTATGACAATTCCCTTATGGAGAGTTACTGGAGGGACTGAGTTCCGTCATGAGAATGTGTATTAAGATTTATTTATATCTCATAACCATCTCATAACCCCCACCGGAGTCAGCTTTCCAGATCCATAATTATGAGCATAGAAGATTTAGCTGCATTACATTATCCAGTCGCTTAGTTTAGCACACCATCTGATATCAGCAATGACATTGCTCATTCCACATCTTCTAAATCTGGATGGAATTTATGGCCACAAACCTGGTCAATGTTCTACAGCAACCATTTTTTAATTATCTTCGGAAACATTTTACTGGTGTCTGATAATAATGATTTTGATTGATATTTTCCATGGAATCACCTTTGGACTGGGCATGGATATGGATCTCTTCTAGTCACTTAGCCAGGTCTTCCAAATTTCTTGGCATGGACAAGAAAGCTTTCAGTTCTGCAGCGCTCCATCCCTTTATTGATACATTTCATTTCTGGTATTTCCTGCAGCCTTGCTTTTTTACCAGAGCCTTCAGAGCAGCTTAGCCTTCTTCCTTTAATGCCCTCAGTTACTCGTCATATTAACTTTCACTCACTGTCATCAAGTCCATCCTAACTCATGGTGACCCTATATGACAGAGTAGAATGGGTCCTGTGAAACTTTGAGATTAAATCATTATGGAAGTAGGAGGCCCCTCATCTTTCTCCCAAAGAATAGCTGATGGGCTCAAAGTGTTTACCTTGCACTTATCAAGCCAAATTGTATCCCACTACACCATCAGGACTCCTCTTGATCATTTGCTACTCTAACATGTTGATAGTCAATCAATTCTTTTTGGTACAGTGACTGTGTATTCGTTTCATCTTCTTATAATGCTTCCTGCATCGTTAAAATTTTTGTGCATGAAAGATATGACAAAATAATAATTTATAAATTATCAAGGGTTCATTAGGGAGGGGTCGCGGGGAAGGAAGGGGAAAATGAGGAGCTGATGCCAGGGGTTTACATGGATAGAAAATTTTTTGAGAATGATGAGGGTAATGAATGTACAAATGTGCTTTATACAATTGATGTATGTATGGATTGTGATAAGAGTTGTATGAGCCCCAAATAAAATGATTAAAAATAATAATAATAACAAACAAAAAAAATCCACTGCCATCTGGTGAATTCCAACTCTTAGATTCTATAGGATAGAATAGAATTGCTAATTAGGGTTTCTGAGACTAAATCTTTATGGGAGCAGACTGCATCCATTTCATTTCTATTACCATGGCCATATTTTAAAGCTGCTGATCTTTCTTTCCAACTTTCATATTCTAATCACTAGTAATTACCTATGGCATCTTGATTGCATATTTGATCAATTTCAGATTGCAGAAGTTGGTTAGAAAAACCAAACATTTTCATTCCTTCATCTTTGGCACTATTGGTTGGTGCATAAATTTGAATAATAGTATATTAACTCAACCTCCTTGTAGGTGGATGAGTAGTCTTAACACTGACAGCATTGTACTATATATCTTGGAAGAATTTTATTAACAATGAATGTACAGCCATTCCTCTTTGATCTTCATTCCTGGAACAGTAGAACATATGATTTTCTGGTTAAAATGGCCAATTTCCATCTAGTTCAGCTCACTAAAATCTAGAATATTGATCTTTATATTCTACTTCTCTTTTGTCTTTTATGACTTCCAATTTTTGTAGATTCACTTTCCAATTCTTCGTAGATGTTTGCAGCTGCTTTTTTTCATGCTCTTTTTTTGAGTCTTGCCACATCAGCAGATAAAGGTATCCAAAGCTTTGCTCTATCCATAGCACTAAGTTTGCCTCTTCTTTGAAGATGTAATTATTCACCAGAATCTTCTTCTTTATTTTAATCTTACAGCAAGTGTTTAGTTTAGTATTTCTAATGGCTTATATAAAAGTATGATTTTCTATGACACTTTGGGATTCATACCACAATTTAGTTTCTATAAGATCAATGGACATAACACTTGTAGTATATTCCATTTTTGAAAAGCTCTTTGTCTGCCCTAGATAAATACTAAATTTAAAAATTATTCTCACTACTGCATTAACTCATGTTTGAAAAAGAATTCTGAACTGTTTGTCATTGTGATGGATGGTTTCATACAATTCTGTATTTATCTCAAATAATGCTACAAAAACACTGATATGATGAAAATAGAAACAGCTTCACTGTTAAATTTTCATTTTATCTAATGAGCAGAGGAAAGATTTGGATTCAAGGAAAAGTAATGATAAGCTAGAATAAGAAGGCTATTCATTACAAATATTAAATGGATGGTGTGGTTAAAGCCACTAAGAAAGAATGTAAAATATATTTAAGATATTAAAACATATCACAATCTTTCATACAGTGAATAGTTGTCTTCTGGTCCTATATTAGACAATATTCCACTATCCAGTTTTTCAGAAATTGACTCTTAGCTCCTTCTGCCTGGTCTGTCTTAATCTGGAAGCTCGGCTACAACCTAGCCACCATGGTGATCCTGCTGGGATTGAAGTATCGTGGCATAGCACCCAGCAACACATAAACCACCACAGTACAATAAAATGAAGACAAGTCACGGACATGTGCTTTCATTGTCATATGTAAGAATCCATCACACCCCTCCTTACGTTTTCTCTTTGTTCCTCCTTCTCTCCTAACCCTCCTGAATTTTATCTGGGTAAGTGCTTGATCTCAAATGATTGATTGTTTCAATGTGTGTGCATTCCACTAGTGTCATTGTTCCCCTTGTAGACCTTTGTTCTTTGAGAAAATCTATCAATGTTATGTCCTTTGGGGTCCCAAAAAACAGTCACCATTGCATGCAAGTTGTCCTGTGTTGAATTAACTGGCCCAGCATTTCTCTTCTTTATTTTTTGCACTTTGGATTGTATTGGAAAATCCAAGACTCATCCCAATTACTATTAGCTTCATAAAATAATCTTCATAGCTTCAATTCTGCTTTAAAAACTGATGGAAAGATTAGCTATTTGAACTAGTTGAAACTTACATATTACTTTTTTATTTTTATTTTAGTATCCTTTTGATAATACTTTGATGACTAAGGTAATCTTGACTCAAGCCATGATATTTTCATATGCATTTGAAAGTTGGACATTGACTAAGAAAGACCAAAGAAGAATCAATGTTTTGAGTTGTGGTGCTGTTGAAGAATATTGGAGGTACCATAGTGTGTTAATTCGGATTTGACTAGAGAAAAAAAGTCATGGACACTCATATGTGTGTAAGAAAGAGCTTTATATAAAAGAGCAATTGTATATTGAGAAACATCTCAGCCCAGTCCAGATCAAGTCCATAAGTCCAATAAGTCCATAAGTCCATATGTCCAATACTAGTCCATAAGTTCCTCTTTAGACTCACACAGCCATGCAATAATGCTAAATGCAGGAAGATCACAGGCCAGTGGGTGGAAAGTCTTGTACATCCAGGGGTGGTGGAAGGCTCTCAGCACTGGCATGGGTCTGCACATGGCTCCTCCAGCTCCAGGGCTCTGGCTCCATCAGTGTGCCTCCATGTGGCTTGTCAACAGAAATGTTTCAGAGGGTGTGTGTGTGTGTCCCATCTCCAGCAAGCCATTTATCTCTGTAGCACCACCAAATGAGGTCCTCAAGCAGCAACCTGACTGACAGGCTAAACTCCACCCCTTCACTCTCAATAGTCTCAAGTTGGCACTAGATTATGTAACTGCCACACATAGATTGCCAAAAGAACAAACAAATCTGTCTTGGAAGAACTACATAATGCAGAATGCTTCTTAGAAACAAGGCTGAGTGTGACCTCCTCCCTGGGGGACAGACAACCGAAAAGTGGATGAAGGGAGA
>NW_022104553.1:5412788-5420222 GCF_000313985.2 Echinops telfairi
AAAGAAACAAGGCTGATAAGAGTTTGTCTCACATACTTTGGACATGGTATCAAGAGAAAACAGTGGCTAGAGTAAGGTCAGCAAAAAAGAGGCAAGCCCTTGACAAGATGGATTGATACAGTGGCTGCAACAACGGGCTCAAATATGAGGACAATTATAAGGCTTTTAAAAGGCAAGGCAGAAATGATGAGCTGATGCCAGGGACTTAAGTGGAGAGCAAATGTTTTGAGAATGATGAGGGTAACGAATGCACAAATGTGCTTTATACAATTGATGTATGCGTGGATTGTGATAAAAGTTGTATGAGCCCCCAGTAAAAAGATTTTTTTTAAAGAAACCTAGGACAAAAAAATGTACAAATGTGCTTGACCCAATGGATGGATGGATTGTGATAAGAGTTGTACAAGCCCCCAATAAAATTATTTTTTTTTAAAGATGAGGCAGTGTTTCCTTCCGTTGTACACAGGATAACTACTTAGTTGGGACCAACTCAATGGCACCAAGTAACAATCAGACGAAAGCAAGTGTATTACTGAGAGAACTTGCCTGAGGTCATGCACTGATCATATACATGTCTGGTTTGAAATTAGCCTTTGCATGCATGAACTGGAACCTAACATTAATATTTTTTTACTTAGCCTTGTATGTACCACATTCTTCGATGGGCGGTTTTCAGCTGTTTGCCATTGTGAATAATGTTGCAACGAACAAAGGTGTCCATTGGTATGTCTGTTTGTTTCTCTGCTATTAGCTCTCTAGGGTATATACCTAGAAACAGGATTGTTGGATCACAAGGTATTTCTATTTCTAGTCTTATAAAAAGCACCATACTATTTCTTCTTCTTCTTTTTTAAATCATTTTATTTGGGGTTCTTACAGCTCTTATCACAATCCATCCATCCATCCATTGGGTCAAGCACATTTGTACATATGTTGCCATCATCATTTTTTACAAATTATTTTATTGGGGGCTTGTAAAACTCTTATCACAATCCATCTGTGTTAGTCCAGGTAGACTAGATAAACAAATCCATAGAAACTCTTATGTGTACAAGAAAGAGATTTATACACAAGAGGAATTGAAAATTGAGAAAACATCCCAACCCAGTATAGTCCAAGGCCATAAGTCTGATATTAACCCTTATGACTGATACCAATCTATAAGGTCCTCTTCATTGAACCACATGCAATGGAGTCAAATTCAGAACGATCACAAGCCAGTGGGTAGAAAGTCTGTGGGTCCAGTGGCATTGTAAGCATCTCAGTGCTGGCAGGGGTCTCCTATGGCTTCTCTGGCTTCCGAGGTCTGGTTGCATCCATGTGGCTTGTCTTCTGCAATGTCTCCCAGGGAGCAGCAGAGAGAGAGGGGTGTCTTCCTCCTCCAAGGAGGAAGTACCAGATTTCCCAAAATTCTCAGGAGAAGGCTATGCCCACACAGAAGTCTCATTTGCTATCTCCAGATTGACAGCCTAGACTCCACCCCTACACTCTTAATCCTTAGATTAACACCAGATTAGGTGACTACCACACCATGCATCCATCCATTGTGTCAAGCACATTTATACATTTGTTACATCATCATTTTCAAAACATTTTTCTTTCTACTTGAGCTCTTGATATCAGCTCCTCATTTCCCCCCTACCCCACTCTCTCTCCCTCATGAACCCTTGATAATTTTTTTTTTAATTTCCCTCAAAAAAAATTCCCTCGTGTCTTACACCAACCACTGTCTCCCTTCACTCACTTTTCTGTTGTCCATCCCCCTAGGAAGGGGTTATATGTAGATCATTGTGATTGGTTCCCCTTTTCTCCCCCTACCTTCTCCTTACCCTCCTGGTATCTCTATTCTCATCATCGGTCCTGAGGGATTTATCTGTCCTGGATTCCCTGTGTGTGAGCTCTTATCTGTAGCAGTGTACATGCTCTGGTCTAGCTAGATTTGTAAGGAAGAATTGAGGTCATGATAGTGGGGGGTGGGAGGAAGCATTAAAGAACTAGAGGCAAGTTGTATGTTTTGTCAGTGCTATACTGCACCCTGACTGGCTCATCTCTTGTGACCCTTCTGTAAGGGGATGTCCAATTATCCACTGGACATGCCATTTTTTATAGTAGTGGTTGTACCATTTTACAATCCTGAGTGCAGTAGATAAAAGTCCCAATCTCTTCACAACTTCATCAACATTGATAATTTCCTGGGTTTTTGTTGTTTCTTTTTTTTGTGGTGGTTGTTTGTTTCTTTATCCATTGTTGGATTTTGTTTTTTTAATCAATGACATTTTTGCAGGGATGCAAAATCTTCTTATAGTTTTGATTTGCATCTCTCTAATTCCTAATGATCTTGAACATTTTTCATGTATTTCTTGATTGCTGGAATGCCCACTCTGGTGAAAATTCTGTCCACGTTGTTTGCCCATATTTATTTGATGTGTTTGTCTTCTGTTGCTGAGTTGTATCTGTTTTAGAATCTGATGTCATTCCTGAAGACTTTCCCCAATCTATCAGTTCTCTTCAGACTCTTTTAATAAAGTCTTTTGATGCACATACATTTTTTTATTTTTTAGGAGCTTCCAGTTATTAAATTTGTATTCTGTTTTTAATCATTTGTAGTTGTGTTTATAGAACATTATTTCTTCCAATATTATTTCTGCTTCTTCCTTCTTTCATAGTACATATGTTTGTCACTTGATGGTTTCCCACAAGTTCCTTAGGAACAGCTCACTTTTCTTTGATGATGATGATGATGATGATGATGACTTGCTTCTCAGAATTGATAATCTGAATTGTACTACTTAAAGTTTGATGATCTTTAGCCCCATCTGTTCAAATCTAATGTTGAACCTCTCCAGCAAATTTTAAAATTTCAGTTATTGTAATTTTTAGCTCCAATATTTCTAGTTGGTTCTTTTTATACATATTTCTTTATTGATGTTCTTGTTTGTTCCTGTATGTCCTCCTGATTTCTTCTGATTTTTTGTCTGCCTTTTATATATTCTCTGAGTACATTTTACAGAACAAATTTAGTACTGCTATTTTAAAGTCTTTGTGTATTAAGTTCATTATCTGTCCTTCCACAGCTGCCTTATTTTGTTTTATATTCCTTGGCCTGTATTTCTCTATTTCTTCATCTAGTTTGCAATTTGAGGGGGAGAAATAGGAGCATTTAAACAATTAAAATGTAGGGCAGTCAGCTTTTCCATCACTAGAGCTTTATCTTCTTGTGTATATATACATTTTTTCCTCTTTAATTCATAAAAGGTATGGTCATCTGTTTAAACACCAAACTTCCTGCCTGGTTGTGCCAGCTGTGGCTGTTCCAACACAAGGTCTTCTCGGTATAGTGCATCAGCTGTAACTGTTCCCCATGTGGTGTACTACCTGTGACGACTCTATTTCCTTGTCTGGGAGTGCAAGCTGTGGCTGCCTTAACATCAGAACCTCTGGATGGATTCACCCAGAGCCTGGGTATCTTGACTTAAAAATCATACATCCCATTATAGCAAAGCTGAAGCAGATAGGGAAGCCTTTCTTCTAAGCTGTAATTGTTTCAGATGTTTTCCTGCCTCTTTCATTTTAGCCAGCCCCTTCCTAGAATGCCCCCTGCCTATTCAATTTGGTCAGATATATCTTATTCATCAAAGGCTTCCATGCATTTATTACTTGCCATTTAGTGTTATAAATTCTTTACATATATTAACTCATATAATTCTCATTAAGAAACCCTGGTGGCATAGTGTTATACATTGGGCTGTGATCCACAAGGTCAGCAGTTCAACACCACCAACTACTCCTCAGGGGGGAAATAGGGCTTTCTACTCCTGTAAAGACTTACAATCTCAATAGCTAGCCTGTCATATAGGGTTGCTATGAGTCAGCATCAACTTGATGACAGGGAGTTTAGAGTAATTCTCATTAGTATACTCTGAAGAAATTTTTATTACCCTCATTTTACAGACAGGAAGCTGAGGCACCAAGAGGCTAAATGACTGCATAACTTGTACATGACAGAAAAACTTCAGTCGCTTTGTATATTTAAACGTAGCTTGCAGATGAAAGAGAAAGGAATGGTGATTTGGAGAAGATGAAAACAGAAGTCATATGAACTCTAGCAGGCCACATGGGCTTCTCATTACACCCACTTCTCCCTTGTTGGCTTGACTAACCTCCCAATGACCAGATGTTATGCTAAAAATATTTGTTATGCTCAAGTGGGGAATGATCCCATCAGGTCACAATATAGAGGATGACTACATTAGAAAATAACTGCCAAATTATACATCATAACTGCCAAACCACTGAGAATCATAGTCCAGCCAAATTGACACGGGGCCTTAACCATCCCAGCCAGTTTTACCTCCAATGTCTGTGTGCATTTGTTTTGTGTGCATAATTCATGTGAAAATCGTCCAATATTAAATTCTCTTACTAATGTAAAGTATGGAACAAGATCGTTATTAAGTGAGGATTAAGCATATTTTCTTTAAAAAATATTTAAACACGTATTGAGCACCTGCTGTGTGCTGAGCACAGTGCTGGGAGCTGACATGTAATAGTGAACCAGAAGGATGCTGACTTTTCCCTCATGGAGCATACAGCCTACCAGAGAAGAGACTATTGAATAAGAACAGAATTCTTTTTATTCAGTTCTGTGATGGACATCCTATAAATCCATGTTCTGGCTATTTGATTATCGATTGTTCTGTACCTACAGAATTGTATTGTTTCCTTGGAGGATCAGATTCAGCACTAACCTCAGCTTCTGCCTTTTACAGAAACCTCTAAGTTGCAGCTTGGGTACCTTGGAAAGAGTCAGAAAAGAGCAATGTCAGCAATAGTTTTCTGCTCTGAAGGTGTCCTGGTGCTACAATGGGTTAAGTCTTGGGATGGTAACTGAAAGGTCAGTGGTTCAAACCCACCAGGTGCTCTGTGGGAGAATGATGAAATCCTGTGGAATAGTTCTGTTTTGTCCTGTAGTGTCATTATGAGGTGACTCAACAGAGTGGGTTCGGTTGGGTTTGGTTCTCTTCTAATATAGAGCCACACCATTATCTGGGATTTTGGCTGCTCTGCGTGTGTCCCCGCCTTTGATTCATAGAATCAAAAAGTTTTGCATCTAAAAGAGACTCTTGATCATCTCCCTTGAGGTCTTGGTGTTATCTCTTGTTACCTGTTTACTGTATTTTGAAAAATGAAACTTATATTGAGATTATTATAGATTCATATGGAGTTGTAGGAAATAATACAAGGAAATCTTGGCACATTTTTTATTTTCTCTAAAGGTAACAGTATCCCTATTGATACAATCCTCCAGTCTTACTCAGATGTCCCAATTTTAGTTGTAGTCATTTATGTAGGTGTATATAAAACGTGTTAAACAATCTTATCATCTGTCTGAGTTTATGTATTTGCCACCACTGTCACAGATAAGATACTAAACACTTCCAACACCTCAAAAATCCCGCATTCCACCCCCTTTTTAATAACCACATCCCCTCCAAGCTCCCCTCTGTCTCAGTCACCCTGACAACCTATAATCTGTCCTCTATTTCTAAAACATTATTTCAAAACGACACTATATGTACCATTGCGTGTTTTCAAAGGATAGCTGCTGTCACTTTCATAATATTCTATACAAGGTCATTTTTCAGAGATTCTCAGTGTATCACCAAGGATTGTTCCAATCAGTGAACTTTCTGAGCGTGAAGACATCTCAATCATGGAAATATTATTCATAAAGAAGTCAAGTTCCAGCTTCAGGATAAACTGTTGCCCTAACCTTATATTTAATATTATGACAATTAGGAAATAAAAATGAGTTCTGAATTTTTGTGGAGCTGGCTCTATGCCCATCATCTATGGGCTTCAGAGAGGTATAGGACAATGGTTTGCATGTGGTCATCAAACCAGCAGCCTCCACATGACTTGGAACTTGTTATAAATGCAGATTCTCAGGTTTCTCTCAGAACTTCTGAATAAGAAACTCAGAGTGGGGCCCAGCAATCAGTGTATTAACAAGTCCCAGGTCTGCCAATGACGGTAAATATGCAGTACTTTTTATTTCAGTGACAAGATTCAGACAAATGCTGAAAACAGTCAGGAACTGTAGACCAGGTAAAGTCAAACCTGGGCTGTAATTTATAATCCAAGGGCCGGAAGTTTGTGACCCTAGTCAAAGCAAGCCTTCTACAGCTTTACTGTTTAGTTGTATATAGGTAGTGTATTTCAAGCTTACTCTGGAACAAAATTTTCAAGCAGATGATGTTAGGAAGGGCACAAATTATCCACAGCAAGATGCTGAGAACAGATGGCACCCAGCAAGAATGAGCGGCCAAATATGCAGGATCCAGAATAGAGCTGACCAGCCCAAGGGACCAGCCTCTTGGAAGAGGAAGAAACAGTGGAAATGAGCCATTAGATTAGCTCATCAGGCAGAAAAGATCCACAACTTCCATTCTCCTCACTAAGAAACAATTGTATAAAAGATGCAAATAGTCCTAAAAGAACCGTGCTAATGCAAGCAGAGATTTTTGAGACATGGCAAAGCTAGCTGACATCTCCAATTCTCCCCACTTCCCGTCTACTTTCTTTTGGCCTCTTTCTCCTAGAAGTGAAAGGTGAGCTTTGCTAGATAAGGTAGCAGTTGGAATGAGTTTTATTAACCAGCTGTATTGGGAATAAAGGCAGAGCCTGCGGTAATGTGAGTTCCAGCAACAAGTAATCATTAATGCAAAATCAAATTCCCTATCCCATCTCAGATATCCCTGTATGAAACCCTAGAGTTGGGCTTCACTGTGCTATAGATTTAGCCTACAAGATAGGGAGCAGTGGACTGAGGCCCCTTGTGTAACTAAAAGCTCTGTCCAGCAAGAGAGATATATGAGGGTAACTTTCTCCCCATTGCTTTTGCATTAAAGTTTACCCAGAGCTCCAGGAAGAGTAAGAATGTAATTCAGCCCCAATAAATCAAGACTAAAATTAAGATGGCCAGATTATGTAGGAGCCTGCTCAGGTGTATGGAGAGTATGAAATTTAGTGCTAGTAATGGGTAGCAGCAGCTTATCTAATGTTGAAGCTTACCTAATAAAGGATAGCAAGTTAAATGCTCTAATGCATTAAACCATCACATCTATGCCAAAGTCAAGTGTGTAACATTTGACATTTTAAAACAGGAATGAGGTCCAATGTTAGGGGACAAACATATAGATGAAAAAGTTTTACTTCACAATAATTCTAATTTGAGTTCTTATCCAAGAGTTGTGTATTTTATCTTTCAGTGTGATGTACATGTACCTGAATACTGTATAGAGTTCTATTCTTTCCTAACAATATATCTGCTTAAATTTTTAAAAATCATTTTATTAGGGGCTCATACAACTCTTATCACAATCCATACATACATCAATTGTGAAAAGCACATTTGTACATTCATTGCCCTCA
>NW_022104553.1:5421827-5423571 GCF_000313985.2 Echinops telfairi
TGCCTTTGGTGTTTGAAGCCTGGTCCCTTTGGCCCTTCATGATCACACATGTTGGTGTGCTGCTTCCATGTGGGCTTTGTTGCTTCTGGGCTAGATGGCTGCTTGTTTACTTTCAAGCCTTTAAGTCCAAAATGGGTATTTTCTAAGTCCATGGGTACAGGTAGCTTTGGGGTACGGCCCAGTTTGTTCAGTCAGGTTCCTATGTTGATTCCTTCTGGGGTGGCCCTTGAGGGATGCCATGTTGACTGTAAGGTCAGCATCCAGGGTCATCAAAGTTCATAGTCCATGGTATAGACCAAAGGACCAACTTCTTTTCTTGTTGATTTCCCCCCATTGTTTTCCATATTGTTTATGCTTTGAACCTAATGATTTATTTTCTTCTTTTATTGGAGAGTTTGTGTTGTCCTTTTTCCAGCTCTTAAAGGTGTTGGGTTAGGGTGATGATTTTGGATATCTCCCCTTTTTCCATGTGTGTGTTGATTGCTATCAACTGACCTATGATTATTGTTTTTGCTGTGTCCCAGATGTTTTGATATGTTGTTATTGTTCTCTTTGGTTTTATGAATTTTTTTAAATGTCCCCTTTATTTATTACCCAATAAGTATTATATTGTTTATTTTCCATGTATTTGTCTTTATGTTTCTGTTTGTTTTGTTGTTAAATTCTAATTTTATAGCATTGTGGTCAGAGATGATAGGTTTTAGGATCTTGACTTTTAAAACTTGAGAAATGTTTTCGTGCTTTGTGGCATAATATGGGGTCTATTCTTGAAAATGTTTCATGTGTGTTGGAGAAGAATGTATACTGTGTTTCTTGGATGGAACATTCTGTATATGTCTATGAAGTCGATTTTGTTGATTGTATGGTTGAGCTTTTTTTGTGTGTCTTTATTGCATTTTTTCTTGATTTTCTGTCCTTCCTTGAGAGTGATGTATTAAAGTCTCCTATTATTATTGTCGAGGCGTCTTTTCAATTCTGTGAGGATTTCAGAGAGGAAAAAGATCCTTGACTTTCCTCCTCGAGTAACAATATAAAAGCCAGGCTAACAATGAAAATTTGGGAATCCAGTTATGACAATATCTACAGAGATCTAAAACTCCCCTAATTGCATTTTTTGGGGGTGTGGTAGACAATGAAAATGCTAATATAATTTTTTCCTCTTAGATCTATGGAAATACCTGTAGCTGATATAAGATGTCCCAGATATTTCCTGGTAGCTAAGGCAAATTGCAGTTTTTCTTTTGACATTTTTGTGCCCCTGTTGGCCACGTAGTGCATTTACAGAATTCTGTCTTCAATGATATTTTGCCTGGAATTGGAACTCACCATGAGGTTGTCTATGTGCTGGAATACTACTGGTGCATATTTCAACTGAAATGGGGTCAAGTCTCAGTTAAATAACCATGGGAAGTAGGTAGAACTTTCACTGTAGCCCTGGGATAAAATTTTCCAACAATATTGTTGATTCTTCCAGGTAAAAGTGAACAAAAATTGGCTATCCGCGTGAACTGGGGTGCTGAAAAAGGCACTATCCAGAAGAGTTTCTTCTGTTAGAAGAGGTCTTCTGTTAGAATCAGGAATTGATCTGTCAAATTAAAACAGTCATGCAGTATGCCTTTCTTGGGGAAAAGAGTAGCAGACTTTAAGCCCTTAAAAACATGTATTTGGATGTTTGGGGCAGCCAATAGCAAGGATAGACCTGAGGCTAGGACTCACTGGATGTGGGACAAACAGATCTAAACCA
>NW_022104553.1:5424798-5426806 GCF_000313985.2 Echinops telfairi
AGAATGGCTTGGACCAAGGTGATGTACCTCAGCTCTGGTCAACATTACAATATGCTGAGTGGAGATCACACTTACATCCTAAGTCCTAGTGAAGGACCAGAGTTTAAACAGCCTACCATGGCCATCATTCAAGAGCCCACCTATGCCCAGGTTGATCATCGATGGCTACTCTCAATCTTTAATCAAGAAGAGGGAATGGGTTAGCGCCTAAAACTAAAGCATTGCAGTCAGGGTTCCAGTTTCACCCACAGTGCCCCACGTGGACTGCCAAACATCAAAGGGGAAGTCGCAAGGAGACAAGGAGGGGCAGTAGCTCTGAACAGTCTCTGACTACTGGGGCAGCCTGGAAGAAGCAGTTTGCCAATGAGAAAGACAGGAAAATGAAATGAGAGACACACACAGAGAATGAGGAAGATTGGCTTAAGGGAGTCCTCTTCCGGATTCTAAGTCATGTAAACAGAGGACAGCTATCTCCGTTATCCTCCCTCACTCTGGCCTGTTGCATCAACAACATTTTCTGCCTGGCTCTTTACAACAAAAACTTTTACAAAGACTTTGGAAAGACTAACGTCGGTGTTTAGTTTGTCTACTGAAAGGGTTAAAGCACTGTCCAATTTTAATATAAATCATTAATCTTGTACTGCTCTTCAGATTTGGTCAGACATAGTTTTGATGGTGTGCCACCTTTTTTCTCTTTAGTACATATGTGATCATTTCCCCTTAGGTCAAACCAAAGGGCTGCTCTTTCAACCGGAACTTTAAATTGCATACTAATTAGATTAGACAGATCAAAATTAGCACCAACACATTAAATAGCATCAAACCCTAAAGCACTCAACCTACTTTATTTGGAAAGATAAGCTCATTAGCTTTCAATAACGAGTACTTACACAGGCAGTAACTTTAGAAAACGTATGGGTCTATTTGTACAGTGTTTTCTTCTTTGTTGTTCACAGTGCTGCAGTAGCAGTCTTTCAATGAAACCAGGCTTCCAGCTTAGGAATACCTAACAATTAAGTCTCACATTTGTGAGGTAGCTAGCATTTTTCCGTTCTTTTAGCCACTGCATCTTTCATTAAGCCCAAGAACACCATGAAGAACGTTAGCTCAAGGGAACATATCTTACTCCAGTTCCCTCTCGGGCAGTTCAGTAGTTAGTTTCACCCAGTGAACACTGACTATAGGGAGAAACAAACAAAGCAGCGTTTTTAACCACATTTACCAGCTCACATAAATATTTTACAACAAGTCCATCTTTCTTCCCTTTCCTTGGCACAATTTATTATAGATGATAATAAACAAACTAGCTAAATGTCCATGGGGGAAAAATGAATTTTAAAATACAAAACAGAGGTCAACAAATAGCCAAATACATCACCCATGGAAAACACTGTTTTTCCTTATGGATTAAACCACTGATTTGCAACTTTTATTAAAATTTCACCTATAAGACAAGGTAATTTAAGACTTGATTTTGACAACAGTTTTTACATAAAAAAATTGCAAAATTTCAACCAAAGAACAAATAAACATTCTAACATAAGTGTACACTTTAAAATTTAGCTCTTGTCAACTAATAATGACTATCAATTTATGTTAGTCCTGTGGTCCGTTTTAATAACGCTTCTGTATGGCCTGGGAAACTTCTAATGGGAATTGGTATACAGTCTGTTCTTGATGAAGACAACACTAGTCAGATGTTGCTTGATACCTGGGTAATGCTGAATGTGGCAAAACCAGCGAGACACATTAAGATATTTCTCCTTTTCTTGAACCGTCAGGTCAACCTAAGAAGAGATTCAAAACATGACAGAGACATTACATAATCATGCTTATTATTTTCACTTGAACAGGAGATAAGAGATTGAGGGTGGGGTGGAATGGGGAACAATGATCAAAAGTAAACATACTCAATTAGGAGTAAAATTATAACTATCTGACGAGCTGCCTGCTTAATAGACTTTATCTTCCCTTTAACATTACATGGGCCATCTACAGAAACGTCAAG
>NW_022104553.1:5427127-5429481 GCF_000313985.2 Echinops telfairi
GGGTTCCACGACTGTCAATCTTTACAGAAGCAGACTGCCACCTTTCTCCCATGGCGTGGCTGGTGGGTTCTAACACCAAACCGGGTCAGCTTTTAACCACTACACCACCATGGCTCTTTGATGACACACAAGGGAATAGGATGTACAACTCAAATATGTATACTTAAACGTCTTTCTATTGTGAACTTTTACATGCCTGCTGGTGTACGCATGTGTACATACTGTTGCTGCTTTTCTACTCAACTCTGGAGAAAAACTCACGAAGATAATGATTAATTTCAAATATAAAAAAGGGCTATTTGCAGTAGCTTATGACTCAAATGAAGGAGACTGTAAAGCATAAAGCTAATAGGCTTTCTCATTTTTGTTTGCAATGAAGGTGAAATCTATTTTTAGTAGATGCAGGAGTTTCCATAATTTGCTATAAAATTAAAAGAATGCCTAGAGATTTGGTTAGAGAAGATGCAATAATAACTGTGCATGACTGCCATTTCCCTGGGCTCATATCCCAAGGTATGTAGTTCACGGTTTTCTTGAGGAGAGATCATGAAGAGTAAGTTGGCAAGCCAAGAACTTGTAGCCATGACTCCATAACTGATAGTATCAATCCTACTCCTAGTTCATTAACAGATACTGCAAGTCTCTGCAAAACGGAATGTGTACACAAAGACAAAACAAAACAAAATCTAAAAAAAAAAAAAATCAACCCAGTCACTCTATATGCATCACTTATAGAGTAGTCAGTCTCGGGAAGCTCTTCTAATGAGGGATGATGCCTTGTGGCTATTCAGAACACAGACTAGCTCCAGCTTACAAGCAAATACGGGGCTGGATGCATGAATTAAGGCAGAATACAAGATAATACTAACAACAAAATTAATACATACACACTAGTCCTTTTTCAAATAAATATTTAAATCATATTTCCATTTTATATTTACTAAAGGCAATTTGCAAGGAAAAATACACACACACACACACTGGCTGCTTTTCACAATATCGTCTTTTCAGAGCTCTTTCATTAAAAAAAAGAAAACAAATCCCTACTTAGTCGTTTTGTGAGGTTTTCAAAAACAAACTAAAATACATCGAAAACAAAGCATGCCCATGCAATGAAGTACTAATGCTTGCATGACCTACTGCTCAAACTGTCTACCCACATTAGAACCAGTGCTAATAGGCCATATTTGTATTTTAGAAGACCATTTACTATTACAGGGGTCTCATTTAAAATAACAAAACACAACATACAACAAATTTATTATTGTCCAAAATAGGTATTTCACATTTAGAATCTCCAGTGCATACAAAGACCCATAGTATAAAATAATTTTGCCAGAAAACACAGGCGGCTTTTCCAGTACCCTCTTGGAGTCTCAACTTAAGAGCCTGGGAAAATGACAACTGACCTCAATTTGTGTTGGTGGACATTTTGTACGTGAAGCTTCCTGTGAATAAACAAAAAGGATGCCTTTCTTTCCACCAAATTTTCAATTTTTAGAAATTTGAGGGAATTTCTTGGGATATTTGACTTAAAACATTGATTTTCCACCATTCCTTTCTAGCTGACTAGTTATTTTTCTTTCTTATAACAAGTAGCACAATGTAATTGTTATAATTACTGGCTCCTCTTTACTACTAAAAGGTCCACGCAGTACCTACAATGATTCTTGGCTCTATTGAATCCTTCCTTTGTATTTGTAGAACCCATGCCCTGCTGTTGAGTTTATTCTGCCTCCCAGAGAACCTATATAGGACTTGCAAGATAAATCTTTATGGGACTAGCCAGCCTCATCTCTCTTGCAGCGTGGCAGGTGGGTTTGAACTGCCAACCTTGCAGTTACCAGTCCAATGTCTAACTCACAGTGCCTCCCTGGCTTCTTTTGAATATATATAGGTACTCTACATATAGTTTCATACTAGCAGTCAAATAAACATTAGTTTCACATTAAAACCAGGTAGGTTGTAGTCTTAGTCCTTGGTTTACCATGAAGGCATGTGAAAGAAGGCATTACTAAATTCAAGTGGCCCAATTTCCAGATCAGGAAAGGCTGCTCTGTGCTGTCTTTTCAACAAGACACCACACTGCCATTCAACCATTTTTTTGTGGTTTGTTTTACTGGATTATTTTGCAGTTACTTCTTTTATTTTTCCTTTCCTTTTAAAAAACTACATAAATCCATTTGTGCTTCAAACTTCAAAACAAATGTGTGCTTCAAACTTGGTAACAATCTTACAGTCAAGTAGCACATATTACAAAGTCTCTTAATAATCTTCAGTAAATACAGGGAATCCAGGACGGATGAGCCCTATAGGACCAGTGGTGTGAGTGGCAGGTAGGGTAAAGGGAGAAT
>NW_022104553.1:5429710-5433764 GCF_000313985.2 Echinops telfairi
GAAACGATGTACAAATGCGCTTTACACAATTGATGTGTGTATGGATTGGGATAACAGTTGTATGAGCCCCTAATAAAATGTTAAAAAAAAAAAAAATCTTCAGTAACAGTCTGCTCACAAGGATCACTATGTACCAGGGAAATCACTTTGAGAAAGCAGTGAGTCATTGTGCTCACAATAAAATAAGTTGCACCAACTGGGAGTTTAACAAAGAAAGGGAAACACAGCATGCCTCAAAGGGCATTCAGATGACTATCATTACAGCAACGCAGCCACAACTCAATTGGGCTCACATTGAAACCACACAGTGGGACTATACTACAATTCAAGGCTCCTTGACAGATTATTAAATACTTAATAATGCAAAGGAATAAATGATGAATAGGCGAATGCATATTAAATACATAGCCCAAGCAAATACATCATAGAAAAAAACCTGATGAACACGAGCAGATAGCTAATCTGAACTTTGATTCTTCCTAAATTCAGTACCAAGGAATCCATTTTCTTCTTGCCAGTGTATAACTGTACCTCAGTAAACCGGAATGAGATGGGATTACTAGCACAATCCAGTGCAGCTTTGTCACTGTATAGGAATCCAGGTGAGGCCAGTACTCTGGGAGGGTATTTATGTCTTCTATGCATGAAGAAGAGGGTGGAGATGATGCTTTGCTGTGTGTGAAGTCAAGGCACCCACCCAGAAGGATGGTCAAGAGAATTATTTACACACTGGTCCATTCAATTTTGCTTTGGCAAAGATAAAGTATAATATCCTCAATCAGGGGCGTGGGGGGGAATAAAAAAAAAAAAAAATATCCTCAATCAGTACATCTCAGTCACTATATATACATTCCAAGACAGAGTATCCAAATAGGTACAGGTTACTAAGTATTGTCAATGGAATCTTAACAGGAAGATCTGAAAGGACTACTGCTAACCTGCCTACAAATCAAATGCTCTCTAGGGCACCTGGGTTCACATCACGTGACTAAACAATGGTGTGAGTGCTGTGGCTGTCTGGCATCATGCAATTATGAAATTGCTGACTGTCCTGCAGAGTGCTCTATAGGAGCTCCCCTTTCCTCACAGAATTTCCTTTCCCTACTGTAGAACCTACGTAAGCCGGAAGAGAAAGAAAATGAATCTATATACTACTAGTTCGCACAACTTTTATTGCACGATCTGCTTAGTTATATAACACCAAAATGTAATCTCAACCTTGAATGACTTAAACAGTTCATGGAGAAATTCCATTATCTTTAACTGTATTATTCCATGAACTTTTTGAAGTCCCTGATATGACTTTTAAAAAGTCACACCATGTTAGTGCCCACGCCCACGCTAAGGTAACCATGACGGTAGCCATGTAATCTTGCTCAAATCAAGCGATAAGAAAGACTTCCTCAAGCTGAAGAGTGAGAGTGCAGGCACCAGGAACTGAATTACAAGAACAGCAAACCCCCTTTACCTTGGAGGCTCACTTTGAAATGAGGTAAGGCGTGCCAGCCAGCAGCCACGTCATCATTCTACATTCAGAAAACTACTAAAACACATTGACCCTAGAATGGAATAAAAAGAGGCTGCTGTGACCACAGGATTTCAGCTTCACTTCAACTTTCTTCAAATTTAAATAAGATTACTTTTGAGTTAATTATATGGAAGCATACAACTAAAGATTATACTTTTAATATGAAAATAAACAACCTCAAGTGGGAAATTAATTTATAAAGAGTTCCAGGTGGTTTAATGTTCTAATAAGCACACAGATACACAAGGCACTGTGCTGGGAGCTGGGAAGGGGAAAGAGATAAACACGTGCTATGACTATGATCCTGGTTTTGCCGAGACTGCCTCATATTCTCATTGGTCCCACTCTATTCCTGTTCACTGCAGCCAACATCAGTGGGCCTCATCTCACTGCCCTAAGTGTTGTTTTGAATGAGACATCACATTTTCATCCTATTTATATTTATGGTAAAGGTCATCTTAAAGGTCATCATAAGCTTTTACTACTACTACTATTTCCCAAGGCCATTCAAACTCAGCAGACAGTTTTCTGGTAGTTTCATGATTCTATAGACTGCCTTTCTTGAACTCTCTCTTGAATTGACCCCAAGAAATTCTGAACACGACTCTGGCCCGAGCTACAGTTTTGCCCATTCACTAACGCTTTTCATTTAAAAAGGCTGTTTTTAAAAAAATGAGGTCAATACTTCATAAAAGTTGTTTGAATCTTACCTCATTTGTATCCCTCAAATACAGCAGAAACAACACCCACTAATGTTGGGCAATCCTATAGGGCAGAGGAGACTGCTCCATAGTTTCCAAGGCTCTAAATCGTTATAGCAGGCTGTCTCGTTTCTGCCACGGAGCTATGGGTGGGCTCAGAGCAGACCTTTCAGTCCGCACCTCAACAGTCAACTACCTGTGTCAGGGTGGCTCCAACTAGAGCAGGCATCTATCATAAGGTTCAAATTTAGTTTTAAAACGTGTAATCAAACAGTATGCCAGGACTTCAAAAAGTTGGCAGAAAAATGGAATTAAAAGATAATCCATTTTGGGAGGGCAAATTTCTTGGAGCCCCTTTGGACTCTCCTCCTGAATCACAATCACACCAGGACATTACAAAAATGATGTGTGGAACTGAATATGATTACATAAGTAGCTTACAGGTATAATTCTCAACGAAGCTAAAGAAAATACAAATCAAGCGGTTACAGCTTGGGGAAGGGAAGGGGCTAAGAATAACTGAGTAACTGCTCCCCCATTACTAGCGTTTACAAAGGGCTCTGTCATACAGATACTTGGGCCAGAAGGTCTAGCTTTATCTTGGACTTTCCAAAAACGGAGCCGTGTCTTGATCATCCTATGCACTCGTTTGTTAGAGGGCTACAACACTTCTTCTATTATGAAACACAGAGGATGGGGAAAATCTGTAAAACTTTGATAATTATACAGAAATAGGTTAAGGAAACATATTCATATGTGTCAAAGGCAATATGAAACAGTGTTGTTATGAATTTGAGTTGCTCTTGGCTCAAGCAATTTACAGTTAATAAGGAAAAAAAGTAAATAAACTTTAACTGGAGCAATCTATGCAGTAGAGAAACAGGCAGGACCACCTCATTATGTTTTAGGAAGCCAGAGAAAGCACCAAGAAATGAATTAGTGTGGAAGTGAGTTGACAACTGAAATAAAAATTTGTGAGGACTATTAGGGTTCAGATCAAGGAGCAAAAGGGAACCGTGCATAGACATGGAGCAGAAGCTGCACTGTGCTGAGGGGCTTGAGAGAATGTTCTGGCTGAAACTGAGGTGTCTAGGAAACAGATGTCTAGGAAAGTGAGAGGACTGAGTTTAGCAAGGAACAGGTCAACTGCCAAAGGTCTCGCACACAAAATAAATGAGAGGGAAGAACTATCTAATCATTCAGAGAAAGCAAAGGACACATGACAATGCTGAAAGACTGTTCCAATGGCAAAGTAGATGTGAAGAGTTAAGATTAGAGAATATTTCCATAGCCCAGAACAACACAGTGAGTTCCAGAACAAGGGCCAGGTCACCCTGCACCTAAGGAAGAGACACATGTGAATGGCACCCAGTAGGCAGAAACCATGATGTCTGACTGAACGCTCCTTCTGCCCACAGGGGAAGATGAGGCCTTGAGTGTTTAGACAGGATGCAATGTGAAAATGGACACACGCTGGAAGACTGCCCGGTTTCTAGATCGAGCTGTTGCTTTCTACTTAAAAGTTATTTGATCTCCCTATATTCAGTTACCTCATCTATGAAACGGAAATGATAATAATAGTACTACCCTTAGAGGGCTATTATAAGAATGAAATGAGTTCACAATTATAAAGCATATAGAATAGTGCCTAGAACCTAGTGTCACGGAAGTGTTTGTAATTAAGTTACAGATGGAACACACTTTAAAATAAAGGAACTGATCACATAGGAGGAAAAACCAGAGACAGGAGAAAGAAAGAACACTGAATTTGGGCAAGATTCAGAAGAGCGGGGTGAGGTGCAGGACAATGAACAGATCAGTCAGC
>NW_022104553.1:5434158-5435811 GCF_000313985.2 Echinops telfairi
GATTTACCGGAAAATAATGATGAATATAGAGCAGAATGGAGGTGCTGAAGATGTGATTAAGAAGATGGAGTTAAAGTGATGCAAAAGGGGGTCTTGATAGGAAGAGCAAGAATCAAGCTACTTCCCACAATGGTGGGGATGGGGAGTAACAAAAGGTATAGCTAGACGAGAGGTTACACAGAAGGTAAAGTACTAGATTCATTCTGCAGAGGCAGAACAGTATGATAATGATAAAGTGCAGAGAGGGGCGAGAAAAGCTGCTAAAAGAGTGGAAGCAAAGGTTGAGAATTAAACAGGTCCAGAGAGGTACTATGTTATGTGGATATATGAAAGAAATTGTTAAAAAAAAGAAAGAAATTGTTGCATATGTATACTGTTTAAAAAGGTCTTTCATTTTTATTTTATAATTAAAAAAAATTTTAACTTAAAAACAGGTAAACACCTACATAATTCATCATGCTGAATGATATGGGGGAAAAACACCAATAACTATTCAAATACTTACTATAAAGTGGTGAAGTCCATAGTATAACAGAATATCGGCTAAAGTAAAGTTATAGCCCGTAAGGTAGACTTTGTCTTCAAGATAAGAATTAAGATCCTAGAAAAAAAACAAGTTAATTAAATATTAATTAAAAAAATAGTACTGAAGTTAACTACCATGATTGTATCATTTATAACATTTGAAAGAATCAAGGAAAAAAACAACAAAGAAAAAAACAAAATATTTAACAAATGTGGTATTTGACATTAATATAGATTTGTTCAAAATCACAGGCCTCATGTCAGTTAGTACAGTAAAAAAATTAAATCTTTTATACTTAAGAGGAGCCTTGATGGTGTAGTGGTTATTATGCACTAGGTTGCTAACCTCAAGGGCAGCAGTTCGAAACCACCAGCAGTTCCAGGCTTTCTACTCCTGTCATGAGTTAGTTTCAGAAACCCACAGGGGCAGTTCTACCCTATCCTACTGGGTCACCATAAGTTAAAAAAAAGAAAGAAAGAAAGAATCTTAAAAAAAATCCTAATCGAAATTATTACCTGACAGACTAGCATGAGTAAGTAAGACAATTACTTTGTGGAAGAAAATATTTAGATAAAAATAGTGTATATACTTTTGGCTTCTGTGCAATTTAGGAGACTAGGAAACTATATGAAACTGCATTCAAATTTACATTCAAGTTAAACACGACAACAAATTCATATGAGGGGGACAGAGAAACGTTTGTGGATAGTTGGAGTAAAATATTGGACAACTTTGAAGAAACCTTTAAGAAAGAACACTTTATGAACTTTACATAATGCAATATTTGATAGTATCAGAAGTTCCGCTAAAGAGCAGTTATAAACCATTGCTCAGTAGTCAAACGTATCTACCCCAGAATTCCTTGAGCTGCAGAGAGTTTTGTTTTGCTTCTCAATGACACCCAGAGTGACAGCATAGAGTGGTGCAGTATTCAGTAAATGCTGGCTAAACGGAATCCTTCTCTTGGAGTTTGCCTAAGTCTTCAGTTACAGACGGCAATTTCCAAACAGGCACGTGAAGCTAGGAGTTGTACAAATGATGGAAAAAAGGAAAGAGGACAATGCGGAGGTGACAGTCACCGAATAATTATAAAATCCAAGAATCTAAGTATTGCCTCCTCCCTGGGG
>NW_022104553.1:5437364-5441852 GCF_000313985.2 Echinops telfairi
AATGTTTTGAGAATAATGAGGGCAATGAATGTACAAATGTGCTTTACACAATTGATGTATTTATGGATTGTCCTAAGAGTTGTATGAGCCCCTAATAAAACGATTAAAGGAAAAAACCAACTCTATCCATAACTTTGCTTCATAATACTTCCTGTTTCTATTTACCTTCCTCCGGCCCCACTATCACGCTTACTCTTCTTCTGCCTCGTAGTAATTCCTCAGCTAGATTGCTGTTAGAGCCAAAGTTTGTAAGTGTTTCCATGTCCCAGACCGATTGTCTTGAATTATATTTATGCTTCTGAAACCAAATGTTTAAGTAAAACTTTTGAACTTATAAACCCAATTACAAGCAAACCTTATTGTTTTCCCACCCTGCTCCTAGAGTAATTAGAAAGAAATGTAGTATTCTCCCATGGTTGCAATGTTGGCATGAACATTCAAGCATCCCTGTTAAAAATCAGTTACCTATCTTCTGAGCCTTATCCCTGGTTCAGTGCTGCCCTTTGATGGGAAGGTTTGGCTGTTCTAGGAAGGGTAGATAGTGCTGTTACTGTTCATCTTAGAGGCCCGTGTTTGGGCCCTCGGCTGCTTAAAGGGAAACAAAAGGCCATACTCTCAACTGTTCTTCTAGTAGCTATCACAGTAGGAGGTCTGTCTTATTATTTTACTTTTTCTTATTTTGCTCCACATTTTCCCTGCCTCTTTCTGGACCTCATACTATGACCTCTTTCAGAATATTAAGCAGTGAGATCCAGGCACAATGTAGTTCTGGTCTCAGGGTCACATATGCCGAGCTTTGTATGGTGCATTAGGCCTTCGAAGCAACTGTCAAGCCCAATTCTAATCTATTACAATGAAATACTTTTATTACTATCCTTTCCTTTGGAAAGCTATTAAAAACAATTGTAATAGTAACACAATTTCCTGTCAACTTGATAAAAGAATGAAGGAGTGGAGTCTAGGCTGCCAATCAGGTCACAGCCTGATTGATCCCTCCTTGTAGGCATGGCCTTCTCATGAGGACTCTAGGAACTTTTCTTTCTTGATTCGTCCATTAGAAGAGGCGGAACTCTCTGCTCCACCTTTCTGTTGACAAGCCTGAACCACATGGCAGCCAGAGCCCTGGAGATGCTCCCATCCTCACTGGATCCACAAGACTTTCCACCCACCAGCCTGTAATCTTCCTGCATTTGGCATCATTGCGAGTGGCAATGTGAGTGTGAAGAGGAATTTATGGACTAGCATTAGACTTATAGGCTAATATCGGACTTGATCTGGACTGGGCTGTTTTCTTAATACACAATTACTCTTTGATATAAAGTTCTCTCGTATACATATATAAATGTCCATGAATTTGTTTCCCTAGTCATCCTGGACTAATACAACAGTTCTATTTACTTTGTATTTGGCTAATGTGTTAGGTTTTTTTGTGCCAACATGGCTCCAGTAGGGACATGTGGAGGCCAGCCTCTTCCTCTCTTTCTCCCTAGTGATCAGACCAGCTTGCTGCTGCCTGTGAGTGGCTCTGCCAACCCATGGATTGTGCCATCTTGCTCTGTATCGAATGTCTTGAGGCTACAAAGCAACCTGTTTCTCTATGCTGCTGCTGCACTACTGGCTTCTGCTGCACCTTGACATCTCATCTTCCTGCTGTTGCAGCCCCACCTTGATGCGTATGCTGCCTGCAGACTGGACTCTTGCTCGTCTTCCCTGGGGGCAGACCCCATATCTCCCAACAGCCACTTCACTGTCTGTTTACCTGACCTTGGACCAGCCCAGCAGCTGACTGTGAGTTGGGGTTGACGTGAGTTGGAAGGACCTTCAGTATATTAACTGTGAACTTAGCAGTTTTATTCCTTCTTGCTATATAAACCTATCCTCAAATACATAATCATAAGTGTCCTGATTTTGTTCGTCTAGTGAACCCTGCCTAACACACCTGAAATCACACAATCACTTGTACGGTGGACATGCTTGTCTCCCTCAGGAAATGCACACACAGGGCATATGGGAGCTCCCTGGGACTGGTCTATCAGGACATCAGGAATGACAATATGATAATCAAGATAGATCTTCGAGGGGATGAGGCCTTAAGTTTATTTTCTACCAATGGTCTCTTCACGCCATTAAAAATATAGTTTAAATTAACGTGATCTCTCCGTCAGTTGTCCAACAGTTCCAAGCTCGAACTTTCTACTACTTGAACGGCAAAGTGGAAAAAAAATCTGACTGTTCTTGACAGTCCAGTGAAAATCTGACTTGAAAAAACTGGTATTGGCCAAGAGTGAGTCGTCCTACATCGTACCTCAGACACAGAGGGGTGACTCACCCCTCTTCCAATGACCCTTACAGGTTTCTGAGAATGTAACTGTTGACAAGAGCGGAAAGTCATTTCTACGCTCTCTCCTGTTTGTGTTAGTACGTGATTTCTTGTGTGCTTTGAGTAAAATATCGGGCAGCCATGGATCCAAAGAAAGTCAGTGATAACAGCAGTAAAGTTAGGAGGAAAACGGTGAGAGCCATGATAGTGTTAAAGAAAGACATCACTGCAAAATCGTAATGCGATCGCTGCTTGTCTGATTTGGCAGCTGAAGACAGCGTGATGAAGCAACATGGCTAAGTCGATATAAACATTTTTAGGAGGAAAAATGCTGTGAAAGCAGTTAGTCTAGTGAAAGGTGCGAAATTGTTAACTAGGAAACAAAAACTCCAGACCACCTAAGAGGCTGAAAAGTGACTGTTAATTTGGGTAAATCAGAAACAACTTGAGGACAACAGGGTGTGCGAGAAGGCTAAAGTCTCCATGGTGCAGTTTTTGGGCATCGGAGCCAATCACTTAGTTTTCCATTATTCCTCATGGGAAAAATGCGTTCAGTTCTTGAACTTTCCGATTTTCTAACACGAATCTGAACAAATTGGGCTCAACATTTGAGGTATTACTGTATTTCCCTCAATAAAAATAAAATGCTCTCAATTCTGTAAGACATTCTCAAACAATATAAGCTGTCAACTCATATAATGACAGAAATAAATTTATGAAGGGTTTCATGCATATGTGACTGAGTAATCTCTAAGCTTCCCTCTAAAGTTCTCGTACAGTAATCTTAATTTTTATAGAAATAAATGAACAAATCATCTTATTTGGAAGTAGTTTTCAGTCTTGGTGACTCTGGAATGACTCAGTTGGTGTTTTGTAGGAATAGATTCCTTCATTCTAATTCGACTTCTGGGAAAGAAAATGCAAATCTTAGAGCAATAAACAAATGATAAAGAGGGTGGGTTTTATTAGATTACTCAAGTGTTTTAAAACTGCAACCCATTTAAAAAAATCACAGCAAACAATCATCACTTACTAAGAGTGGCACAATGCTCAGTTATTAATCATAAGGTCGGTGGTTCTACTCCTTCCGAAAAAGATGTGTCAGTCTGTTTCTGTAAAGCTAACTAATAGCCTTGGAAATTCTGTGGGCAGTTCTAGCCCATCCTACAGGGTTGCCAGGAAGAGCAACTGGTTGGTGGCAGTATGTTTTGCTTTATAAAGCTTATGAGGAAAAAGCTTGGGGTGCTGTAATAGCTTATAGAACTGGTAGACGCAACTGGTTTGGGAGGGGCATTGCCAGGCCCAGTTCTGAGGAAGAGGCATCTGCAGGGGGTAGAAAGGAGGTTCAGGAGGTAGGCAGTTGGTTAGAAGGAGGTGGAAGTGTGTTCCAGCAGAAAACATTAGATAAAGGTGCTAAGGACGGTTGTGTGACAACAGGGATGATTTATTATCAGAAGACTTATTAGGGGAGATTTATTAGCCGAAAAAACAGAAAAGCAGATTTTGAACCTGCTCCTTTGCTTGCAGAACCTAACACTCTTGAACAGGAAACGTCCATCTTACTCCAGAATATGCGGCGACAGTGCCTCAGAAGCACACAGTAGCGCTCCTCATCAACACTGCCAAAACAGTTTGAACAACTAATGCTTTCTATGGGAAACATAAAGAGTTGGGAGCCTTTAAACAGAAGCAAAAACACAGAATTCTATGACCTTCCTCATATCAGTGTAGGAGTAACTTTTGTTCATTCTGAAAACTCCATTCACGAGCTGAGCAGACACATGTGCCTCCTCTCTCTGTAATAAAGATCAGCGAAGACGGTTTTGTTGTTGGCTGTCACAGAGCCCATTTTCAACTCACAGTGACCCCGAGACCGAGTCCACGGTCTACACAGGGGCAGATCAACAGATTTGAACCAACCACCTTTCAATTACACATTTTATCACCTGGGTTCCAACAAGCTTTCAAAGGGTTCAAGTGTGTGATGACAACTTGGCCATGTGCTTTTATCAAATCTCACTTTTGACCAAGGGCGTGTCTGAAATGAGCTGACTGGTTAGAATGTGAAATGTCAAGCACATACGTATATAACATGGAACAATAACAGTAATAATGGTCGGGCAATACCTATATGTATTTACGGTTGTTTTTAAAAAAATCATTTTATT
>NW_022104553.1:5443327-5444503 GCF_000313985.2 Echinops telfairi
GACTTTGGTGAATAGCAACTGGGGCATGAAAAGCTTGAGAGCAGTCACCTCAGGTTTGGTATGGATCTACTCACTATGAGGAAAGAAGATTCAAGACATCGGGAAACAACTGGCCTAGCGGCCTACAGGGCCACACAAAGATCTATCTCCACCACACTGATACCAGAATAACTAGAGCAGTGGTTCTCCACCTTCCTAATGTTGCGACCCTTTAATACAGTTCCTCATGTTGTGGTGGCCCCCCAACCATAGAATTATTTTCACTGCTACTTCATCACCGTAATTTTGCTACTGTTATCAACTGGGTGACTCCTGTGAAAGGGTTGTTTGACCCCCCCATAGGAGTCACGACCCACAGGTTGAGAACCACTGAACTAGATGGCACTTGAATACCACTACCAACTGTTCCAATAAGGATCACATCAGAAAGACTGGGATCAGAGTGGGAAGAAATCCTAAGAGACCAGGCTTACTGGTCCGATCAAGATGGGAATGCCTGAGACCCTGCCATGGCCTAGTTACCCCGTCAGCCCTGGAACTGAATTCACCCTGTAGTTCAATTTTCAGCCCAACAGTAGACAGGCCCACAAACTTCAGAAAAATCAACCATTTGAAATAAGGAAGGCAGCATTTACCTAAAGACAGAGTTCAGAGGGTTAGGAAAGGAGGAAGGATGGATACAGGAGACACAGGGGAGAAGCGGTCGAGGAGGGGACTGCAACGCGAGAGTTGACGCAAAATGCGCATGAACAGCTGAACGTAACAAGCTGACAATCTGCTCTGTAGCCTTCACGCAATTAACAGTACGGTAGTTAAACACCAACAACCCGTCTCTTATCCAATGGACTGCTGTGGTTCAAATTATTACATTTAAATCTGATGTCTAAAAAATGGAATCGCTTAATGACTCTACAAAATTTGTGCTTGGAAATACAGTCTGTCATTTGGGACATAAAACGTTAAGTGTTGACTTTAGGATAGCCATTCTTACAGTCAGTGTGAGTCACTGGCAAAGACATAAGTCTGAGAGAGGTCCTGCGTGTCAGCCCATAAAGAGAAGTCACAGTACCTTCAGCAGAATGCGGATGTCGTCTTTAGTGGAGTGTCCATCTACTTGAGTGACCCGGAATTCCAACCACTGCTGCACGACTGCTTTTTCTTCGGCACTGCTCCCCA
>NW_022104553.1:5445615-5449126 GCF_000313985.2 Echinops telfairi
CTGGTGGTTTCGACTGCTGGCCTTGAGGCTAGCAGTCCAACACTATCCCACCAGGACTCCTTTACGCCACAGGGGCTAGTTCAGAGCTGCTAGAACTGGCTAGCTCATTAACTAGGTTAATTACTCGGATGGCGATTTGGCTGGACAACCATCAATGTTGGATACCCTCAGAGTACGATTGCTGTCAGCCAATATTTCATATTAAAAACCCCTCCAAAACCCAATTGAGGCAACTGATAATAAAAGTCTGGGCTTTTGGGAGCCACCTGCTTTTCATGTTCAACCACTCCTTTCCCATGCCAAGTGCAACAGCAATACAAAAGGTCAGATTTACTTGCTTAAAAGAAATTGCCAAAAAATAATTTTTCTCTATGCAAAAACTACGTGAGGCACTTAAAGGAAAATGGAAGGCAGACCACCCACAAATAAAAAGTAAATGACTACCATTCAGTAGTTGAGCAAAACAGCAAGGAATATTTGCTTGGGAAGACAGATGTTCTTGAGCCCAAAATAATACAGTGATTTATACTTTGCTGCTCAGGTTCACACAAGTACTTCCCTAGAATCTGTGGCGAACACGGGAAAATCGTACACAAATATAGGCCACCGACAAAAAAGGAAAGGAAGCACCTACAATGGCAACCTCTCTCTACTTCTCACCATCTCACCTATCCCCATTGGCTATATAACCCACAACCACGGCTGGCAAGCTGATTCCAACCCACCCAGAGCGACCCTGCAGGCAGGAGAGAACTGCTCCCTAGGCTTCTCAGACTGTAAATCTTTATGGGGGCAGTTTCACTTTTCTGCTGAGTAGCTGGTAGCTGCAATTACCAAGCTTGTAGACACTAGCCCAAAGCTTAACTCAAGGTGCCAGCAGGACTCCTTGTTCACTATACAGCTCTCTACGATATCATATAAGAATCAACAAGATGCCAATTACAATACTATCACGTTAGGAATCGCTGAGTGGAGCAGGTGGTCAAGAGCTTAGTTGGCAGTGTGAATCTACCCAAAAGTGACCACAAAGCCACAACCTTGAAAACTCTGTGGAGCACAGTACTACTGTGAAACTCATGGGGTTACCATAATTCAGAAATGATTTGATGACAATTTTCTTTTTTATCCTGCTTTGCCCTCACACTCAAGTGAGTCTCTGCAACAGCATCCTTTAGAAACGTATTAAGAGAAACCAATATGGAGGCCGCTGTGGGGAGGGAGACGGGGCCTGTTCTAGCCTGTGAATGGGCATGCTCATCTTGCGATAACTCACTGTGCTCTAGCCTTGTAGGTGAGTACTTTCAGGATGTTGCAATGCAATTTAAAAATAATTCATAATTGCTGAGTGTCAGGGGAGGAGCTCTGGTGGTGTAGTGGTTACATATTGGGCCGTTAACCGCAAGGTCTGAATGCTGACACCACCAGCTGCTCCTTGGGAGAAAGACGGGGCTTTCTACTCCACTCCTGCAATGAAACTACAGTCTCAGAAACTCATAGGGGTAGTTCTAACCAGTCCTAGAGGGTCGCTATGAGTCGTCGACAGTGAACAGTGAATATGGGTGGGAAAGACAATTCTAAAGAAAATCATTTGTACATTTTTATGACATATTATCCACATCCTAGTACACCAAATAAAAAAATTCCCAATAATTTTCTCATATACTCATTACAATTCTCTAACACTGCTAAGTAGCCTTGTTTTCATTTTATAGGTGAAGTACCAAGTCATACAGTTTAAAATTACAGCCAGGGTTTGAATAAAGCACTGTTGCTTGAAATTCCTTAATTTTCCTTTGTATACCCTAAATACACAAATCCTATGTGCTTGCAAGCATGGGAAACATACTATTTTTACATTTACCCTTATGAGTCTAATGGCTGCATAAAATGTGTTGATGTGCCATGATTTAATGAACCATTCTCCTAGGGTAGTGGTTATCAACCTTCCTAATGCTGTGACCCTTTAATACAGTCCCTCATGTTGTGGTGACCCCCCAACCATCAAATTATTTTCAATGCTACTTCATAACCATAATTTTGCTACTGTTATGAATCGAGCAACCCCTGTGAAAGGGTCGTTCGACCCCCAAAGGGGTCGCAACCCACAGGTTGAGAACTGCTGCCCTAGAGCCAGATCTCTGGACCAGTCATTATAAATTACGTTATTACTAATTACAGTACATTTAAAATTACAGCATCATTAATTCTGCAGAGAACATCCGATGGCTGGATTACTACTAACTTGTTAGCCCCCAAAAGAAGACCCCCAAGTAGATCAACAGGAACTGTCAATAGCTGCCATTGCCCACCCACCCCAGGTACTTTAATTAGAAATTAAAAACAAACCAGCTCTCCACTAGCCCCTTACAGGTTTACTTGCACTGTTTCCCGGCTGACACTGATCTCATTGGCCTGGATTTTCCAATCATTCATAATTTCTTGATCATTAATATTTTCAAAGCTTGATCTCTTAAGTACCACCTTTTAAAAAAGCTTATAAACGCATTCTGAGAACTAACTTCCTCATCCATACTCCTCTGAATGTTTTCCTCCGTTACAGTTAATTTTATATCTGGCTTCGTATTAATTGCCCCACCACTGTTTCTCCTACTAGACAGTGAGCTCTTGAAGACACCACTCATGTCTTGGCAATACTCCTTAAAAACATAGGCCCAACTACTGAATAGTGATCCACAGGGAAGAAATCCACTTACAGACTGATGAAAAAAGTAAAAAGCAGACCCTCTTGGCTCCCAATGCTTGTGGTCTGTCCTCCCCCCAACCCCTCATCCTGGGCGAGTCCTTAATCCTTCTAGGCTTCAGTTTACTTCCTGGGAAAACTACAAGGCTACTACTTTGGGGACATGATTTTCACACAGGCTAAGTGAAAGGCCAAGAAAAAGTATGGACAACATAATAGGTGTCGCTTAGCAAACCATTTCCAAGGTACAACCTATGTATTGTTCTTGCCACATCCATTCTCTCTGCCTCTAAAGCATTTTCTGCACGGGACACAGTGAATTTTATTCACTGTGGTTGCGGCTGCGACTCCTCTGGCGCCACTCGATGCTCCTACGGTATCAACATCTCCCTTATTCTCTGCGTGTCATGCATTGAACCTGGACTCAGAAGCTCCAAAGAAGCGTCATCGAATCCCCCAAGTCGGGCCACGTTTCCCCAGCAACCTATCCTTCCATGTGGCGCCTGGTGCTCTGGTCATTGTGCTCTTGTCATTGAAGCAACCGCCGGATGGGGCAGAAAAGCAAACTCCTGGAAGGCGGGGAGAAGTACCTTGTTCCCCACGCCCGATGCCAGCTGCTACCGGGCCTGGCAGCACCAGGTAGGCGCTCCCGGAGTCGCTGCGCCAGCTAGGAATGACAGGACTCGTGGGGGCCCTCCCACAACGGGCAACGCTTTCCTGGAATGGGCGACGGCCATGCCCAAAGACACAGTTCCAGGCGAGTGGAGACCGGCGTAGCTTTCCCCCGGGATCCCTCCCCGGGCTACGGCA
>NW_022104553.1:5449260-5454676 GCF_000313985.2 Echinops telfairi
ACTTCTCAAGCAGCGCCAACTCCGCGGCCGCCGCCATCTTCCGGCGTGAGCTTCCGGCTAAGGCGGGGCCCGGACAACCAGGCGTGCCGCTCATTGGTGGACGAGGCGTCCCCACCCTCGCGTACGTTCCCGGCCACTGGCTCAGCGGAAGGGGGCGTGTCCAAGCGCGTTTGCGTAGGAGGCGGGCCCGAGGAAGGGGCGTGCACCGCGGGATCTCTCGTCGCTTTAGAGGTGATTCTGACATGAATGACATTTCTTATGTTTCTCGACCATCCCTATTCAGGAACCCTGGTGGTGTGGTTAGGGTGTTGGCGCTGCGATCCGCGTAGTCGGCAGTTCAAAACCACCAGCAGCTCCATGAGAGAGACAGACGGGGCTTTCTACTCCTGTAAAGTTACAATCTGTAAAGTTCCGTAAGTGACCATCATAGCTCGCTTAGGAGCTGTGAGCCAGCTGTGAGTTTGGTTTGGACCATCCCCACTAACTATTCCACTACCTGTCTACACTGTCTTAGAAGTTTTAGCCAATGCACTGAGATACTAATTAGAAACAAAATTGAAACAAAAGATAGGTCTCTATTTGAAGGTGATATGCTATTACACCTTAAAATTCAAGAGAATGAGTGAAAAATCTACAAACAATAAGAACACTTAAACAAAAGGCACTGTTTGCCTTATAGATTAAATATTTTAAAATTTAGAAAGAACTGAAAAAGAAATGACAAACATCAAAGACGGTAACATAGTAAGAGTAACATTTTTAAAAGACACGCCCAAGGCTACGAAAGAAAATTTCAGCAATCGGGTAAACATGCTAAGTTTATGGATAGGAAGACTTAACATCCTATAGAAGACAAATCTCACTGAGTTATAAGATTAGTAAATTTCAATAAGAATGACAGATTTTCATTTTCATCTTTTAATCCAAAATGGATACATGAGTGTGTTTATTTGGAACAACAAAGAAACAGAAAAAGAAATATGGCCTGTGGGTAGAAAAAGAGCAATACAGGGTAGGCTGGGATAGTCCTTTTATATATTAAGACATTTAAATAAATCCTCTATAGTAAAGACAAAGCGGTCTAAACTACCTAGGGGGCTGTGCGGGGTTGGGGGTGAGGTACGGAGGAGACAGGAATAGAAACTAGATTCCAATGACTATGTCTGTCAGATTTGACTTTGGGAACTGTGGGTGTCGGAGACTGTAAGCAGTAAGTCTTGCCTTTTTCCTGGAGAGCAGCTGGTGGTTTCTAAATGCTGCTCAGAGCAAGAGAGTGAACTTGGCCGAAGTGTTACCATAGTCTCCCAGTCTCCACTTGGATTAGCTATAGAGACACAAATAGCTGAAAATGAAAGGATATGTTCTTACTTGGTTGGTTGTTTGGCCAAGCAAAGGAGTGCATCCGGACGTATATTTTGCAAGACGGTTCCTCCAGTCCTGGCAACCATAACTGCTGTCTGATTGGTACTCGTCTGGATGATTCAGTATGAGAACTAGTCTTCTGTGACTTCTCAGTTGGGCAAGGGTATCACAGAGATGACGTTTTACCCATGTCCCAGACATTGATGAAAGTGTGTTTCTGCCTATGACTTCAAAAGGTGAGGTTAAGGACACCGTGGCCATTGCTGCACGTATTAGGCATGTAAGGTCTGCCATGTGGAAATCCTTAGTTCCCAGCAGAACCACATAACTGCTTCCACAATACACATGCATCAGCCTTAGAATAAGTCTCAACATGAACAGTTTCAACCAGTTATTGACCCAAGACTTCTGCTTTTCTTAATTAAGCAGAGAGCTGGTGGTTTGTCTAATAACAGAACATCTTAAGAAAGGAAGATACCTTATTGTCTTTTTAACAGATATTAAAGATGATGGCAAACTAGTAGGCCATATCCCCAAAGAAATTACAGGTGGTGACTTGAGTCACACCCTCTTGTAAAGCAAGGACTTAAGATACATTCCCTGAAAATACTCAAGATAATCCTGCCTCGTGAACATAGCAGACAACCCACTCCAAATTGGGACTATAGCTACAGATACAGAGGCTAGAATTTGCAACACATTTTAAATGGAGGACTGTGAGTGGAAGGGCTATAGTAAGTTAATTCACTGCATTGCAGGGCTCTTTGGAGAGTTGACTGATTTTGGACTAAGGCAGGAAATATTTAAGATGAGCTAGGACATCATGTCATTCTAGAAAGC
This sequence comes from Echinops telfairi, assembly GCF_000313985.2. NCBI lineage: Eukaryota > Metazoa > Chordata > Mammalia > Afrosoricida > Tenrecidae > Echinops > Echinops telfairi. The sequence goes on from NW_022104553.1 coordinate 5,451,463, forward strand.
AAAGGGGTTATCAAAGAATACTGAGGGGGTGATAGAGGTACCTGTGGGAATCAGAAAGATTTGTCCCAAGTTGTCTCCCCCAAATATATGCCAAACTTCGCTGCTTGCTACACTGGTAAATGACTATACACTTGGAGGTCAACAGAAGTAGATCAGGGGGAAATAAACATACAAACAAACAAACAAAAAGAAGTAGATCAGGGGTCATTCTCCCTAAGGGTTATCAGCCATCTAGAGCAATCAGACTGCATAGTCTGTCCCACCTTAGTAGGGCCCACTCCCTTCTGATAAGGATAGTAGTAAATTGTTTCCCTGAAGGAGAGCCCAAGGAGGTCAAGCCCACTCAAGAGTGACCAAGGTTAGGGTGCCATCCTGAATCTAGGGCCCGCCCTTGCTGTCACATGTCTACCCCTAGTCCCTCCCCTTCCTGTCATGTGCACACCCACAGATATCCTTCTCCAGGGCCTGGTCTCTCCTGATTATATGTCCAAAGTACATGAGATGAAATCCCACCATCCTTTCCTCAAAGGAGCATTCTAGCTATCCTTCTTGCAAGACAACTTTATTTCTTCTTTTGATTGTCCATGGTACTTTCAATATTCTTCTCCAGCACCATCATTCAGCATATCAGATCTTGGTTTTCCTTATTCAATGCCCATCTTTCACATGCATATGAGGCAATGAAAAATACCATGGTTTAGGCCATGCCCACCTCAAAGTAAGCTCCTTGCTTTTCAACGCTTTAGAGTATTATACAGCATATTTACCCAATACAGTGCATCCTTTGATCTCTTGAATACTGTTTCTTTGAACAGTGGTTGTGGTTCCAAACAAGATGAGATCCTTGACAACTTCAGTCTTTTCTCTATATATCATGATGTGGCCTATTGGTCCAGTTGTAAGGATTTCAGTCTTTTTTACTTTGAACTATAATCCATACTGAAGACTGCAATCATTCATCAGCAAGCGCTTCAAGTCTTTCCCACTTCCAGCAAGCAAAGTTGTGTCACCTGCATATGTCAGGTTGTTAATACACCTTTCTCCAATTCTGAGGCTGTATTCTTCTGCATATCATCCAGATTCTCTTATCATTTGCTCAGTACACAGATTGAATAAATATGGTGAGACGACACATGTTTTACTCACACACCTCTCCTGATTTTAAGCCAGGCAGTATTCCCTTGTTCTATTTGCACAACTGCCTCTTCATCTGTATGTCCACAATGAGTTGTTTTGGAATTCCCATTCCTTTCAAGGCTATCCATAGTTTGTTGTGATCCACACAGTTGCATGCCTTTGCATGGTCAATAAAACACAAATAAACACCTTTCTATGAACCATATAATATTCCCTTTATATGTACGTCTTAAAACTGCTTCAACAGAAGAGACCTCACTGCAGTTGGGGTTAGTTTTTTTTACTTGCTTGTTTTGGAGGGTTAGGTGGGTGGGGAATTTAGTTTCTTAAGATATGGGGAGAGGAAGAAGACCACTGAATTGCTGCTATACAACATTGTGCTAAGGACACCCCAAATCAACACACTTTAAGATTGAGAAGCTAACCTTACTGGAAATTCAAGTCAAGATGTGGAGAGGGGCACGTGTGTCTAAGAGAAGGTGATTACACTTCTGCTGATAGGTAGATTAGGTGGAACACCCTACAATGGGAACATTTGCTTAACAATACTTATATTGGATCCAAGGGGAGAATACACTTGGTACTATGTTCCTAATTGGACACTTTTGACTTAGTTTCTATCCAGCCATTGGCGATCCAGGTCATGTGCTATAGATTACTGGGAATTTCGATTCTGGCCTTCTAAGGTGCACCACATTTATAGGCCACAGAGAAATATTCCATGTGAAAACCCCACTAAGTGAACTGGGCTTAACTTCAAACTCATCTGTAGCAGATTTAAGGAACAGAAATACTCCCTTGGACTTAAATTTGAAACTCCTTCGTGGAGAAGAAGCAGATGACTGCTATCCTAAGGCAGTCATAGGACTTTAGTCTGGATCTCTTGCTTTGAGGGTGCCAAATAATTGGTGGCCCTGGACTCTGTGTGTGTGTGTGTGTGTGTGTGTGTGTGTATACTCTTTTAACTCCCTCTTTGCTTTCTTGTGACATGTACTAGTCTGGTAGACATCGTTCTGCCTTTGTGAATGAATGTGATGGAACGTTTTGCCCCGTCACCAACTCCTATTATTCATATGAATAGTGTGCAGTCACTTAAGAATTCAATCTGTACAAGTCAGCAATTCATATGTTGTGGTCTGAAGCCAGCATGTAATCACATAATTTTCTTTTCTCAATAGTGTTTTAAATTCTATATTCCTATATAGAATTTATAACAAATGTGGGTGAAGGGAGACAGCCTTTGGTGTAAAATATGAAAATAAAAATAATTTATAAATTATCAAGGGTTCAGTACAGTGGGAGGGTGGTCAGAAGGGGAAAAAAAGAGGAGCTGATACCAAAGGCTCAAGTAGAAAGAAAATGTTTTGGAAATGATGATGACAAAATATGCACAAATGTGCATGATACAATTGATATATAGATTGTTATAAGAGCTGTAAGGGCTCCCAATAAAATGGTTTATTTAAATAAATAAATAAAATTAAATTCTATAGCCCTGGCTTAATTAATGACATGCTCAATAAAATTACCTTATGTCCCAGGGGGATGATTGATCACGCTCTCTTTCATAACATGGTAGTGATGTCTCTGAACTGAACCACTGACATATATAAACCTTAATTATATGAACAGATTCGGGACTCTCACTTCATTTTAGGCCCAGTCTAAGAACCATTAGTTCTTATGACATGGCCCTACTCAATATTCAGCTTGATGAAGAGATCATAGAAGATATGGGTGCGATAGCAAAGTGTGATAAAGGAACCAGATGGCGCCCGGCTATCAGAAATAGTAGTGCCTGGGATCGTAAAGGTTTGTCTTCGAACAAGCATCCATCAAAGTGAGGCATCAGCCAGTTCCCATGGAAAAAGTAAAATCCAACTCCAAAGAAGAGAATGGTATCAGAGTTTAAATTGTGGACACTTGGTATGCAGAGGCTGTGATCACAGTGAAAGCCCAAAATCCATTTGCAGTTTCCCCACATGGCTTCTACCTCAAGTGAATCTCCTCTGAACATAATCCAGGGATGTGAATAGCCTTGCTGTGAGAAACAGAGCATTGTAAAGTCATGATGGCA
>NW_022104553.1:5455500-5465008 GCF_000313985.2 Echinops telfairi
ATGATCACACAGGCTGGTGTGCTTCTTCCATGTGGGTTTTGTTGCTTCTCAACTAGATGGTCGCTTTTTACTTTTCAAGCCTTTAAGATCCCAGATGCTATCTTTTGATAGCCGGGCACCATCAGTTTTCTTAACCACATTTGCTTATGCACCTGCTTTGTCTTCAGTGGTTGTGTCAGGAAGGTGAGCATCATGGAATGCCAGTTTAATAGAACAAAGTGTTCTTGGATTGAGGGAGTACTTGAGCGGCGGCCCAATATCCATCTGCCACCCCAATACCAAACCTATAAATATAAGCACATAGATCCACTTCCACATCCTCATATATAAGTATATTTACATATGTACATGCCTGCACTTAGACCTCTATAAATGCCCCTTGCTTCCTAGCTCTTTCCTCTGTTTCTTTTTACTTTCCTCTTGTCCCTCTATCATGCTCAGCCTTCATTCCTCTCTGTTACATTACCCCTGGTCATGCCCTACCAGGCCTCCTGCACCCTCCTCACCACCAATTTGGATCACTTATTGTTCCCTTGTCCCTGGGTTTGTTACCACCAGTACCTTTCCCCCCACCTCCCCCTCTCCCATGTCCTCCCAGAACTGTCGGTCCTGTTGTTTTCTTCTCCAGATTGTTCATCCAGCCTATCTTATTTAGACAGACCTGCAGAGATAATAACATGCACAAAAATAAGACAGAGCAAAACCAAGCAACAAAATAAAACAAAAAAACAACAACAAGGCAATGACAAAAACCAAAACAAAACACAACAACAAAAAAGAAAAGCATGTAGTTAGTACAAAGACTGTTGGCCTTTAGGTGTGTTTTCCAGTACAGTCTGTTGATGTGCCAAGCTATGGCCCCAAAGTATATCCTTGATACTCCCTGGGGACCTCGTTGCTCTGTTCCCCTTGCTGTTCTGTTCCACGCCCCCAATGTTTTGCCTGGGTGTGGTGGGATCAGATCAGGTGGAATTCCCACACTGTGTCTCCAGTGTTGTCCCCCGTAGGGATATGGGTCATCGAGGGATGTCGTGTCTCATAGTGGGGCCGGCCATATTGTCCTCTCTGTGGACTGGCCGCTCTGAGTATGAACATTATCCTCTCAATTTAGTTTTTTCTATATTTTGTCTTGTCATTGTTGTAGATTTTTTGTTTGGTTGTTTGTTTATTTGCTTCCTGTTTGTGTTTGGTATGAAATTCGGCATAGGTAAATCTATGGAGACAATAACTGGATCGATAATTATCAAGGGGCATGGCAGGGAGTATGGAAGTGGGAATGGAAAGTTAAGAATGCGTATAAGAAGAAAATGTTCTGTAATCAACTGCTGTGATCATTGCACAACTCATTAATACGATTTATCAATTAAATTTTATTACATTTAAAGTATATGCCAACAGAACTATTTAAATTAAAGAATTATTGCAATGGACTAAAATATTTTAAATATGTTTAAATATAGGAGTTCATAATGACAATAAAAAATAAAACAATGGGTCACTTGAAGAATACTAACAAATAGTTAAAAAAAGCAACAACAAAAAGAGTCCATGGAAAATATCAACTAACCTCATTTTACAAAACAGGGATGCTAAATTATTTGCCTGTATTCACATAGCTAATAGATCTGTGTTTGAATCCCCTGAGGGTTAAAAAAAGTATGTCATACCATACTCCTAGTCATTCTGATTAACTTTGTTTGGGGTGGAACAGGACATTAGTATTTAGAAAACAAACAAAACCAAAAGAAAATAAAACCCTTCCTGGGCATTCTTATATGCAGCCAGGGTGGGACCCACTGTAATAGTTGGTGAATCTGTACTTTCAGTTCAGCTCTCTGGCTCCCCAAACCACACATTTCTAACTTCTTCTGTCTCTTAGTCTGTTGTTCTGGTAATCCTCTGGAGACTCCACTCTCCATTAGGCATAAAGCAGAAACAAAAGATTGTATTTTATTTAAGAGAATTAATAAATGTATATGTGTATATGACTTGCACATATGCTTGGTAGTGAGATATGTGCATCACTCATAAAAAGGGCAACTTGCTGAGCTGATTCTGTCAAAGGGCACACTCCTTAAACTAGCTGTTATCAGGGTGAAGTTTTAAATCCACATGACCGTAGGATGCACATTAAATGGCAAATGAAATCAATTTGGCAAGTGGAGGATGAGCTGGATGACGTCTCCTTTGGAGCAGCCTGACACACAGGGGCATGTATAGCAATGGACTGTGTTTGCTGGAAACCATTATGGACTCAGATCACCCTGATCAGCACCATACAAAAAACTAAACAAAAAATAGCCCCCTTGCTATTGAGTTATTTTGATTCACCGTGACCCTCTAGGATAGAGTAGAACTGCCCCATAGGGTTTCAAGGGCTGTGATCTTTACTGAAGCCGACTACAGTATCTTTCTCCTTCAGTGCAGTTGGTGGATTTGAACTACTGATCTTCTGGTTAGCAGCTGAGTGCTTACGCTGGGCTCTGTAGCCGTGTCATCCTGGGAGAGAGCTTTGGGTGAATTCAACTTTCTATCCCGAGATATACTGGGATTTTAAGCTTAAATTTAAGTGGTACCAAATGTAGAAAACCAGGTGATGCAGGGATTATTGGTGCCTTCTTTCTGTGCTCGATACCTCTCATATCTAAGTGTACCCTGCATGTACTCCATGTGTTCATGGAGCCATTCCTATGTGCACAGCACTGTCCTTAGAACTGGCGTGGGAGACAAGCACCCTCTATCATGCTTAGAACATCTTGAGAGAAGAGACTAGAAACAGACAGTTGGAACTGTGTGATGAGGGCAGGGTCAGGAAGTAGAGGAAGCAATAAGAACACACAAACCAGTTGCCATCGAGGAGATGCTGACGCACGGCAACCCCATGTGTGTCAGCGCAGAACGCTCCACTGTGGCTCATTAAAATTTTGACTCTTGTAGAGATGCCAAGCCTGACAATGAGATTTGTGTTGTTGTGTGTTGTCCATTCGATTCTAACTCCTAGAGACCCTGATTGACAAAGCAGAACAGGCCCTTTAAGGTTATGTCAAAGGCTTTCTTACTTTATTAAAGAGATTGGCAGGTTTGGGGGTTTTTTTCTCTCCCACAGAATGACTGCTGGGTTCAAACCTCTGACCTTTTGGTTGGCAGTTGAGTGCTTAACCATTGTGCTACTAGAGCTCCTTTCCATAAGTCTTTCAGTGACTAGCATTTGGAAGACAGGTTGCTAGGTCTTTCAGTTGACGTCCCTCTGGACTTAAACCTCCAGCCTTTGGATTAGTTAGTTGTTGAGGACATGAGCCATTTGTACCATCCATTTCCTCCAGAAGCACACAAAAGGTTCCTAATCTGGAGCTGAAGAAGGTCAGTAAATCTAACTGAAGTTTGTGCTGTTAGGAGACGATTCTGAGCAGTGGAATTGCACGTGCAAGTGGGAGAGAACCAAATCCTTTGTAGAAACTGAGTGGTTTAGGGTGAATAGGTAAGTGATACTGGTCCAAAAGCAGTGATGGAAGCTACAGAGAGAAAACATTGCTCCAAAGTGTGTCCAAAAAACACAAACTCATTGCCACCTAGTCAATTCTGACTCATAGTGGGCCTATCAGACAGAGTAGAACTGCCCCTTTGGGTTTCCAAGGTTTTAAATCTTGACAGATGTACACAGCTTCATCTTTCTTCCTAGAAGCCACTAGTGGGTTCAGACTGCTGAGCTCATAGTTAAGAGCTCAATTTGTAGTACAGTATACCACCAGGACTCCTCAAACCCAAATGCCCAAACTCAGTTCATTATGCATACCATCCCCCAAATCTGTTCCTCCTCTCCTAGACCCCAACTCTCTGAGGGATACACAGCCATTTCTCTAAGTCAGATGCCTGGGCGTCATCCTTGGCTCGTATCTCCTCATGTTCTATGTGCTGGCAACTGAGTGTGAAGTCTAGCCCCATACAGACTCCTTCCCTCCCCTACCAGCTCCCAAAGAGTCTACACTGGATTTGTACTTGGGCCCAGGGGGTCTTCTGGTCACTGCTAACCTCCCTGACAACTGCCCTGCCTGTTCACTTTTCCTCACTCTTACTGCAATGACGAGCACAAGAGCCATCAATAGCCATCTGAAATTCTCTAGTGGTTTCCTTCCTAACCAGAGTCCCAACATTAATCTTAACACCCCTTCCATCTGTCCTCTACACTGTAGCCAGAGAAATCTTTCTAATGTGCCAATGTACTTACCTCACTCCTTTGCTAAATATATAAGGGGGCCTAACAAATGTCATGGGAAAATCCAGTTGTCTTTTCATTTCCTTTTCCTCATGAAGTTTTGAAGCCCTTCTGATGCCAGTGGCTCTCCAGTGGACTAGAATTTAACCTAGCTTCCCTGGTCTGGCAGCAAATGACCTCTACACATATATCCCGCTCCTGACTTACCTTTTCAAAGCCGTCTCCAGATCTAGCTTTCTGCCTTACACTGTTCACTCCAGACTTGCTTACCTACTTTCAGTTTCTGGAAAGCCTTTGTGACACTTATATAATCTCATGTCAATTTGCGTGAAGGGGTGGAGTCTAGCCTGTCAATCAGGTTGCAGCTTGATAACCTCATTTGGAGGTGAGACAGAGAAAAATAGCTCACTGGAGGCCAGACCCACTCTCTCTGCTTCCCCTTTCCTGCTGTTGAGACACTAAGAGAACTGGAGACCCATGCCAGTGTTGAGATGCTTCCACTGCCACTGGACCCACAAGACCTTCTACCCATTGCTGTGATCTTGCATTCTGCATCATTGCATGTGCTGCGTAAGTCTAAAGAGGAATTTGTGGACTAGTATCGGACATATGGGCTAATATCAGATTTATGGACTTGATCTGATCTGGACTGGGCTGAGATGTTTTCTCAATATACAATTGCTCTTTTATATGAAGTTCTTTCTTTTTAAAAAAAATCATTTTATCGGGGGCTCCTATAACTCTTAACACAGTCCATACATACATCCATTGTGCCAAGCACATTTGTTGCCATTATCATTCTCAAAACATTTTCTTTCTATTTGAGCCCTTGGTATCAGCTCCTCATTTTCCTCCACCCTCCATGCCCCTCTCCCTCACAAACCCTTGCTAATTTATAAATTATTAATCTTTTGTCATGGTTTACACTGTCCGACGTCTATAAAGTTCTTTCTCATCCACATCTAAGTGTCTGTGAATTTATCTCTCTAGTTAACCCAGACGAACACAGCCTTACATTCTCTCTTCCCATTTAGTGTCCACCCCACCCTTCCTTTAAAGCAAAGGCTCTGAGCTCTTATGGCAACTTGGGGCACCTTTGGCCCAAGGTCTTAAAATTGCCATCTGATTGTCTTTCTGTTCCAGGTCAGTAAGCTCCTTGAACACACAGATGGGTTCTGGTGTGTTCTTACTAAGCCATCAGGATGTTACCCAATACTTGGACCAGAGCGGCACTCCATAACTATTTGCTGAATGAATAATTGAACATGCAAAGATAGAGAATTGTTTGAAAGCTAGGCAATGGGTCAAAATGACTAACCTGCAAATTCTTAAACTACTGGAAAGTCCTGCTTTTGTATGTAAATGATAATAATAATAAAAAGAACGAAAACAAACCACCCCCACAACCATATCTCATGAGTGAAAGGCCAGCTCCTATGGAGTCACCTTGGACTCATTGTGACCCCAAGCGTGTTAGAGTTGACCTGTGCACCACAGGGTTTTCAGTGGTGTATTTTTCTCAGAAGTAGATTGACAGGCTACTCTTTCAAGGGGCCTGTATGTGGACATTACTCTCCAAACGTTTATTTATTTATTTAATTTTAAAAAACATTTTCTTAGGGGCTCATACAACTGTTAGCGCAGTCCATACACACATCAATTGTGTAAAGCGCATTTGTACATCATTCTCAAAACATTTTCTCTCCACTTAAACCCCCGACATTAGGTCCTCATTTTTCCCCTCCCTCCCCACGCCTCCCTCCCTCATGAGCCCTTGATAGTTTATAAATTGGTATTTTTCCAAACGTTTAATAGTCAAGCACACTAACCATGTCCATTATTCAAAAACTCCATCTGATCGGTTGGCCAAGAAATAGAAATTACTTTAAAAATCACAAATTGGGACTTAGTACCCAGTTTACAAAAAGAAAAAATCATTTCCTTTTGTCACCCCAATCACTCACTCATCAGTCTTCTAAACCCCCAGCTTTAGGTTCATGGAGTTGCTCTCTACCATTATCACCACCAGCCCCACCCTTGGACCCAGCAGATATTTAATCATCACTGGTCTGTGCTGGCCCCCCTTTCCATCTCTTGTATTAACTCTTGATTCCTCACCAGCAGCTTTGAAACAAATCCCATATCATCTCCACTTTTCAAGTGAGAAAACGGAGACAAAGAGAGGGATAAGAAGATGAAGTTGACACCTTTGATGCTCCAAATAGACTTAAAGACACATGAGAAGTAACCGGCACACAGAGCAGGCATCCCTTACATGATGAGTGAATGCAGATGAAATGAGCAGTTCTCATGGGGTGGGATGCAATACTAGGTAGATTGAAAGTGTTGGAGAGAGAAAAACAGTTGCCATGGAGTTGACTCTGAAATATGACAAGCTCATCAGTGTCAGAGCTGAACTGTTTCATAGAGTTTTCAATGGCTAAAATTTCCTTGTAGATCCCCAGAGTTTTCTTCTGAGACATCTCTAGTAGATTTGAACCTATGATCTCTGGTAAGCAGCTGAGTGCATCTGCCCAGGAGCTTCATCAGAGAGAGAGAATGGGATGTATAACACTCCAATGTTTTAGACAGGCACAATGACTAGCAATCCACATACACTTTTGAAGGGACCCCCCTGTCTACAACTGCGCCAGTTTCTGTTGGTTTGCAAGCCTAAAGCTATTTTCCTCCTCCTTTTCCATACCTTTGATTATACCTTCCATATTACAGCTCAAAGTGCAAGGCAAAGCTTGTGAACAAGGGTTTAATGTTGGTCCCAAGCAGGGAATTTGTTATTTTCTTGCTATGTTGTAAGGTGCCGTGGAGTCGGGTCTGACTCAGGGATCCTATGAACAACACGACTACACGTTTTCCAGACCTACACGATCCTCACAATTGTTATGTTTGAGCCCATTGTTACAGTCTCTATGACAATCCATCTCTCTGTGGGTCATATGTAGTAGATTTCCCCACTGCAATGTATCACTGCTGCTTCCATGAGCATTGATTGTAGATCCAAACAAGATGAAGTCTTTGACAACTTCAATCTTTTTTGTTTGTTTTTCCTGATGAGGATTTGCGTCTTCTTTTCATTGAGTTGTGACCCACACTGAAGGCTGCCATACTCGATCTTCATCAGCAATGCTTTAGGTCCTCACCTTCAGCAAGCAAGAAAGGTTGTGCCATCTGCATATAAAAATGTCACCTTATCGAGTTGATGCCAACTCATAGTGACCCTATAGGCTGGGCAGAACTGTCCTTGTAGGTTTTTAAGACTATAGAAAACTTCATCTTTCTCTCATGGAGTGACTGGTGGTTTTTAACTGGCCATGTGTGTTTAGCAGCCTAACACATAACCACTATGCCACCAAGGCTCCACTCCCTCTGCACATCAAAGGTTGTGATTCTATAATTATTTGTGCAGCATACAGACTCTTAGGTGTGCTGAAAGGATTTCACCCTGACACATGCCTTTCCAGGTTTTAAACCAGGCAGCATTCCCATTTTCTGTTCCCACAACCACCTCTTGATTCAGGAACACGTTCCCCATGAGCACAATGACTCAAAATTCTCAAACTTGCAGCCATAGAGTCAATACTGACTCATAGTGATGCTCTGTGGGTTTCTGAAACTGTAACTGTTTATGAGAATGGAAAGCCTACTCTTTCTCCTGAGGTGCTGCTGGTGGTTTTGAACTGGTGACCATGTGGATCACAGCCCAACTAGTAATCACTATGCCACCAGGGTTCCTTAATATTTTGTGTGCCTTTATGAATATAAGTCTTTCATTAAAGTCTCTGGAACCACCAGAGTAGGATCTTCATTGATACCTAGAGAAGAGGAGATAGGTCTGGTGGATGTTTCCACAGATGATGTTATAATGTAGTTCCTGTAAGCCTTCACATTTTATTGCAGCTTTCAGCAGATATGGATCTATGTGCATACCAATTAGTGTAGATGGAATCTCATGAAGAAATTACATTAGAATGGCAATTGACCATGTATTGGAATGAAGGCTATTCATCTGAGCCTGGACTTGGGCTAATAGTAAAAATACATCTTTAGGATAGGGGCCCAAATGGCTTCTACACAGAGAGAACTATTGTAAAACTCAGTCTGCAAACTACATACCTTGCTTCCTCTAACTCAAAGAGTCGCAAACATTTAACTTACTGCTCCCTTTTTAGAAACAAACAAACAACAAAACCTCAGTATCATTACTCATTACTTGAAATCAATTAAAAACTTTTTCGCTTTGTAATCCAGGATAAAGTGTAGGTATCTGCTTTTGCAGCCCCCTGCATCATTCCAGCATCCGCAGGAAAACACTTCAGTCTAGCTCATCCTGCTGAGATGCTCAGAGATGTCTGTGCCTTCAAAGTCAAGGATGCTGGATTGGGTTCCCTGTTATTATTGGGGCAGGGGTGGTAGTGCTTGGGTGCTGCTGGGGTGCCATATTTCAAATATCATCAGGGTCACTATGGGGGCAGGTTTCAGAGGAGCCTCCAGACTAAAATAGACGGGGACAAAAAGGCCGGTAACCTACAGAAAAGCAACCAATGAACTTTGGGATCCTAACAGAATATTGTCTGTTATCTGATATTTGCGATAGAGGATGAATCCTCTGGGCTTGAAGGTACCCAAAATATACAGTGGCTGCAGCAATAAACTCGAGCATACCCTTGATTGTGAAGATGGTACAGGCTCAGGCAATGGTTTTCTCTGCTGCAACTGGGGTCGCCATGTCTCGGAGGGCTGATTTGACAGCAGAGCAATTAATAACTAAGCTAAGGAAAGTCTGAAAGAGAACTATGTGTTTCTCACAGTCACTTGGAATAAAAGATGTCTTGGCTGCTCTTATTATTATTTTTTAGTTTCATTTATTTTGTTGTTGAAAATTTACAATGCAAAGCATACACCAATTCAACGATTTCTGCACATCCAATTCAGTGATATTGATTATACCCTTTGAGTTGTACAACCACCCTTACCCTCCTGATTTACTCCTACCTATTAATATAAACTCAACCTTGGTGGTGTAGTGGTCAAGTATTAGGCTACAATCCACATGGTTGGCAGTTTGAAACAACCAGCAGCTTCAAGGGATAAAGACTGGGCTTTCTACTCCCGTAAACAGTTACAGTTTCACCCATTTATAGAGGTTTAATTAAAGGCATGTACATATGTAAATATATTTATATATGAGGATGGGGAAATAGATCTATGTGCATATATTTATAGGTTTAGTATTAAAGTAGCAGATGGACATTGGGCCTCCACTCAAGTACTCCCTCA
>NW_022104553.1:5466790-5482674 GCF_000313985.2 Echinops telfairi
CCTGCAGTCGGCATCATTGCCTCTGTTTTGTGAGGTGGAGGACTTGGTGGACTGGTGTTGGGTTAATGGGTTAATGTTGGACTTGTGGGTTTGGACAGCATTGGGTTGGGATGTTTTCGTGATGCACACTTTCTTTACATAAAACTCTCTTATACATGAGTTGTTGTGGATTTATCTCTCTAAAGTACCTAGACTAATACAAGCACTAAACATGTTATCAGGCTAATTAGCTAACGGTGCCTGGTGGGGTAGTGCTTACACATTAGGTTAAAATCTGCAAGGTCAACAGTTTCAAACTAGAGAGTCCCTCTGTGGGAGAAAGATGGGGCTTTCTAATGCCATCAAGAGTTACAGTCTCAGAACCGCACAGGGGCAGTTTTACCCTGTCCTATGGGGTCACTATGAGTTGACATCTACTCCATGGCAGTGAGTTTTGAGATGCTGAGGCCAATTAACTAAAACCATGACCCTAAATCTTTAGGGGAACCCGGTAAACAATCCCATGAGTTGTTTGGTTATACATAAACAGCCTAAGCTACTACACATTTTTTTCTGTCATTGTTGAAACATACTTATCACTGGACTTTTAACAGTTTTATTAGCATATAATTACCATATCATACAATCCAAATAGTTCAATCATATTAAGGAAAGTTGTACAATCATCGATACAATCGATTTTAGAACATGTTCTTCCCTTTTTGTACTCATTATTAGCTCCCAATTTCCCCTCAACCTCCCCTGACAGACTTCCAAGAAACCATTACTCCAGTTACTGTCTCTATAGATTTACCTATCCTGGATTTCATATTCAAAAACAGACACACACACACACAAAACCAAAAGTAAAACAGAAGAAAACCCCAATCCCCCAAAAAGGATAAAGTATTAAAAACTAAAACCATTTTAAAATGCATCAAAAGAGAAATCAAACGATAAGGTGTCAGTTAAATATTAACCTAAATGCATCTGCAACAATCTCAATGCAGTCTGTCTGATAGCAAGGCTATTCACATCCCTGGCCTGGAATCAGAGGGGATTCCCAGGAGCTATACTCCACATGTATTTCTGCTTCACTCTTTTTTGTTTGGGTAAACTAAAACAACTTTAAAATGGGTCAAAGGAGTAATCAAATAGATATTACATTTTAACTTAATGACATTTGCCACAATCAACTTTGCAATGCTTTGTATCCGATAACAAAGCTATTAACATCCTTTCACTGAGGTCAGAGAGGATTCACCTGAGGCTTAATCCATGTGCGGACCTTGCGCATGGATTTTGGACTTTCACTCCCATTCATAGCTTTCTACAAATCAGGTGTTCACAATTTAATCTTTGATATTATTCTCTTCTCCAGATTTGGATGATATTATTTACAATCCTTGGCTTACACAGGCTGGTGTGCTTCTTCCATGTGGACTTAGTGGACACCTTATTTAGATAGATGCTTGTTTGAAAAAGAGAAAAAGCCTTTAATTCTCCAGAGGCAATTCTTTCTGAATAGGGTCATTAATTTAGCCAATGGTATAGAATTAAAAACACCGTTGAGAAAAGAAAAGTATATAAGTAAAGACTGGCTACAAACCCCACTAAGTGAACTGGACTTTATCCCAAACTCACCTTTAGCCCTTGGACTTAAGGCTGAAATCCCCTTGTGTGAGAATAAATTGATGACTGTTATCGCAAGGCTAGAGAACTGGTGGTTGTTGGACTTTGGCTTAGATCTCTCGCCTTGAGGGAACCGAATATACTTACTATTTCAATGTCCTCTTTGCTTTATTATGACATGTATTAATGCGGTTCTGAAGCTGTCAAATAATATTATTGAAAAATTTGTTCTATCATGAACCCCCATTGTTTGCGTAAATAGTGTTCAATCACTTAAGAGTTTAATCTGTACAAGTCAACAATTCATGTATTGTGGGTCCTAGCCAGCCTATACTTATTACACAACGTTTGCCAAGCCAACTTCTTATAAGTGTATGACTAGTTACAGCAATTACAACATTAGGCTGTGCAATGCTACCCTTAATACATGAGATTTTGGCATGCCTGTGCCTGATTTGTGTGCTCCCTCACTGGCTGGCAGCTCTTTTCAGGTTCTCTGGTGTTAAATTAATAACAAATGATGTGGAGCTGACAAGTATGTGAAGACAGAGAATAGCATGATATATTTTTTAAAAAGCACCCCAAGCCCTCAATCTTTAATGTAGCACAATGTGCAACACTTTGTCAGGTTTTGCCTGTAGGAATCTCAATTTTACTTAAATATTTTGCTCACATCTTTTTAACCCAGTGGATGGAAACATAGCCCATAGCACCTCTCTAGCAGACTTCCAGCATATTAGCGTGGTACAGAATACCAAACTTTGTCAGTGATTTAAGATCATTTGAAAAATGCACTCAATAAAATAGTAGGATAGAAAATAATTTTTTTGAAGCCACATTGTCTGATTCTCACTTGAAATTATAAGGGGATGTATTTTGAATAATTATTAACATTTTTTCATGACTGCTTCAAAATTAGTGAGTTTCTATCCTTTTAAAAAAAATCATTTTGTTAGGGGCTCATACAACTTGAGTTTCTATCCTTATAGGTAAGTATTTTAGCAATGGCAGGTTATTTGCCAAGAACTTCATGTGAAAAATTATTAGCAAGTATGATATATACTGAGGGGAATATTTTTATAGTTTTTAATCGTTAGTCATCTAAACTGTATATTAAATTTCCAATACATTTCTTTAAAATATTTCAATATGCATTATTTCAAAGATAAGTAGAGCTAATAATTAAACAAGCCTCTATTATACCAGAGTGTCAACAACAATGGGCATTGTTGAAGAGAGTTGCCAATGTAACAAACAACTTAAAAACGGCAACACTTTGTTAGATGATATCTGAAGTTCCTGAAATTTTATTTAGTAGGCAACTGTCTGAGGTTTTAGTGTGACCCTTGTGGTGCTGTGGTTACACATTGGGCTGGTAACTACCAGGTCAGCATTTCAAAACCACCAGCTGCACCATGGGAGAGAGATGAGGCTTTAACTCCCAGAAGGATTTACAATCTTGGAAACTCACAGAGGAAGTTCTACCCTGCATTACATGAGTTGGCCCGACTTGATGTCCATGAGTAATAATATCACAGGGTTTCCCAGAAATTTATTTTTTCACAGTTTAGGACACTGGAAGTCTGAATTTAGGACACTATCTATATAGTGCAGGGTTAATTCAGCCCACTCTTGGGGGAAATCTGAGCTCTGATGGCACTGTTAGGTGTGGGTTAGCTGAAAGATTGGAAGTTCAAACTCACCAGCTGCTCCTTCGGAGAAAGTTGAGGCTGTCCGCTTTCATAAAGATTCATATTCTTGGAATCCTGATACAGGGTTTCCTATGAGTAGATTCTGATTCCATGGCAGTGGGTTTGATTTTGGTCAGCTTCTCTGGCATTCTTTCCAGTATTCCCCGGAGAACTCCATTAGCCCCTGTCCCCCCCACCCCACCCCCTTCTTACTTGCTTCTCTGTGACTAATCTCTGGTCTTTTTATATCTCAGAAATGAGTCAGTGTAAGACACAATCCACACAGCTACTCACGAACATAACAAGACCACCGTCTTCCCAAATGCAATTACTTCCCAAATACAGGAGTTAATATTTTTACATATGCTCATTTTATTGGAGAACACAATTTAATCCATAACAGCAACAGAAAGGTCAGTTTTCCTGCTTTTAAGGGACATAAAAAAATAGTAAAACAAATCAATTTGTAAAAGAGAAGCTAGAGCCCTTTCTGAGCTGTCCTTCCTGCTGCTGGTCCACTTTAGGGCCACACCAGGCTTTGCTTACTTCTCTGGTGATTGACCTCTGGAAGTCCTGATACAGCTCTGAGATCTGTTTCTTCCTTCCAGATGTGGTGATGTAAGGGAGTGTGGCAGTCTTTTTTGCTCTTTTCTGTTGGTCTCTTCCATAGCACCACAATTTGCTGACGTGTTAAAGGAATTAAACTCAAAGGAAGAAGCCAAAGTTATTCTTCCATCTTGACTGTCCCTTTATTTCAATACCTGGTCCCTATCCTTAGAGTTATTCCCTTTCCACGGGTCCCTTCATGGACTTTTCTAGGTGCTAATCTCATACATGTTACACAACATTGCAAAGGTGTGCCTCTGTGGCTGCCTATTGACATTTGAGAAAACCCAAGCTTATGTTCACAGAGATCAATATATTTTTTCTCTTCTCTCTTCCAATCAGTTTTCCAAGTCTGAGATGCTTGGTCTCAACTTGTGGGTTGCGATCCCTTTGGGGGTTGAACGACCCTTTCACAGGGGTCACCCGATTCATATCAGTAGCAAAATTACAGTGATGAAGTAGCAACAAAAATAATTTTATGGTTGGGGGCGGCACCACAACATGAGCAACTGTATTAAAGGGTCGTGGCATTAGGAACGTTGAGAACCACTGGTCTAGACACTCCACAGAATAGTGCTTTGGGGAAACTGAAAAGTTTGGCTTTGACATTGGTAATTGCATAGAAGATACGAGAGCTTCAAGTCTAGTACTCACAATGTAGCAATTGTGCCTCCTCATTTCCTTCCAAGTTCAGAGTCTAACTGTTAAAGCTAATACACCCATCTTTTTCCTAAGGACAAACTTTATTTCTTACTTTAGTATGTAGAATTGAAACAGACGTTTCTGAACTTGTTAACAGTAACTCTGTCCCAAGCCACAAGTGTATTTTGTTTATCTAGTTTGTCAAATATCTACTTCATGCAATTAAAAAATATTGAGTTAGTTGTTGTCATTTAAAAACCAGAAAATGTTTCATAGAACTCCTGATAGTTGGCTTTGCTAGGGGAAGAGAGGTATCTGACAACACTCTGAATCCTTGGGTCAAGTATCTGGAACAGAGTGGCTTCTATTACTTCTAGAAGGATTTTCTCTGACCAGTTCACCAAAGTTCTCACTGCTTTCTAAGGCAGAGAATTAGTTCCTATATACCCATCTTGGACCCAGCCCATTTCTTTCTCTTACTTGGTTCTTGTAGGCATTTGAATTATAACACCTAGTTTTTACCCATCAGGAAGAGGAGGCTATTCTATAAATCCCAGTATAGCATTCTGTTTGCTTTGCAAAGAAGAGTTTTGTCTATTTTATTTATTCCCTTTCCTGCCTTCTGTCCTGCAGGTTTTATTACTATGCTGAGTGTCTCTTAATATATATTACTTTCCCCTTTAATATGTGGATTTTCATATGTTGGTGAATATGTTATTGTAGTTTGGGTGAAAGATTACAGAAAATGATTGCTTTCCCAGTCAACAATTCATACACATTTTGTTTCATGACCTTCGTTGTGTCCCATCAATGTAATAGCACCCTTTCTTCTTTCCCATTTTCATCCCAGGATGCTCCTTTTTTTTTTTAGATCATTTTATTAGGGGCTCATACAACTCTTATCCCAATCCATGCACACATCAATTGTGTAAAGCGCATTTGTACATCATTCTCAAGACATTTTCTCTCCACTTAAACCCCCGGCATTAGGTCCTCATTTTCCCCCTCCCTCCCCGCTCCCCCTCCCTCATGAGCCCTTGATAGTTTATAAATTGGTATTTTGTCATATCTTGCCCTGTCCGATGTCTCCCTTCACCCACTTTTCTGTTGTCCGTCCCCCAGGGAGGAGGTCACATATAGTTCCTTGTAATCGGTTCCCTCTTTCCTACCCACTCTCCCTCTACCCTCCCTGTATCACCACTCACACCACTAGTCCTGTAGGGATCATCCACCCTGGATTCCCTGTATTTTCAGTTCCTATCTGTACCAGTGTACACAGGATGCTCCTTTTAAGGCTCATTATTTAGCAAAAATCTCTTCATAACCCACTCCTGTTTATCCCCCAACCCATGACTCAGAAGTCATTTCAAAGATACATTCTCAGTCCCATAGTCTGGAGAAAGAGGCAGAGAGAGAGACAGAAAAGGACAGAGACAGAGGCAGGGAGGGGAGGGGAGTGGAGGGGAGAGGAGGAGAGGGGAGGGGAGAAGAGAGGAGAGGAGATTTTAATCTGTGGTGACACTTCACTCAAGACTGGTTGTCCTCTGTATTACCTCTGTATATGTGTCTCTGACAAAGAGCAGGATAATATTTTCATCTAAATTCAATCTTGAATGGGCAAGTTGCACAATGTGGAGTGTAGCTTTTTCTGTTGGCTGGAGTAATAAACAACAATCAAAATGATTATAATAGTCATCAATAGTCATAAATGCCACACAAAAAATGAAATGGGGTTATCTTAGAACATGTTCAGGGAAGACCGCTCTAAAGAAAGGACATTTCAATGCCACAAAAGAGCCAGCTTTGAGAAGATTTAACCAGTTGTGATTTAAGGACAAACCACAACTGTACAAAGCTGGGGTTTAGTGCCAGAAGGGGAGACTAATTGGAGACGAGATCAGGGATGTGAGAGGATCTTTGGATTTTGTTTCAAGTTCAAGGGAAAGCTGTTGGAAGATTTTAAATCACGGTTTAATATGACTGGATCTGTACTTTCATATTCATGTGAATTGTGGTGCTAGAGAAGAATATTGGAAATGCCATGGACTGCTAAAAGGACACGCGATCATAGAGGCAAGGGGACTTCATTGCTCTGCTCCCCCTGCTGTTCTGCTGCATGCCCCCAGTGGCTGGCTTCGGCGCAGTGGGCTCAGGGCGGG
This sequence comes from Echinops telfairi, assembly GCF_000313985.2. NCBI lineage: Eukaryota > Metazoa > Chordata > Mammalia > Afrosoricida > Tenrecidae > Echinops > Echinops telfairi. The sequence continues at coordinate 5,473,500 of NW_022104553.1, forward strand.
TGCAATTCCTGCCTGTGTCTCTAGTGTTGTCCCCCATGGTGCTGTGGGTCAGTGACAAATGCTGTGTCCCATGGTCGGGCCAGCCCTGTGGTCGTCTCTATGCATTGCTGCTGAGCAGAAATGTCCTTAGTGAGCCAAGTTGTGCCCCGCCCCCTCCCCCCCCAGTTGGCTCTTGTGTGCTCTGATCAGACAAGTCCCTCTCCTTCAGCTGTAGCTTCAGTGCTGTCCTCTGAAGTGAATTCTTCTGAGGGGCGGGGGGAGCGTTGTTTTGCTTTTTTAATCTGCCCTTTGCTCCCTTCAGTGAACTCCTTGTTAATGTATGGTAGAGAGTCTTATTGATCATCCCCCTGGTGTATAACTATCTTCTGTTAATATTGTTTTTGATAGACCCTGATACTAATTTTTTAAAGCCCTGTTGAGAGAGGGATATTGGGCTAACTCCATATCGCAGTTCCTGAATTATTCACTTGCACAGAATCAATCCTTTTGTGGCTGGACACTATTTACACAAATAATGGGGGTTAATTGTCAGGGAAATTTTTCAATATTATTCACTGAGAATGTCGGTCATCGGTTTACCAGAATAATATGTATCTTACTACAACATACAGGGTATTGATGTAGCAAGGCCACTTTTGTCCGCCTACACACAGTTTAAGAATCTTGGAACAGCTGTCTTCCACTTCCTTAGACAACATGAATTTTTGGTCTTAAGTCCTCGGGTTACAAGTGTGTGTGAGGTAGAGCACAGTTCACCCAGTGTATGTTCTGCATCGGATCTCACTGATGCAGTCCCTGGACCATGCCGTGTGGCCTGAAGATCCAGGATTCAATGCTCCAGCATTCCACAGCAGCCGTACTGGGTCCCCAGGATGCACCCAGAAGCCTGGGTCAATGTAGTCCATTCGGTGCATACCACCAGGGACACTCCCCAATTAAGGTCCCCCAAAGCATTTTAAGTCATTCTTCTCCCCACCTGGAGGTTGGTCCTCCTGCTTCTCCAACCAACAGTCATGCACGTGTGCTCCCTCAGACATGCTTGCTCCCTCGCCCCTCTCCTGACTTGACTTCCCATCAGTATCTCTCATCCCTCGGATAGGGCTGTCTACCTGTTCAGGGAGACCTTGTCATAGGTATGCATGGCTGGCACTCAGTAGTCAATATCCCTTTCCTTCTCTTAACAATTTGATCCCAGCTGACGTGAGGCACCCTCCGGCAAAGTGATCTTCAAGATACTAACCTAAAGATGATGATGTAAGGTCCATTGGCACCAGTCAGGCTCTTTACAAAGCTGACTTTTCCACCCTCGCCAGCAGCCTGGATGCCCTACGTGCCTGGGTTTGTGCCTGTCCTGCTGCTTATTCCTACAGCAGTGCACTCATATATTATTTGACCTTTTGTGATTGACTTACTTCACTCAGCATAATGTCTTCCAGTTCCTCCCCATCATGAGGTGTTTTTCATCAGTTTTCCAGGGATGTATACTATTCCATTATGTATGTATGCCAGCATTTTAAATCCAATCTTCTGTTGATGGGAATTGTGATCAGTAGGTTTATTGTGTCAACCTGGCCAATAGGAACATGTGGGATGAATCAGGTGCAGTTTGATTTGAGGGTAAAGAGATAAATGGCTTGTCAAGGCCCACCTCTCTCTCTCTTGCTCTCTGGTGATCGGACCAGCCTGCAGCTGCTTTAGCTAGTTCTCTGCCTCAACTTGTGGGCTAAACTACCTGTGGGACAGCCAACCCATGGGTTGTGTCCCTAGAGCTTGAGGTGCTTTCGAGACCTGTTTTGACATGCTGCTGTGTATATCACTTGAGCTTGAGGTTGGTGGATCCTGTCATCTTGCATTGCTTGAGTTCAACATCTTATCCGGGCCTGCTTCGCTAAGCTACTCAGCTGCTGACTATTTGTGACCCACCCTGCTGTTTGCTGCCTGTGGCTGGACTGCCTGCATTGTCTGAGGGAAGACTCACCTGTCTGCTTCCTTGAACTTGGACCCGGCAGCCCTCATGAGTTGAAGGACTTCCAGTATATTAACTGTTCGACGGCAGTGAGTTAAACTGAACCCTCTGTACTGCTATGTGGACTAATTAAATGTTTTATTCCTTTGTGCTGTATAAATCTATCCATATATATATATTTATATATAAACATAAGTGTCCTGGTTTTGTTTCTGTAGAGAACCCTGCCTAACACAGGAATTTAGGCTGTTTCCAATGTCTTGCTATTGTGAACTGTGCTGTGATGAACATGGGGGAGCAAACGTCTGTTCATTATCTGTTTCTTATTTCATTTGGGTATATGCCCAGTAATGGTATTGCTGGATCATATGGTATTTTAATTGCCATCTCTTTTAGGAATCGCCATATTGCTTTCCATAGTGGCTGTATGTATTTACAAGCCCACCAGCAGTGAATAAGAGTTCCAATCTCACCACACCCTCTCCAGCATTTGTTGATCTCAGTTTTTAAAACTTGGGCTACAGTTATGGTTGTTAGATGATATGTTATGGTTGTTATGAATCATCTCTTGAGTACCTATGTTATTTTATTTAGTATTTGGTTATTGATTTCTTCCATCCTAAATATGTTCGGTTTTCGATAATGGTTCTGAACTGTGTTCCATGGGTCCCAGGAATGTTTTGCATTGTCCCTCTGTCCCGCACCACGAGGTAGCTGTGTGGTGCTCTAAGGCCTTCTTTGGCTCCTTCTCTCCTCACCCCCCAGCAGGAACTCCTGTAGAGTCAAAACTTGGGAAATTGCAGGCTTAGGAAACCATGGCCACTTTGCCAAAATTCCTGTGGAAAGATCTTACTCTGGTAACTGGATGAAAGAGGGCTTGGGACTAAGTGAGCTGGAATTGGAATGAACTTGATAGCAGTGGGTAGATGATTGGGCTAGAAGTCTAAGATAAACTGGATTCTTATCGCAGCTGTAAGAGCCCTCAATAAAATGATCTTAAAAAAAAAAAAAAAGAACTGCAACCATTGGGGTTTCAAGCTGTGATATTTTGGAAACAGACTGTGATGCTTTTCTTCTAAGGGACCACTGGGTAAGTGTAATCATCAATCTTTTGTAATCAAGTGTAGATTGTTGCAAGTGATTGTTTGATAACCTAAAACTTAGCAGTTTAAGCCTACCCAGTATCTGTGTGAAAGAAAATCCTGGAGATCTACGGGCTTAAAGAAGCTCAGAAAGTGAATTGACAAGTTTACAGGTGTTTGTTTGGCCTTGTCAACTCACCTACCAAGTCACATAGAAACCAAACTTCTTAATCACACTTGGCTGCTAACCAGAAGGTTCTAGGATTGAGTCCATCTTGAAAGAAACTTTTGAATAATCAGCTATTAAAAACTCAGATACAAATGAGGTAACCATGAGCTAGGTTTGTCATGAGTTTGGTACCCTTTCATTTTTTTGCCCCTCCCCTCCATTGTTAAAGGAAGTTGGGGTGGGGGCAGTGGGTGGGCATGGGGCTTCTGTGGGCTAGGTGTTCAGCAAGGTCAACAGTTCAGAAGAGAAAGAAGCAGTCTGTTCCTTTAAAGATTTACAGTCTGAGAGACCCTACACTGCCCCTGATTTGGCCCACACCTGCTGATACAATCCGGCGGTATAATTGGAGAGAAAGGGTGGGGACAGCTAAACATCAACCATGTTGGTGGTCTCTTGAGAAAGAGAAGGGGAACCTATAAAAGGCTATGTATTCCCGAAGCTCTGCACTAGAATTTACCACCCATGTGGTTTAAAATTCAGAAGCCACTGAGTCTAGAAAGTAGGCTGGTGTGCCGGAGAGAGCTGTGCCAGTACACGTGGTACGCCGCTGGTTCTCTTGGTTCAGGCTGTTATTTGGAGATTGACCAGCTGATGTCACTATGGGACCAGGAATGCAGGCTTATTTCAGGGTGCTTAGTTCAGAAAAACTTTGGATTATTCTTTGTAGCCTTGGGAAAGATAACCTTCCTCCCATCCAGCTCCTACCTCCTCTCTACCCCTGCCTGGCTAGTTTATAAAATTGAGGACTAACTGATGGATTTAATTTTGATGTTGAATAACCTGTAGGCAAGAGGACAATCAAACCCTTACTGTTAAGAAGAGGGGAGCTGAGATAATGAATCCATTATCTGCATTTAGCAAATGAAGAGTGTCAGGCTAATAATCTGTCCGTTTCTTTTTCCTAAGCCACAAGCTTTCATTTCCATCTTGTTAAGTTCAACTTATTCAGAACCATCTATAAAGGTCTCCATCAACCAGTGGTGTGTTTTCTAGGTCTTTTACTTGCTGAATCCATTTCTGCTACCTAACCTTGATCACTACCACCCATCTGTCAGTTTCTTGTACTGTGGTGATTTGCATGTTGCAAAGATGCTGGGAAGTGTGCCAACAGTATTTCAAATACCAGCAGGGTTACTCGTGGTGGTTTCAGCAGAGTTTCTAGACAAAGATAGACTAGGAAGAAAGGCCTGGTGACCTACTTTCAAAAATTAGCCAATGAAAACCCTGTGGATCATAAGAGACATTGTCCAATGTAGTGCTAGAAGATAAGCACCCTTGGTTGTAAGGCATTTCAAATATACAGTGACTCTAAAAATGAACTCAAATATACCTAGGATTGTAAAGGTGATGCAGAACAATGTTTGGTTGTACAAGATATTGACGGCCATGAGTTGAGTCAATTGGAGGACAAGCAACAAAATCCACCATCTTTGATCTATCTGGATCATCACAAAAGAGTTCCAATGAGACTCAGGATTTCAAATCAACCGCTGGATTACAAAGTCTTAGTGAACCGTGAAAGTTTGATAAGGGAGAAGGTTGAGAATAAGAACTAGTAAGAGTTTTAAAACTCTTTAAATGAATGCATCTCTGGCCTCCTTTCCTATCAGCACTGCAATTCGACCTGATGGGGAGCTTGCACATCAATATTGGTTTACACAACCTGTCCTCATTCAAAATTCTGGTAAATCAATAGTCTTGGTGACTGAAGGTCACTAGTTATGTCCCTTCTGTCTCTTTCCAAGTTCAAGTTATCCAATTTCTTTATCATTTTTTGCCATTTTAAGTAGCCTGGTACAAACTCACAAACAGCATGCGATTCTTCTCATCAGAACCATCAGGGATAGTAGAGTTTTTCTGGATGCCTACAGAACCTTCCTGAAGATCACAGAATATGTAGGAATGGAGAAGACTTATCAGACTCACAGAGCTGGGCCCAAATATGGGCTTCTAAAACAGAATTTTATTTATCTCCTTATACCCCAACTTGGTGAGATGACTGACACAGGGGCTGCAGCAATGGGCTTGTACATAGCAGCACTTGCGAGGCTGGTGCAGGACCAGGCAGAGTTTCATTGCGGTATACATAGGATCATTATGAATAAGAAGTGATTTGTGGCTATCTAACAATTACACCACCACCCTGACTTGGCTGCCTTCCACTTAGCTGTGCATGTTAAAGAAGTCCTTATACTAAGGTGCTCTACAAGTTAACTTATTGAAACTATGAGATAGTTAATGCAAAAATAATTGAATTGAGACTGCTGTTACTGTACAGCATGGGGTGCCTTTAAAATCTTTTTATAAATAAAAATATATTAATATGAATTACTATGAATCCAAAGAAGGTCTTGGCTCCCCACTCTGGAGGAAGAAGCTGCTGAAAATCTTCTGCATAACTTTGAAGCATTTTCAAATACTGAAAGTCTAATCAAAGGAAACAGAACATTGTCAGAGGTACTGCTGGCAGATGGACCCCTCAAGTCCAAGGTCACTTGAAATGTGATTGAAGAGTAAATGATTTTTGGAGAGGAGTTGACTGGGATGATATGAGTCTGGTAAATCCTGTGGGATTGGAGCCTTTGGGGTCTTCATTTGGCGATGGGGCAAGACTCAAGATAATGAGAAACAGCTGCAAAAACCTGATTGGAATTTTGAATGTGGGAGGTATGAATTTAGGAAAATTGGAAGTGGTCAAACCTGAAATGGAATTCATAAAGATCAATGTCCTAGGCATTAGTGAGCTGGAATAGACTTGGTATTGACCATTCTGAATCAGAATCATATGGATTTACTATGCCGGAAATAACACAATCAAGAACAATGGTGTGGCATTCATTCTTAGAAAGGATCTTGTTAAATCCATCATGAAGTACAGTGTTATCTGTGATCTGATTACATCTATCTGCCTTCAAGGAAATCCAATCAATAAAATTATTATTCAACTTTAAGTATCAATCACAAAAACTAGTGATGAAGAAATTCAAGAATTTTGCCGATGACTTCCGTTGGAAACCGATCAAACATGCAATCAAGATGCATTGACATTTATTGGTGATTGGAATGCAAAAGTTGGAAACAAAGAGGAAGGAACAGTACCTGGAAAATATGGACTTGGTGATAGAAATGAAGAGGGAGATCTCAAGATAGAATTTTGTAAAACCAACGATTGTTCATAGCCAATACCTTAAAAAAATCATTTTATTGGGGGCTCTTACAGCTCTTATAACATTCTATACATAAAGTGTATCAAGCATATTTGTACATATGCCATCATAATTTCCAAAACATTTTCTTTCTACTTGAGCCCTTGGTATAAACTCCTCTTTATTTCCCCTCCCTCTTCCATCCTCCCACCCTCATGAATCTGTGATCAATTATATATTGTTATGATTTTGTACTTTACACTGTCCATTATCGCTCTTCATCCACATTTATGGTATTCACCCCCTTGATGTGGGGCTATAGATCCAACCTTGTGATGGGTTCCTCCTTTCTCTCTCTTCCCCCTCCCTGAGTCAATGCACAGGCTTCCCCCTTGGAATACACAGAAATCAACTTGACTACATCTGTGGGAGGACACGATGAGAAGCTCAATAAGGAGCAGGGACTGACTGTGGAACAGATCATCAATTGCTCATATATGATTTCAGGGTAAAGCTGAGGAAAATGAAAACAAGGTCACAGGAGCCAAAATATGACTTTGAGTCTACCCTACCTGAATTTCAAGAACATCTCAGGAAAGATTTGCTGCATTGAACACTAGCGACAGAAGACCTGATGAGCTATGGGAGGACATCAAGATCATCATTCATGAAGGTCCTTAAAAAGGTAATTAAAAGACAGGAAAGAAAGAAAAGATCAAAGCGGATGTCAGAAGAGACTCTGAAACTTGCGCTTAATTGTAGAGCAGCTAAAGCAAATGGAAGAAAGAGTGAAGTCAAGGAGCTGAATTGAAAATGTCAAAGAGCAGCTCCAGAAGACAAAGTCAAATATTATAATGAAATGTGCAAGGACCTAGAAGTAGAAAACCGAAAGGAAGAGTGCATTCAGCATATCCTAATCTGAAAGAGCTCAAGAAAAAATTCAAACTTAGGACGGCAATTTTGAAAGATTCTAGAGGCAAAACATCGAATGTTTCAGGAAGCATCAAGAAAAGATGGAACGAATACACCGTCACTGTACCAGAAAGTAGTTGATAGTCCACCATTTCGGGAAGTAGCATATGAGGCAAGAACGAATGGTGCCGTCAGAAGAAGTTCAACTTGCACTGAATGAATTAGCCAAAAACAAGGCTCCAGGAATGGATGGAATACTCATTAAAATGTTTCAGAAAACCGGAGAAGCACTAGAAGCACTCACTCATCTATGCCAGGATATTTGGAAGAGAGTTACTCGGTCAAATGATTGGAAGAGACCCATTAAATGGAGATGGGGAGGGAGCAGGGACTAGGATAGATTAGAAGAACATTGCCATTTCTTGGGAGTCCCAGTGGGTCTTCATTACAGCATGCAGAACACCTTGCCAGAACACTGTAAAATTCTGGTTTTTCCATGAATTTGTTTGAAGAACTGCTCTGTGGCCGATCATTGTAAGGCACCGAAGATAGCATTGAGTAGACTCAAAAATTATTTAAAAACAAAACAAAACAAAACAAAACAAAAACATCCAAACGAGACTTTGGAAGTGAAAAAGTTTTAGGAATATATTCACCAGTTTGCTTCACTTAAAAAAAACACAACATGTGTCAGGGTGATTTTGGCCAAAATCCATACCAAGTTAAGTCTAAAAAGGTCTTTTATTGTGCAGATAGTGAGATTCTATCTGAAAAGGAAGCACGAGGAGCCCTGGTAGTGTGTGGGTTTTGGGTTGGGTTGCCAACCAGAGGGTCAGCAGTATGACATCACTAGCTGCTCCCTGAAGCCCCCAGGTGCTCCTCAGAAGAAAGCTGAGCAAAGATTTGCTCGTGTAAAGATTTACAGCCTTGGAAACCCATAACATCATTTCTACTCTTTGGGGTTGCTATGAGTCTAAATGGACTTGATGCTGAGAAGTTTGAGTGTATGCGTGTGTGTGTGTGTGTGTGTGTGTGTGTGTGTGTGTGTAGGAAACATGCATCTTAGTTTAGTTGGCCACATTTTTCCCCTATTATTAGTTGTCACCAAGGTGATTCAGGCTGATGGGGACCCTGTGGTCAATAGAATGAGATGTTGTCCCATCCTGAGACATCTTCATGATTTATGTTCTAGTTGCTCTGTGTTCTAGTTCTCTGACCTAGTATTGGAGCCGCTTTGTGTCTTTTGAGGACCTTTCAGCCCAGGGGCTCATCTTCTAGCATTGTACTCTAGGACAATGTTCTGGTAGGACCTCTAGGATTTTTATTGGTTCATTTTCTGAAATAGCTAAGTAGGCCTTTCTTCCTAATCTGTCTCAGTCTGGAAGTTCTGCTGAAAGCTGTCTACCATGGCTGACTCTACTAGCATTCGAAATACCAATGGCATAGTTTCCAGCATCACAGCAATACTGTTGGATTGGCGCCAAGGAACAGGAGAACCTGTTTTGGGGTTCTGCCTCTTCCATGACCTTCTTATGTGACTTTTGAGAAATCCTTTATCTTCTCCCAACCTCAATTTTCTCGTTAGCCCAACAATGCCACCTCTGCTTATTTTGTAAAATTCGCTGTCTTTGTGTCAATTCTGACTCACAGTGAGCTATCGGATAGGGGATACCTGCCCCTGTGAGTTTTCAAGAATGCCAGTCTTTACAGCATAGAAAGCCTCATCTTTCTCCTGCAGGGCACCTGGTGGTTTCAAACTGCTGATCTTGTGGTTAGCATCCCAAATGCATAACCACCATACTATTAGGGCTCCTAATTCTGTAGGTGTGTAATAATAGTA
>NW_022104553.1:5483655-5486885 GCF_000313985.2 Echinops telfairi
TTCTGTGCAGACCTGCCATCCAGTAACAACCACCCCACACCCCCGCCCACTGAGGTTCATGCCCCAGTGCCAAAGAGCAGCCTGGCATAAGGCATAGGCTTCTTCCCTGCTTGGGCACTCTTCACAGACCCACCAGCCAGACACCCCCACCCCAGCGGTCTCCACCCAGAGGTCCCTGCCCCATCTTGGAGCTCCCACAGCCCACCAACCAGCCCTGCCCCCAACACACACACACACACACACACACACACACACAGAAGTTCCCATCCTGCCACAACATTCCGGGCCTGCCAAGCATCAGACACAAGTCTGGCAGAAACTGTGACATAGGGACCCAAACCTTTGGGACTTTCCTACTGCATTCTTCCTTCTCCTTACTCAATCCTCACCCCCACCCCACCCCAGCAGTGGATATGCATGCTAACAGAAGGGGCAGGCTCTCCCTCCCACTGGCCTACCTGTGGGAAGTGCCTCTATCTAGGAACAGATCACCCAGTCCTCAACCGATCTCTGAACCACGCTCCCCTGTGCTTGGGCCAACACTATTAGACCACAGGGTGCACAGCTACAAACAGTCACTAAGGAGACCTGAGGGTGGCTGGAGCACAAAGCATAAGCCAAGGTGAGGGAAACCCCAGCAGGCCAAAGGTGAAACACAACCCCTCAAGTTGTCTATAGACAGCCTACAGAAACAGCAACACCAACCTCCCAAAGAGAAAGCCCAAGGCTCTGAGACACCCGGGAAAATGGCACCTAGTTATAATAAATCGACCAAAAACAGCAAGCTGTTTCCACAGTTTCAGCAAGAAAAGAGAAACAAAACCCAATGCCAGAGAACCACTTTGACCTAACGGCAGTCAGAAAAGGCAGAAGTTGACCTCCCACAGAAAGAAATATTCAGAATGCTGCTTAGAGTCATACAGGACATGAAGGAAGGATTAAAGAAAAAGGATGAAATGATAGAGGAGATAAAGGTCATGAATCAAAGGGAAATACAAGAGCTAAGGGGAGAGATAACAAAACCTAATAGCAAACTCACGGACTTCTCCAAGGGGATGGAGGAGGCTGAGAATCGCACCAGTGACCTAGAAGATTCAGAAGCAGAAATCAACAAACGTGAGAAAAAAATCTAACAAGTCCATCACAGAAGCTAAAGAAAACCTCAGAGCTATGTCTGATGCTATGAGAAAGAAAAACATCAGAATAATTGCTTTACCAGAGGAATGCACAGGAAGGAAATCAATGTCCAAAATAGTGATTGAATTCTTGGAGAAAACTCCCCTAGCTTAATGAATGAAAACTAGAAAACCATCCAGGAGGCCAAAAGAACACCAGATACACTGAATCCCAAGAAGTCACCAAGACATATAGTTGTTAAACTATCTACCTTTGGGGAAAAGGAGAAAATTATCAGAACAGCTAGGGAAAAACAGGCAGTGACATATAAAGGCAAGCAGATAAGAATATGCTCAGACCTATCAGCCGACAATGAAGAAGTGGAGAGAGTGGAGCAACATATTCTGAAAATTGCAGGAAAAGAACACAAGCCCAAGAATACACTTTCCAGCCAAATTATCTATTAAAGTTGATGGGGAAGTGAGAGTTTTCCCAGACAAAGAAAATCCCAAAGAATACGCTAAAAGAAACCCAGCATTACAAAAGATCCTCGCCGACCCAGTACGGCAGAACAACACTCACCAAGCACATATAAGAGACTGTCACACAGAACAATTCCACCCAGAGACCATTAAAGGAAAAGCAACCATCAAGATAATATTGGCTCAGTGATGGAAAGAAGGTAAAAAGAACCCATGGAAAAGAGATGGAGGTAGGGAAAAACCCAACACAAGAGGGATAAAATGACATCATAGAGTCCACAGATAGATGTAATAACCCAGAATATCAATGGAATGAAGTCAGGGCTTAGAAAACACAACCCCTTGATCTGCTGCCTGTAGGAGACACATCCCAAGATTACAGACAAAAATAGGCTGAGAATCAAAGCCTGCAGGAAAAACATATTAAGGAAATAGCAATTCAAAAGAAGCAGGAGTTGCAATCCTAATCTTGGAAAAATTGATCTCAAAGTGGAAACCATAAAAAGAGATAAGAAGGGACACTATATAATGCTCAAGGGAGCCATAGACCAAGAACCACTAAGCTTTCTAAACATTTACTTGCCAAACAAGCGATCAGTGGAATATGTCAATCAAACACTCCAAAAGATGAAAAAAGTAAGCACAACCTCAACAATTACAGTAGGTGACTTCAATACACCACTCTCTGAGAAAGATAGATCACAGGGAAAGAAATTCAAGGAGGCTAAAAATCTAAACACTACAATTAGACCATTTGACGGATAGATATCTACAGAGCTCTCCACCCAAATTATTCGAAGATAGACCACATACTAGGGCAAAATTTAATCTGCATAAATTTAAGCACATTGATATACAGACCTCTCTCTGACCACTGCCATAAGGCTCAAAACCAACAAAAGGAAGATGAAGAAAACAAGGGCAAACAATTGGAGGACGAATAACTCTCTATTGCAAAAGGAGTGTGTACTGGCCCAGATCAGTGAGGAAATAAGAAATTTCTAGAAACCAACAAGAATGAGAACACGATGTGCCAAAACTTATGGGGCACAGCAAAGGGAGTCATCAGAGGAAGTTTCATAGCAATACATACACACATAAAAAATAAGGGAGACTTATGATGGATTCACCGGCACAAAATTTACAGCAACTAGAGCAGAGTCAACAAGACAATCCAACTAATAGCAAATGAAGAGAAATAATAAAAATCAGGGCTGAGATTCAGGAGAGGGAAAATAAGAAAACTATGGAAAAAATGCTGCTAAAAATTGGTTCTTCAAAAGGATAAACAGAATCAACAGACCACTGGAGAACTTAACCAAAGAAAGGAAGGAACAAATTTCAATAGCAAGGATGAGGGATGAAAGAAGGGACATTAAAATGGACCCTAATGAAATCAAAAGGATAATTCAACAACTTGGAAGACCTGGACAAATTCTTGGAAAAACAATTCCTCCCAAGACTATCCCTGATGGAAGTCAAGAATCTTAGCAAACCCATATCAATACCCTGTTTCCACGAAAATAAGACAGTCTTATATTAATTTTTGCTCCCAAAGATGTGCTAGGTCTTATTTTCAGGGGATGTCTTATTTTTCCATGAAGAAGAATACGGTACACATTTATTGTTGAA
>NW_022104553.1:5489739-5491221 GCF_000313985.2 Echinops telfairi
CTAGCTTTTTGAAAGGATTAACAGAATCAATAGACCATTGGCAAGCCTAAACAAAGAAAAGAAGGAACAAATTTTAATAGCCAGAATGAGGGATGAAACAGGGTACATTGAAAAGGACCCTAATGAAATTAAAAGGCTAATCACTACGAAGGTCTGTACTCCAATGAATTCCACAATTTGGAAGACATGGACAAATAGTTGGAAAAGCAATCCCTCTCTAGACTATCCCAGATGGATGTCAAGAACTTCAATAGACCAATAGCAATAGAAGAAATCGACAAAGTTATCAAGAAAATACCAAGTGAAAAATCCCACAGGAAAATTCTACCAAGCATTCAGGGAAGAACTGACACCAATAATACACAAACTCTTCTAGAGCATAGAAAAAGACAGCAAACTCCTGACATAGTTCTTTGATGCTAGTATAACACTGATACCTAAAGCTGGCAAGGATCCCACAAAAATTGAGAACTTCAGATCAATATCTGGGAGCCTGAACAGAAGTTTCACAAGGGCAGAAATCTGAATGGTGACTACACATATGAGAAAATGTTCCCGATGATTAGTTATAAGGAAAATGCAAATTGAAACTAGCAGAGAGGACTGCGGGTCCAGTCCCAATCCCACTTACATTGACCCCCTCTCCAAAAGAATGCACTAAAAAGGATAGCACTGAAGACATAGCCCAGAGATAGTGGTGGGTCTGCCCAGACCACACAGGAGCAAACTAAGAGGGAAAGACAGAGAGAGAGTGGACTGCATCCTGGTCCATCAAGCCTTGAGGACAACATACCTGCTTAGAGCAGTCAATGTACAGAGGGGACTGTAGGGCCAACCCTACCAGGAGACATGACATTCTCTCACTGACCCACAGTGCTACCAGGGACAACAACTGGAAACAAAGTGTGGGAATGTGCCCAGTCTGGGACCCCCCATCCCATACAGGGGTGAAACACGAAGGGAGTGTAACAGAGCAGTAAGGGGAGCAAAGCAATGAAATCCCCGAGGAATCTTGAAAACAGACTTCTGACTCATGGGGCAGGGCTTGTCATTGCATCATTCATAAGGGTCAACAGACAGACCTGGAACCATTTATAAGCTTTTTTTTTTCTTCCCTCATGTCTATCTATATAAGATAGGCAGCATTGTTTACAATCCCAAGGAGAAAACAACAGGATGGATGGTTCCTGGGGGACATGGGAGAGAAGGAGGTGGGGGAAATGGAGGGGGGAGCTAACAAACCTAGGAACAAGGAATCAACATGAGAACTAAAATTGATGGCGAGGAGGATGTAGAATGCCTGGTGGGGTTTGAGCAAATGTAATGCAGCTGAAAGGAATTACTGAGAGATGAAGGTGGAACATGACTGTGGGACAGGAGGAAAGTAAAAAGCAATAGAGGATGGAAATAGGAGGCAAAAGTCATTTATAGAGGTATAAATATAGGCATGTATATATGTAAATATATTAATATATAATGATA
>NW_022104553.1:5493165-5505708 GCF_000313985.2 Echinops telfairi
TCCCTAAATGTTCCGGATTTCATGTGGACCAGTGCATTAAGGTAAATACATTATTCTTTTGTTTACATTTGCATTTGAGTCTTAATCATTAAATAAAGCAATTGATCTCTGTGACCTGCTTCCTTGTCTCCATCCATCTTGATAAACCGAAACCATCACAGTTAGAGGAGCCCTGGTTGTGTAGTGGCTATGCACTGGGCGGCTAACCATGAGGTCCGCAGATTGAAACTATCCTCCACCTCTCAGGAGAGTGAGGAAGCTTTCTCCAGTAAAAAGTTACAGTGTCAGCAGCTCACACAGGGTTGGTTTCTACCCTGCAATACAGGGTCGCCCTGAGTCAGAATGGTATTGGTGGCAGTGACTATCACACTGAAGGTCATTCCTTTTACTTTCCTGCAACACTGGTTCTGGCATCAAGTTGACTTTGAATCCAGCAAACCCATGTGACAGAACAGAACTATCTCGTAGGACTCAGGGTTTAAAGTGTACATTATGAAAGCATCCCAATCCAGTGCTGTCCAAGCCCTTAAGTCCAACATTATCCCATATGTCCGACACCGATCTACAAAGTTCTCCTCAATCATAGAAAACACACACAAAGATTCCAACTGCAGGAGGAAAGCCAAATCAGTGAGCGTGTAAGCATCTCAGCGCTGGCAGGGGTCTCCACGCGGCGGCTCCAGCACACAGGGCTGCATCAGGGTAGGTCCATGTGGCTTCTCCACAGGGATGACTCGCAGGAAGTGAGTCTTACCAGATGAATCAGGGAACTGGCTAAGGCAGCTACACCCTGGTCCGACCATCAGAGAGCAAGAAACCTGAGAACTAGAAAGATGAGGCTCACTGAGCCATGTATCCCTCCACCCTTCAATTAATTCCACATGTGTTTATCGGCCAGGTTGGCACAATAAACCTTAACTATCTCAAGGGATATGATTAGCTGGCACAAAACATCTGTTGCAGTTGTCTGGGTATTTTCTGGATCACAGAGAAGATATGATTGATTCAGCAAATTGGTTCATCATTTTGATGGTATGAATTAGTATCCAAGATCAATAAATAGAATCTCTTCTTTTCTGGAAATATAGAAATTGTCAACATATTCTAAAATGTACTCCTATTCTATATTACATGCCCTCTTTCTGACTCACACTTCCCTGAAAAATAAATTATGGCACCCAAAACACTCAATGATTAATGATTTCAAAATGAATACACTTCAAAATGAATGAGATCTTGCCAACTGGTCCATCACTGACATAGATCATATCATTCCTCACAGAGACGCACTGCCCTTCCAGGATGGAATTGTCATTCCGCACTCCACTGACAGCTGTCATGGTTTTGTGACATGCTTTGGACACTAAAAATGATTGGAAGGGGCAGGTGTCACTTTTGAGCAGAACCTTTATGGCAAGTGTGTGGTTTACATGCTTTCTCCCTACCCTCTGTTACGAGGGCAGCCTGCTTTCTAGGAGTGGCACATAAACCTTTGTTGGCAGGGGGCTTGGGGGTCATTTATTACTCCTGTATAATCTCATCTATTCTGATGAAATTAACTTTATTCTATCATAGTATTGGGCTGCTAACCACAAAGCTACTAGTTTGAAACTCCTCAGGAGAAAGACAAGGCTTTCTACTCCCATAAAAAAGTTACAGTCTTGGAAACCCACAGAAAGAGCCCTACCTGTCCTCCTATAGGGTTGCTATGACTTGGAACTGACTTGATGGCAGTAAGGTAATGTCATGTTATACCAAATACAGGATTGTAACTGAGTAATGTCATGTTATACCAAATACAGGATTGTAACTGAGTAATATCATGTTATACCAAATACAGGATTGTAACTGAGTAATATCATGTTATACCAAATACAGGATTGTAACTGAGTAATGTCATGTTATACCAAATACAGGATTGTAAATGATCTCGATCTTTTATGGAAATGGAGAGTATGGAAACAGTAAGCCATTTGCTCTTTTTGTTGTTGTTGTTGCCATTTGCTCTTGCTAGCACCCTGGTGACTTCTGGGCACAAATCAATGCTTCCCAGGCTTCTAGGGCTGCCAATAAGAAGAGAAACGAGGATATTGAAGAAGCCAGAAGGACAAGAACAGATAGCATTCTCTAGCCCCAGACCTGGCTCAAGGAATTTCCTCTAAGAGACTGTGGAGTTGGACTGGGTCCCCCACCCGACTCTATCCACCTCCCTTTCCAGATTCCTATGTGAATCCTCATTAGGCCAAGCAGGAGGCAAGTTGGAATTCCCTTTTAGGAAGTATTAAGCTATTATTCTTTAATAAAAGGTTTGCCATGAAATTAGCAACTAGGCAGTTTGCTTTAAGGTGTTTAATGGCTTAAGCTCATCTGGTTGCAAATTCTGGGCATCGTGTGGAGGGAAATATTAATTTATTTATTTACTAAAACATTTTATTGAGAGCTCTTACAGCTCTTGTAACAATCCATACATCAATTGTATCAAGCACATTTGCACATATGTTGCCATCATTATTTTCAAGACATTTGTTTTCTATTGAGCCCTTGGTGTCAGCTCCTCTTTTTTTCTCCCCTCCCTCCCCAAGGGGGGAAATATTTAAATATAGCTTATAGGTGCTTGAATTATCCAACTGTGAGCTGAAATTTCAGTAAAAGTTTGCAGAATTTGAGCAACCAAAAAAATGAGGGTGAGTGCAAAAGTATTGCTGCAAAATCAGAGACCTTTATTAAACAATATTAAAATGTGAAGTTATTATTCCTCAACATATATTCCATTTTTGATACACTTATGGGCGTGGTTTTTCCATCTTTCCAACCGTTCCCTAAGGAATTCTGTGCTCTTTGATTTACACCACGTCAAAACAGCCTTTTGGGGGGGCATCTTTAGGAACTAAATTAGTTCTCTTGAAATGTTCTTTGAGTTTGGGGAGCAAAAAGAAGCTTGAAGGGGCAAGATGGCGGGGTGGATAGAACAAAGTTAGAGAAAAACATGAAGATTACACCTCTCTGAGATTCCCCCAAATAGTCTCCATAACCTCTGCAGCTGACCTCTCTGTCTTGAATTGAAGTGGCTCAGCAGATCATCTCAGAAGCCATTGTTTTGATTATACATCTTAATCAAAATCACCTTGGTTTTTTTTTAGGTATAAGTCTTTTTAAAAAAATATAGTACTGATTTGATTAAAGCTGTAAAACACTGCTGAAAGAAATCAAAGAAGATCCACCTAAATGGAGAGATGTGCAAAGATGTCAATTCTTCATACACTGTTGTACAGGTGTAACACAAATTTTCCCCAAATCCTGGAGAAAATCTTTGTAGGGTATTCTAAATGTTATAGAGAAAGGGAAAAGTACTGGAATGACAGATTTTGAAAAACAATAAAATATTTGGAGGAATAATTTTACTTGTCTTCAAAACTTGTTAGTCACTCTTGTTATTGTTAGATGCAATTGACCAAGGGGGTTCTGACTCACATTGACCCTGTGTCCAATGGAGCAAAACACTGCCCCGGCCTGTTCACAATTGTTCCTACGTTTGGGCCCATTGCTGTAGTCCATCTTGTTGAGGCTCCTCCCACCTAAGTTTTACTGAGAGAATTTTTCTAGAGTTATTAATTGATCTCAAAGACATGCTTAACCATCTTTTGTTTGGAAGAAACCTATGCATCTATGAAATGGAAACCCAGTAGCAATACTTTTTTGGCCTCATAGAGATTATTAGTTTAAAAATGACAAGATTTCTGTGCCATTTAGAAGTTGTGTCTTTCAGATTTTGCCATCTAATTGTACCTTTGATGCCTGTTTGTTAAAATTTCTTGCGTGCTCTTCATTGCTATCTTAGGCGAGTTGAGATATTTTATCCTTATTTCATGCTTTTTTGCTGATTCCCATGCAAGCATGTGCTGTGCTTTATCATCTCTCTAATGCTAATGAAATACTATTGGTGGAAGTAACCGCCAAAGAAATAGGTTCTGATCTTTTGGGCAGGTCTAGCTCCTGTGATAGCAGCAATGGAGAGTTAAAAAGCAAAACTTGCTCAGAGAGAGAGAAGATGGATATAAAAGAGGACAACACATTTGTTCCTGAAAGAATTGGAAAATAGGATTTGGGTGCATGACGCTTTCACCCAAGGAAAACAGCCCGAGGGGAGGTTCAGCTGCCTGTCCTGCAATGTCACTGTCTACTGCATGTGAAAGAGAAAGTCAAGAAAGGAAACTTCCTGACAACTCTAATTACATCAGTTCATCAGAGGATGCAGGATCATTTCCTTCAGTTCTCCAATGGTCTACAATCATGATTTGAACTGTGGAAGGAAACAAGACCCCTAATAAATCATCTCATCACCATACTAACCCTAAGCCCACTGTCATGGAGGCAATTTTGACTCAAAGCGACTCTATGGGGCAGAGTAGAACTGCTAAATCGGGTTTCCTAAACTGTAATAATTTTGGAAGCAGATGGCTACATCTCTTGCCCACAGAGCAATTGGTGGGTTTGGGCCACCGATCGTATGGTTAGCGATTGAGCACTTTAACCACTGTGCCATCAGGGCCCTATCCACCTTCAGAAGGAAGCACTCCTCCACCACCACCCTGCCCCACCCTCCTAGAAATTTCCACTCATTTCTACACAGGGCAAATGGTTCACACGTTTGTCTGCTACCTGGAAGGTTGGAAGTTTGAGTCCACCCAGAGGTGACCTGGAAGAAAAACCTGACGATCTACTTCAGAAAAAACCGACAGTGACTAGAAGTCCGTGGAGGATGGTTTTACTCTCTCTCACAAGGTTGCTGTGAGCCCATTGTTGGGCAGCCACAAACCCAGGTGGTGGTCTTCTCTTTGTGAGATGACGTCATTGTCTGTGAGAGCGCTGGGAATTGAGTAATTCCTTGCAGAAACATTTTCATTTCTGTGAAGGCACAAAGTTGTGATACTTGTGCTTCTCCCAGCTGTAGGGGTTCCAGGCAGGTTTTTGTGTGGGGGCTGAAGAGAAAATGGAGTTACTTCAGTGCAATGCATGTTTTTAGCCTCATTTTCTTGAGTTACTGTTTTTTTGTCCCCATGATACAAACACATGATAACAAAGTCCTTTCCCATGATACAAACACATGATACAAAGTCCTTTCCCATGTTACAAACATATGATACAAAGTCTTTTCCCATGATACAAACACATGATACAAAGTTCTTTCCCATGATACAAACACATGATACAAAGTCCTTTCCCATGATACAGACACATGATACAAAGTTCTTTTTTTTAAATCATTTTATTGGGGGGTCATGCAATTCTTATCACAATCCATACATCCATCTATTGTGAGTTAATGTTTTGTCAGATTGTTGAGCAGAGAACACTCTCCAACAGGACTGAGACAGGGCCACCTGAAATCCGAAGGCGGTCTCGCAGGGAACACACAGTCTCTGAGCACTCTCACAGGGGGAAATCGCCCTTCCAACTCTGCTCCTGCTATGCATGGAAAACCATATTTCTGTCAGAGAATGGCTCACCCTTCTTCAGGAAGAAACAGGGTAGATTTTCCTACTGTGTTACAGTGGTAAAAACAGCTTTAATAAAACTATAGGATTATTAAGAATGTTAATTATTTTTCGGATAGACTCAAGCTCCTCCTCTGTCGACTGCCTTCCTGGTTCTATGAAAGTGAATGGAATTGCTCCTGGTTTCCTAGAGAAAAGGGTGAAGTTCTGCACGCCTGTGTGTGCAAAGCATTTTCCAAATCACTCTTTTAAACAATAGGCTCACTGCACTTCTACATTTATATAATTATGCTTAAGGCAGATGTGAAGAGTTTGGGTTGGTTCAAAATTTATTGTCCTTAAGCACACCAGCCTATGTGATCATGAAGTGTCGATGGGGTCAGGTATCAAAAGATCTAAAACAAACAATTATATCAAAGCGAATGAGGGGGTTAGAGTGGAGACCCAAAGTCCACCTGTAGACAATTGGATATCCCACCACAGAAGAGTTATAAGGAAGAGATGATTCAATCAAGGTGAAGTATTGCACTGATGAATCACACATCATTCCTCTAGTTCTTGAATACTTCCTTCCCCCCGCCCCCCACTACCATGACCAAGTTCTACCTTACAAATCTGGCTGGACCTAGACTGGAGAACACAGATTGGTACAAATAAGTGCTTTCAACACATGGGATTCAGGAAAGATAAATCCCTCAGGAAAAGTAGTGGGAGTAGCGATATCATGAGGATAGGGGCATAGTCAGCTTGGGGGAAGGGTGAGAAAGGGGGAACCCATCACAAGAAAGGGAGACAATGGACAGTAGAAGATATGAAATAATAATAACAATACATAATTGATCGAGGATTCATGAGGGAGGGAGGGGGAAAAAGAGGCACTTATACCAAGGGTTCAAGTAGGAAATGTTTTGGAAATGATGATGGTGACATATGTACAAATATGCTTGATACAAATGATGTATGGAATGTTATAAGAGCTGTTAGAGCCCCCAATAAAAGTACTAAAAAAAATTGTCCTTAGATGAGAGATGCAGAAAACTTGCCAGATCTATAACTTGTATAATAAAGAAAAACAGTAGGATTTTTAAGTCTTTATAAGAACTTGATCCATTTCATCCTAATTTTTTATTTCTCCTCCTCCACCTCCTCCTTCTTTTGCAGTTTGGTACAGGAAAAAGCTTAATCATCGCCCTTCCATTGACATACTATGAAGTATTTTTGTGAAGATTAAATTGTTGTTGTTAAGTGCCCTTGAGTTTGTTCCAACTCACAGCGATCCTATGTATAGTAGAATGGAACACCACCTTGCTCCTGTACCATCTTCACAATTGTTATTAATGTTTGAGCCCACTGTTACAACCTTTCTGTCAATCCATCTTGTTGAGATTCTTCTCTTTTTCACTGGCTCGCCACGTGAACCATGATGTCCTTCTCCAGAGACTTGTCTCTCTTGACAACATGATCACAGTATGTGAGACAAATTCTCCCCATCCTTGCCTCCAAGAAGCATTCTGGTTGTAGTTCTACCAAGACTGATTTGTTGGTTCTTTGGGCAGTTCTTTGCCAGCACCATAATTCAAATGCATCGATTTTTGTGTGTGGTCGTTCTTACTCAATGTCCAACTTTCACATGCATAAGTGGGGATTGAAAGTTCCATGGTTGGGGTCAGGTCAACCTTAGTCCTCAAAGTGACATCCTTGCTTTTCAACACGTTAAAGAGGTCTTGTGCAGCAGGTTAAACCAATGTAATATGAACAGAACAGTTCTGAGAACAAAACAAGGGAATACTATATGGTTTAAAATGAGGAAAGGTATGTGTCGGGGTTGTGTCCTTTCACATACTTGCTTAATCTGTCTGCTGAGCAAATAAACAGAGACATTGGTTTATCTGAAGAAGAATGTGGCATCAAGATTGGAGGAAGGTTTATTAATGACCTTTGATATGGTGATACAACCTTGCTTGCTGAGAGTGAGAAGGACGGAAGCACTTGCTGACGAAGATCATGGATTGCAGCCTTCAGTGTAAGATTACAACTCAGTGTAAAGCAAACCCAAATCCTCAGAACTGGACCAATAGGTAACATCATGGCAAATGGAGAACAGGTTGAAGTTGTCAAGGATTTTGTCTTGTTTGGACCCACAATCGATGATCACGGGAGCAGCAGTCATGAGAAGATGAAATAATGTGTCTAAAACAATATTCGACCAAATATATAGTAGACATTTGTGCTGACTTTAATAGTGTCTCCCCATAAAAATCAAAGTGTATGCGCAACCTCAGAGGGTGACTTCAGTTGGAAATAGGGCATTTCCAGATGTAGTTAGTGAAGATGAGGTCATGCAGATTCAGAACAGGCTGGACATCTTAGGGACGGTATGCTTATAGGAGGAGACTTGGAGATAGAGAGATACGAAACCATAAACCTAACACAGCTAGAAGGCCATGCAGAGACAGAGACAGAGAATGGGAAGAAGCGTCTATAAACCAAGGAATGCGACGGACAACAGAAAAGTGGGTGAAGGGAGACGTCGGACAGGGCAAGATATGACAAAATAACAATTTATAAACTATCAAGGGGTTCTGAGGGAGGGGGGAGTGGGAAGGGAGGGGAAAAATGAGGACCTAATGCTGGGGATTTAAATGGAGAGAAAATGTTTTGAGAATGATGAGGGCAATGAATGTACAAATGCGCTTTACACAATTGATGTGTGTATGGATTGTGATAAGAGTTGTATGAGCCCCTAATAAAGTGATTAAAAAAAACCCACCAAGGAGTGACAAGGATTGTCAGGATTCACCTAGGAAACATTCTCTCTCAGAACATTCAGAAGGAACTGCCTCTGATTTCACAGTTCTGGTTTCCCAAACAGTGAGAGAATACATTTCTGTTGTTTTTAGCCACCCTGGTTGTGGTTTTAATCCTACCAAGCCCAGGAAACTAACATGTTAGTGGTACCCAGTGTTGATTCTCTTGCACTGTCTTCTTCAACAGAATTTTTCCTTAAGGACATCTTACATTAATTAATCGTAGAGGAAATAAGGTAGAAACAATGAATGGAGGATGGAAAAAGGAAGAGACAAAAGAGGGAGAAAAAGAAAGAGAAGAGTGGCATCGAGATAACAAAACAATTAGTTGAGAAATGTACATGTAATTAAACCGACTAGTTGGTGTGATGCTAACGAAAGAAAGATTGGTTGCATAGCATTCAGTGGGTACCCACTATGGGGGCAGCTATTGGGTTAGGTGCTCAGGATTATAAGGTGAGCAGACGGGTCCTGTCTCTCTAGAAGTTATTGTTCATGTGGTAAAACAGACACCCAAATCAATGTGTCTAACAAGATTTCTTAAATGCTGTCATGGAGTAAAAGTTGGATATTGGCAAAT
This sequence comes from Echinops telfairi, assembly GCF_000313985.2. Taxonomy (NCBI): domain Eukaryota; kingdom Metazoa; phylum Chordata; class Mammalia; order Afrosoricida; family Tenrecidae; genus Echinops; species Echinops telfairi. The sequence goes on from NW_022104553.1 coordinate 5,502,048, forward strand.
GTACGGGTGTTAGTGTTACACTAAATGAACTCCCACAGTACCTGGCACATTGCATAGATTTTTATGCAGTGTTTTCCTTCACGGAAATCCCTTGCCATTGGATGGACACTTAGGATAATTTGTTCCGATTTGTAAGACATTATTTTGACTTCTGTCAAAGATACCTGAGTAGTGAGGAAAAAAATCCTGAGACTTAGCAAAAACTGTAGACACTTTTCTTCAAAGGTCAAGGTAGTGTCATCTAAGCTTTATTGTGCATCAGAACAAAAGAATGCACCAAAGACCAAGACTCAAGTGGAACGTCTTTCCATTCAGCCTTCCAAAATAGGTTGCCGTGTCCCATGAGAATTTATAGGCTGGAAAGAAATCTTGCCTTCCTTAGCTTTAAACAGATCTGACAGTTTTATTTTATTTTTTTTATGGCGAATGTGTGTTCTGGAGATGACATGAAAAGGTTTGAGAATACATCATCCTAATTATTTCATACTCTCTGCATGAGCTGAGTCCACAACCCAATTCTTGGTGACATGTTTTTGTTCATCTGGCTCATCAGACTTCATGTAAGTCAATCTACAGAGAGAAATCCCTCAGAGATTTTATGAGACTTCTATCTACAGCCAACTTTGAGTCTCTACCGAATAAGTCGCTCCCAGCCCTTCCTTTGCTGAAAAACACATAAAAAAAACCCACTTCATTAAGATGACTGCAAAATAAAATTTAAAAAGATGAATGGATTTTTGTAGAGATGTCAGGTTATGCGCCTTCTGAAGCTGGTTTAGGTATCTTGCCTTCCTTAACACATGGGGGAAGAGTCACTGAGTGATTAGAACAATTATTCAGAGATGTCTGTCCTGAAAAATCAGCTCTGGTCTGCTTGATGGGGAAGAGGCAGCCCAGACCTATTTTCTCAGACCGAGTACTATTATTGGATGATATTTTTGCCTTCAGCATCTCCATGCTCAAGTTTGAAACTTTTATGTGAAACTTAACTTTCTTTCAAGGATTGTTTTGATCTATTTTTATAGTCTTCCAACTCTGGTCATCTGAAGCTTGCTATGATTTATTTTATTCTGTAATGTTTCCTTTATTCCACTTGATATATTTTATTGTTGGGTTCCCTTGTGAGAAAGTGGTTTTATTTTATTATTATTTTTAATAAATCATTATATTGGGTGCTCATATAGTTCTTATCACAATTTATCCATGCATCCATTGTGTCAAGCACATTTGTACATATGTTGCCATCATCCTTTTCAAAACATTTTCTTTCTACTTGAGCCCTTGGTATCGGCTCCTCTTGTTTTTCCTCCCTCCTCCACCTGAGGCTGTTATATAGTCTGTCAACTTGCAAAGGGGTGGAGTCTAGCCTGTCAGTCAGCTCATATAGCCAATGAGGTTTCTGTGTGAGCATGACTTTCTCCTGAGGATTCTGGAAACTCCTGTGTTCCTCCCTGGAGGCAGGCCACACACACACTCTGCTTTGTCTTCTTGCTGACAAACCACATGGAGCTATGCTGATGGAGCTTGAGCCCTAGAGCTGGAGGAGGCACATGAACAATCACACCAGCATGCTTATACCACCACTGGATCCACAAGTTTTCCCACTCACTGGCCTGTGATCTTCCTGCATGTTGCATCATTGCACATGTGTCAATCTGAAGAGGAAGTTTTAGACTGATATTGGACTAATGGACTAATATCGGTCTTACAGACTTGATGGACTAATATTGGCCTTACAGAATTGATTTGGACTGGGTTGGGATGTTTTCTTGATACAAAATTGCTCTTTTCTATAAAGAACTTTCTTATACACATATGAGTGTCTCTGGATTTCTTTCTCTACTCCACCCAGATTAACACTCCCCCATCCCCACACACTGATGAGCCCTTGGTAGATTATAAATTATTATGTTTATATCTTACACCATCCACTGTCTCCCTTCACCCATGTCTCTGTTGTTTGTCACCCTGTATGTGTGTGGGGGGGTGGGGGAGTTGGGGTTGGGGGTTACGTCATTCACTGTCATCAGTTCCCCCTTTCTCCCTCCACCTTCCCCCCTACCTTCGTGGTATTGCTACTCCCACTACTGTTCCTGAGGGATTTATCTGTCCTGGATTCCGTGTGTTGAGAGCTCTTATTTGTACGAATGCACATGCTCTAGTATAGCCAGATTTTTGAACTGGCATCATGAGTGTGTGTGTGTGTGTGTGTGTGTGTGAAGCCTTAAAGAACTAGAAGAATGTTGTGTTTTGTTGGTACTATACTGCACCCTGGCTGACTTGTCCCTTCCTCTGACTTTCCTGTGAGGGGATATCCAATTGTCTACAGATGGGCTTTGAATCTCCACTCCAGCCCCCCTTGTTGGCATCGATATGATTGATTGCTTTGGGTCTTTTGATACCTGATACCTGATCCTATAGACATCTCTTAATCACACAGGCTGGTGTGCTTCTTCCATGTGGGCTTATTTGCTTCCCTTCTAGATGTCCACTTGTTTAACTTCAAGCCTTTACTAGCCGGGCACCATCAGCTTTCACCACCACATTTGTTTATTCACCCATTTTGTCTTCAGCGATCATGCCAGGAAGGTGAGCATCACAGAATGACAGGTTATTAGAACAAAGTGTTCTTGCCTTGAGGGAGGGCTTGAGTAGAGGCCCGATGTCCAGCTGCTACCTTAATACTAAACATGAGAAAAATTGTTCTTTTGAGTTCCAGAAATCTTTTCATCTTATGAAATTATCCTAGAAGCTGGTAAAAGAATTTTAGTGCAAGTTGGTATTACTGAGAAAGTTGAAAACCATGGAAAATGGGCTTTCTGAGAATAGCTGATACAATAAATTGTATGTATGTAATATCTGAGAAATTTATTGAGGAAGCAGAGTGGGGACTCAGGGACAAAAGTGTGTAGTACAAGAATCCTAAAACAAACACTTGCGATAGAAGACTTGTTCATGACTGTCCATGGTCCACCTATGGGGTACTTCTCAGAGAGACAGGATTATTCGCTTAATGCTTTGATAGTATATATTCAAAATTTGTTTGAATTAGCAATAATGATGGATCAGCTTTTGAAAAATTACTTGTTTTCTCCTGTGGCAGAAGAAAGCCAAGCCAAGCCAAACCAAACCAAGTGAAACACTTTCCCAATTCATTATGTGCTCATAGTTTCCCTTCCACTGTGTCACTTGGGGATGCAGTTCATCCCTTGTTCCTGCTCATGCTGATGCGCTGTTGAAGTCCTCAAAGGCACACGGTTTCATTCAATGCCTTCCCTTGTTTGTCACAAGCACAAAATTATAATATCTGTAAATGGTGGCATTCTACAAGCCCAGAGCCCAGGAATTAAAGTTCTTGCTGCTGGGCGTAATTGCTTCATGTAGCTAGGAGACAGACCCAGGAAGGAGGGAGAGCCATTCAAAAGTAGAACTTTGGAAACACCAGCATCTCTCCAATTGTATTTTAATTTCCTATGCCTAGGAACTTCCCCCTTCATAGCAGTGGGGAGGGACAGAGTCAGTTCACTTATTAGGAGAGAGAAAATCCAAATCCAGTGTGAGTGACTGAAGCCATCGCTGTAATCTGACAAAGGGTACCATTACTCAGTGTGCTATTTCAAACACTGTCTCTGCTGGGAAGGTAGGACAATAAGCCCTCCAG
>NW_022104553.1:5506343-5507774 GCF_000313985.2 Echinops telfairi
TTGTTGGGTGGGAAATACCTCAGTTCTTGGCTTTGCACGAGCAAGAATTCACGCTGAAGCCTGGCTTGTGATCCAAGTGGGCTTTTATAAAGGAGAAAAGAAGTTTCAGGTTTTAAGGTCACTGAACACGGGTAACCTTGTGGGATTGCACACCCACACGTGGTAGCCTGGGGCCAGAGACCACAGCACAGTTGAGTGGAAGGGCCTAGTTTGGGCCCACCCAGGTGTACTACCTACCTAGCTGGGACCTGAGTTTGAAGTATGCCCAGTAGACCCCCTGGTCCCTGTTCTGCGACCTATCATTTCCCCACTGAAGGAGTACGAAGCCAAATCTTTGAGGTACAGGGAGATGACATCTGTAGCTGCTTCCTGCTCTCAAGAAGAGGCACAATGTGGGGCTTTGGGTCCAAATCCTTCCTACTCTGTTGGAAGGGGTTGTCCACTCAGGGCCCACAATGGAAGAGGTTGGGGTAAACCAGGAGCTGGTGATCCTGGGGTTGGCACACTTGTCTCGGAGACTTTGGGCAACCTGATGACTTCTGGAAGAAACAAAACAGGTGGACAGTTTAGGTAAGGCAGGGGCAAAGCTGTGAGATAGCAGTGCCCTTGGAGGTTAGTGTTAAGGGAAGTTTAGAAAAGAAATCTTAAGACTGACAGACATGGGTGCCAATTTACTTTAGATACACCAATTGGGGTGAAAGCACTTACTAGCTTAAAAACTGTGTTGGGTCTGAGGTAGGGTTTTCTGTGGAACACTTATCTGTCCCAGGGTGGTGTTGGTTAAACACCTTCCAACAGCTCTCAGGGGTACTTGTCTGTATGCTCTGCTTCTGAGGGGTCTGGGTGCAACAGTTTCCACAGTTTCACCTGTGACTGGTGCCCAGGGTCCAAGGAAAAAGGTAAGGACAGGATAGGCAGCCCCAGTATCTCGAAGGAAATTTACTGACCTCCCTGCCACATCAATTGCTCACCCCAGGCCCCAGATCTGTAACAGCTGTCTCCTGCTCCTTTGCTGGCCAGGCCAATCTTCAATTAGCAGCTGCCCACTGGCCTATGGATGCCTTCCTTCCTGGTTATTTGTCATAGGACAGAGGAATGCCCAGTGGCCAGTTTGTTTGCATTGATGGCATGGTCGTAGGGGAGGCCTATTTTAGTTAGAGCACTCCCATGCTTAGTGACCCAGCTGCCGACACACATAGCACTTTGTACCTTGTTCAAGGGTCTAGGAAACCTGGGAGGCAGTTGATGGGTGGTAGTTACCAAGGGTGGTCAGTGCCTTGTCACGTCTGATGTCCTTCTTTCTCAATTTCTCCTTCTCCTGGACCTTTCCCTTCTGTTCCTTGTAAAAGATGATGTTAGCACTAGTGACCATCTCTTCTAGGGTCACTCTTTCAGGCTTCAACACTAACTTCTGGAGGATTAAAAAAAAAA
>NW_022104553.1:5508696-5512033 GCF_000313985.2 Echinops telfairi
TAGGTTATTATAACAAAGTGTTCTTACATTGAGGGAGTACTTGAATAGAGGCCTAATGTCTGTCTGCTACCTTAATACTTAACATAGAAATATTTGTACATAGATCTATTTCCCTATTGTTATATATAAATATATTTACATATGTACATGCCTGTATTTAGACCTCTATGAATGTCCTTTGCCTATTCATTTCCTCTATTTCCTTTTACTTTCCTTTTGTCCCACTATCATGTTTGGCCTTCATTCAAGTTTCAGTAATTCCTCTGGGTTACATTGTCCTTGATCAAGCTCTACCAGGCAACCGATGCCCTCCTTGCCTTCGATTTTAGATCATTAGTTGTTCCCTTGTCCCTGGGTTGGTTGGCACCCACTTCCTTTCCCTTACCTCCCCATCTCCCGTGTCCTGCGGAACCATCAGCCCCATTGTTTTCTTCTTCGGATTGTTTATCTTATCTAGATAGACATGTAGACCACAGTATGCACAAAATCAAGACAGACAAACAAAACAACAAAATAAAATAAAAACAAAACAAACAGCAACAACAAGAAAATAAACTGACAGAAAAAAAAGAGAAAAGCCTACAAATAGTTCCAGGTCTATTTGTTGACCTTTAGGAGTGGTTTCTGGTCAAGTCTGATGGAATGCCATGCTTTGACCCCAAAATCTATTGTTGGTATTCCCCGAGGACTTCATTGCTTTGTTCCCCTTTCTGCTCTGTTGCACACCTTTAGTGTTTCACCCCAGTGTGATGGGATCAGAACAGACACAATTCTGGCACTGTGTCTCCAGTCTTGCCCCAGTAGTGCGATGGGTCTCATGGTGGGGCCGGCCCTATGGTCCTCTCTGTGCATTGGCTTCTCTGAGCAGGAATATCGTCCTTGGGGATATTCCCCAGGGATTGGTGGGCTAGGATATGTTCCACTCTCTCCTTCCCTCTTCGTTTGCTCCTATGTGCTATGATCCGATTCACCTCTCTCCCTGATCTGTAGCTTCAGTACTCTCCTTTGAAGTGCATTCTTCTGGGGGAGGGTGGGATGAGGGGGTGTCCCTGTAGTTGGGATTGGGGCTGGCACTGCATACCTCTCTATTGGTTCCCTGCTTCATGCTGGTATGTTGTATTCACATCTTGGCATGCCAGGTTGAAGTCTGGTCCCTCTCTCCCTCTCCTGTGGAGATATAAACAATACCCTCCCCTTGGGTGGGTTAGTGCCCTGTCCCCCCACTACCCTGTTTTTTTTTCTTTTCCCCTGCTTTTAAATTGGCTGCCATATGTATCCCTGGATTGGGTCTAGCCCCTGCCATAGTACGTGGACCTCACCCCAGGAATGTATGTATACAGTAGCTTTTCCTCTGGAGCTTTTCCAGAAAGTCTGGTGTGGCCTGTGTGAGAAAGTTGTCCCTGGGTAAGACTTGCCCTTCATAGGACTTTATGTCTACAGCAGTGTGATTGCTCAGGGCCTCTCTTAGCTGCTCGAAGAAGCCTATGGGGCTTTCCTCAAGCCCCTGGTGAATAACTGTCACTTTGGAATAATTAATTGTTCTTTGCCTACCTGACTTTAGTCCACTTGTGATGCACACCAGAAAATGTTCCCATGCCCACCATTCCTTGGGAACATTATAATCCCAAGCAGGGTGAGTAATAGGCACAGCTGTTTCTCTAATTGGGTACTTATCATTCATCACATGTATACTCTCTGCAAACTTCCTAGCACCTGTTAGCACTTGTTCTTTCTCATAGTCTGTCCCAGTATGACCATTACATTCTTCTAAGTCAAATCATAGGCTAAGGTGAGGTGTTGGAAGCTCTCTATGGAAGCTCAGGTTTGTCAGAGTGACTGCCCAGGTCAATTTTAATCTGCCTGACTTCAATTAGGGTGAAAGGCCTGTGAATTGCCTGGGGACCAAACTCCCCAGCTGTCTTTACTAAGGGTAGAACATTGGTAGGGTCACCTATCTCCCCAGCCTCTACAGGGGTGGTGTGGCAAGGCTGGGAGTATAGTACCCTTCAGCTTCAGGGCCTCTTATGGGGTCCTGGGTACACTGGAAATAAAGGTCTTTATTGTTTCTCAAAAGAAAAAAGGCTTTAACATAAAGGAATCCTTCTACTTTCCAATCCCTTTGCAGAAATGTTCTAGTGGAAACCGGGTCAGAAGAGAACGTGCGCCATTCTTTGGGTAGGATTCTGTCATTTAGAATGTGCTGATGGTATTGCAATACGAAACCAGCTTCTGTTTCTCCAGCATCGCCGGGTTAAATCTATCCCAACTCGACAGGATACAGTGTAGTGCCAATCCCTTGGGACAGCATGACCCATCTAGAAAACAAACCAACAGAGAAGTTAGGAGAGCCTGGTGCCCTAGGGTCATCACTGCAGTCCCAACATGTGCTTCTAGTGGCCGTGGAACTGGGGCTTCAAGCCTGAGGCTTCCCTGCCTGAGGGAGAAATCAGGGACCCAGTATCTGTTGGCAAAATGGGCCCCGACTCTTCTAGACAGCAAGCAATCTGGGCCACTGCTTGGATTGGCTTCCCACTAGCCTTCAAAGGAGACTGCTGGCACAAGTGACCTTTTGAACCTTTGAAGGGGAGGAGAGACTGGTCAGTTGGTTCAGAGAACATTCTAGGGAAATTGGGATCCTTGGTTGGACACATACTGTCACAGCAGAGCGGAATCAGGAACAAGCATGCTGGAGGCAGTGATGCTGAAAAGCCTTTGAAGACAAAAGTTAGCAGTTACTCAGGGGCCTGGCTTCCAAAAGCCCTTGGCTGAGGCTTCTGCAAAGGAAAACCAGCCAGTAAGGAGAAAAAAAAAAATCAAACCAACACTCTGGCAGGATGATAAAGCAAACAAGAAAACAGAACCAAGCAGCTTGTTTGTACAATTAGGAGAAAACAAAAGGGAAGGGAGGGAGTCGTCCAGAGGAAACACCCACGCCCACCACCAGGGCAGTAAGCGGGGCTAGTTCCCTGGGGGAACCAGGTGCACCAGCCCACTAAGTACCACCCCCCGGGTGGTTGAAGTGCTGGGTGTCATCTTGTTCAGTAGAGTCATGTGGTCAGGAAAGTGGCGGCAGCTGCTGCATGCAGCCCAGTCTAGAGTTGGTGGGGGACAAACAAAGGGAAACAGAATCCTGCAGAGACCAACAGGGCCATCTTGCTGGCCAGGACACAAAGCGCACCACTGAAAATTAAAAAGGCTTTTGGGACTGAAATTCTCCCATACTGCAGGCTGCAGTGTTTTTTGTTTGTTTGTTTTTTCTCTTTTTTAACATTTTATTAGGGGCTCATACAACTGTTATCCCAATCCATACACACATCAATTGTGTAAAGCGCATTTG
>NW_022104553.1:5513055-5519421 GCF_000313985.2 Echinops telfairi
GTTGAGGGAGTACTTGAGTGGAGGCCCAATGTCCTTCCAGGCTGCAGTGTTTTGATCACGTCCTAGGAGGCGAGGTTGCAAAACATGCAAGCCTCAGGAAGCACAGAAAGGCAGACCCACAGCCCCAGATAAAAATAGGAAGCACAGATAGAAAGACAGACACGAGGGCACAGGATTCCCGCTATGTATCATACGTGGCCCTGTAACAGGTTCTGGGGACATCTGCAACCATGTCTGGGTGGGAAAGGTCTAGGCTGGCATTCTTTCCAAACCATGAACAGTGCAGTTTTAAAATCTAATCAAGCCGCTTGTTTCCTCAGTCTCCCAAGGGTGGTGAGGTGAAAGTCTAGAAGGTGCCCGAAAAATCAGTGAGGCCAGAAAGGGGGGCCCACTCCAGGAAAATATCCTGAGCTAGGCTTACCTTGAGATGTAGTCCAAATATGATAGATCTCTGAGTCACCACAACGTTCAATTTCTTGGGTGGGAAATACCTCAGTTCTTGGCTTTGCACAAGAAAGAATTCTTGCTGAAGGTTGGTTTGTGATCCCAGTGGGTTTTGATAAAGGATGTAAGTTTCAGGCTTTACAGTCACCTAACACAGGCAACCTCGTGGGACTGCGCACCCACACGGGGTAGCCTGAGGCCAGAGTGACCACAGCATGGCCCAGAGGAAGGGCGAGGAAGAAGAAAAAGGCAGGGGCCATCTCATGGTATTTGCTCTGGGTATTTGGGGGCCTCGCACTGGAAGGTGTAGTCGAAGATATTGGTTGACCCTATTGGCTGAATTAAACCCACCTGGGCCTAGTTTGGGATGCCCAGGTGTACTGCCCACCTGGCTTGGGCTTTAACTGGAACATGCACAGTAGTCTTTATGGCTGGCCAAGGGCTCACCTGATTCTCTTCCAACCCCCTGTAAGGGGGGTGGGGAGCTTCAGGTATGGAGAGGGACAACCCCTTGCCCCTGTTTCTCCCTCCTTAACATTCATGCAAATTATTTGAACCTCATTTTAAAAATGTAAAATACGTGGGTTATGCAAAATCCAAAGGAAACGACCTCAAAAGCCCTTTTTGCATATAAAATCATGTCATTATTTGCATATGAGCTATCTGGATATGTGGGTGACACCTTGTATGCTGAATTTCTAGTCTAAACGTGTGGCAAACGGCTCCAGATTGGCTGAGGAGCAATTTTGCTTCTCATGGATGTCTGTGTTTTATTTTTACTTGATAGTGTTTAAAACTCAAGGGAGGGTTGTTATTTTAGCTTTTGATTTTACAAGATGATGAGCTAATTTCCACTTTTGGAATACGTTCTTTGGGAGGTTGTTGTTAAAATCTCTATTGTTTTGTTTTTGTGCTCTGTCTCAAAAACCTTAAACATTTTGAAAACAAGCTTCTTTCTTTCGGGAAAAATAAAAGTATCTTCTGAGGAGACACCTGATATCCTTTGAGTGTGGACAATTCTTGTTAGCTCATAACTTGTAAGTTCTAGATATTATAGCTCTAGGACACATTAATCATGTTTTTACATCAGACTATTTTGAAGTTAGTGACAATATTTACCAAGAAGACCTTTGAGAATGTTGGTTTCCATTTGGAGGACTTTATTAGTAAACACAGCTTTAATATGAATTAGAATTGGGGGATGTATTAGTCTAGGTACTTTAGAGAAACAAATCCACAGCAACTCATGTATAAGAGAGAGTTTTATGTAAAGAAAGTGTGCATCATGAAAACATCCCAATCCAATGCTGCCCAAGCCCACTAGTCCAACATTAACCCATTAACCCAACACCAGTCCACAAAGTCCTCCACCTCGCAAAACAGAGGCAATGATGCCGACTGCAGGAGGAAAGCTGAGTCAGTGAACGAATAAGCATCTCAGCACTAGCAGGGGTCTCCACACGGCTGCTCCAGCACCCAGGGCTGCATCGGGATAGGTCCATGTGGCCTCTCCTTGGGGATGTCTTGTAGGAAGTCAATCTTGCAAGCTGAAGCAGGGAACTGCTAAGGCAGCTGCACCCTGGTGAGACCATCACAAAGCAAGAGACCCGAGAATTAGAAAGGCGAGGCTCACCACCCATTTATCCCTCCGCCTTTCAGTTAGCCCCACATGTGATTATCGGCCAGGTTGGCACAACTAACTAACTCAGGGGATATGCTTCCTTTGGATCTTTCCTTTTTAGCAGAGAAGGCAAATGACCTACCATTTAGTGAGGAGACCCTTTGTCTCATAGCCTTGCTCTTGAAACTCAGTCCCCTTCTCCTTCAGGCCCACACAGTGTGTCAGCAGCAGAAATGGAGGCTATTTCTCGAGACCTTTATGGACTCACTTACACATTCTTCACAGAATCATGGCTGACAAAGTAGCAAGCTATATGTTTTCACAATGGCATGGTGATTGAACATGGAAAAGTTAAATATAAATCTTCATGGAAGTTTCAGTAATTTTTAATAATTTGTTCTTTTGTGGCATGCATATGTGAATGATATATTTGTCCTAGAGCAATATGAATTCATTTCCCCACATCTGTAATATCTGCAGTAAGCTAAATTAAAAATGCATTTGTACTTGTACAGTTAAATGATCATATTTAATGAAATGTCAGAGATGAATCTTAGCAAATAGTCAGGAAATTATTTTAGAGAGTGCCGCATTTCATTACCAGCAGTCAGGAAAAAGTGAAGTGATTAAACCAATGGTTTACTACTCTAAGGTAGGGACTGCACATGGAGAATAGGAAGGCAGTGTGTGGTAGTGGCAGACAAATACTTGCTTTACAGGCTTAGCCCTTTCTTCTCCTGCTACCCCTCACTCCCTCTGAATCTTATGTCAGAGGGTAACTCATATCAGCAGTTTTGGAAACTTTCCTGATATCAACACAGAAAATAAGTGGCTATCAGAGTTAGGGGGATGGAGAAGCAGGTGGCTGATTCTTAAGTGTGTTTTCTGTTTGAGGTGATGAAAAGGGGGGATGGCTGCAAAACATGGTGAGTATAATTAATTCCCCTGAATTATATACTTCATTGTTAAAATGGCAGATTTTATGATGTGTTTGAAATTGATGAAATATGCAGTCAAGACACAGTGAAAATTACTGGCGATTGGAACGAAAAAAGTAGGAAACAAAGAAGAAAGATCAGTCATTAGAAATTAGGGATTTGTGATATAATTGAGATTGCATGATAGAATTTTGCAAGATCAACAGCTCAAAAAAACCTCATTCATTGCAAATACCTTTAAACAACATATATTCATGGATCTCATCACATGTAATACAGAATATTCAACTTGATCAAATCAGTGGAAAGAGAGGATAGAGGAGCTAATATAAGTCAGAACAAGGCCAGGAGCTAACCATGCACTCACACATACAAACACAGCAAGCTCTAACAGACAGAAACTAACAACACACTCACACACAAACACACAAACAAGCCTAACAGGCACAAACACAAACTCACCAAACACTCTCACACACAAACCCACCAAGGACTCTCTCACACAAACTCACCAAGCATACAAAGACCGAAACTTGCCAAGCATTCTTACACAGTCACCAGACTTTCTCTTACACAAACAAACCCTAAGCTCTCACATACAAGCTCACCAAGCACTCACAGAAACTCACAAATCACTCGGACTCACCCTGTTTCGACAAGCACTCTTTCACACAGAACTCAGCAAGCATGCTCACACACACACACACACACACAATATCACCATGGACTCTCTCACACACAAACTCAACAAGCACCATCTCACAAACAAGCTCCCCAAGGATTCTCTGACAAAGAACTTAACCAGCAATTTCTCACAAACAAACCCACCAAGCACTCCCTCATGAAGCACAATCACACAGTCTAATCAAGCACCCACCTTCACACACTCACCATGTTCTATCAACTACAAAAGCTTCCTGATCACTCTCCCACATGCAAATTCACCAAGCACTCACAGAAAAATGAACAAGCATTCTCAGACACAAACTCACCAAGCACGGACACAAACACAACCTCGCCACGCATTCTCTCACCCCACAACTCAACAATCATTGTCACACACAAACTCACCAACCACTCACAGTCACTCACTCACCAAGAACACTGACACAATCTCACCAAGCGCCCACATTCACACATTCACTGTGTACTGCCACATACACAAGTTTCCTAGGCATCTCTCACAGGCAAACTCACCAAGGACTCTCAGACAAAAATTCACCGTGAAAGATACAGATCAAGCACTCGGACCCACACACACAATCTTGCCAAACACTCTCATAAAAAAAATTTCAACAAGCAAGTTCTCACAAACTGATCAAGGACTCTCTCACACACAAACGCAACAACCGCTCACACACACAAACTCACTAAAGACACACACAAAAACACACCAAACATTCTTACACGCACAAGCTCTCCATCACTCTGTCACACCAAAACTCACCATCACTTACACGCACCCACAAACTTAGCAATCACAAACAAAAACACATACTCACCAACTCTCTCACACATACCCTCACCAAGCCCTCTTTCATACACCAAACAATTACATACAACTCCACAAGCACTCCTTGAAAGATTCTCACCAAGCAATCTTACACACACACAATCTTGCAAAGCACTCTCTCAGACAAAAACCCAACAAACATTCTCTCACTAAAAAGATCACTATGGAGACTGACACAAACTCAACGCCCATTCACATACACAAACTCTGCAACACACACACACACACTAACTCACTATGCACTCACATAAAAACTCACAAGTGCCCTCACACGTACATAGTTACCAAGCCTCAAAGAAAAAAACTCTTACCCTATCTAGCCAAGCACCAATCAATCACTCTTACCCTATCTAGCCAAGCACTCTCTCACACACAAACTCACCAAGCACTCAGACAGAAATTCACCAAGAACCCTTACACACACATTCATCAAATATTCTCTAACGCACAAAGACACAAAATCCCTACGCACTCACATAAAACATTTACCAAGCACTTATAGAAAGAAACACCAGTCACTCATCCACACCCGATTTCGCCAAGTACTCTCTCACACACAAACTCAACAAGCACTCACAGTCACTCACTTACTAAGTGCACTTACACACAATCTCACCAGGCAACCACATTCATACAATCACTGTGCACTGACACACACACCAACTGGCCAAGCACTCTCTCACAGGAAAACATACCAAGCACTCACAAAAAACTCCACAAGCATTCTCACACACACACTCCCCCAGCACTCCCTGAAAGATACTCAGCAAGCACGCTGATAAACACAACCTCACCAAGCACTCTCTCACTCAAAATGTCAAGAAGCACTCTCCCAAGAACAAACTCACCAACGAGACTCTCACGTACAAACTCAACAACCTCTCTGACACAAACTCACCACCAACACACACATAAACAAACTTAGCAGTCACAAACAAAAGCACATACTTACCAAGAACTCTTTCACACATACACTCACCATTCTCTTACACACAAACCCAACAAGCGCTCAAGACACATACTCATCAAGCACTCTTGTCCACATAGTCAACACTCCCACACAGACACTCACCAAGCACTTACACAAACACATTCTAACCCACCAGCATTCTCAACAGCTCACCAAGCACTGCCCCCCACCAGAGATCTCTCAACCATAAATTCTCCAAGCACTCTCAGACACACACTGACCAAGCACTCTTACCCACAGAATCTCACCAAGTACTCTTTCACGTAAGAACTCAACAAGCACTCTCTCACACACAAACTCACCAAGTACTCTTACACACATAAAATCACACCTCAACAAGCGCTTACATACACAAACTCTCTAAGACATGCTCACACACCAATTCCCCAAGCATATAAACAACACCTCCCCACACACACCGTATATACTCGAGTATAAGCCAAGTTTTTTCAGCACATTTTTAATGCAGTTTTTGTGGTAAAATTAGGTGCCTCGGGTGATATTTGGGTCGGTTTATACTCGAGTATATATGGTACATACTTAATCACAAACACAAACACAAGCCATTCACACACACACACACACAAACTTACTAAGCAATCACAGATAGTCATTAACAATGCACTCAACACACACACAAAGCTTACAGTCACTAACACAACCACTCACACACAAACCCACAAAGCACTATCTCACACGCAAACTCAACAAGCACACAAAGACAGAAACTCACCAAGAACTCTTACATACAGTCACCAAACATTCTCTAACATACAAAGATACAAAATCCCTAAGCATTCACACAGAAACTTACCAAGCACTCTTAGAAAGAAACTCACCAATCATTCTTACTCACCCTATGGAGCCAAGCACTCTCTCA
>NW_022104553.1:5519862-5528654 GCF_000313985.2 Echinops telfairi
AAGTGTAATGGAGAGTACTTTGTTTAATAAAAATATTTAAATACACAGCTTTGAAAAAAAAGGGAGGTCTTTTTTTGGGGGGTGCCTTATATTTCAGCAAGAGGCAAACTGTAAGTAGGTCTTATTTTGGGGGGATGTCTTATTTTCGGGGGAACACGGTATGTATGTACGGATTGTTATGGGAGCTTTGCGAGCCCCCAATAAAATAATTAAATAAAATAAAAGTACAAAGCAGAAAAGACAGTTTTATTGAAATATCCTTCACATATCATACAATTTAATCTTTTAGTCATATTTAGAAGATTTGTAATGACTGCCAAAGATATAACCACGAATGTCCCTAGCTCATGGCCACTGTCAATCACCAGTAGTCCTCCTCCTCTTTGTTCGGTCCACTCCTGAGAGCTGCTCGTTCCCTGTCTCCCAGCCTGATGTACACGAAACACTTTTACAGAGAGTGCCGGGTGTGGGAGGAGAGCGATGCATCCAGGCTGATGCTTCTTCGATGAAGGAGGTTTGTCTTTACAAGGCCCGAGAGCCTCCAGTGAGTTTCAGGTTGCCAAGGCCTGCTGGGAATCAAGGGGATTATGGTTGGTGAGAGGCTTTAATTTTAGTTCAATTAAAAAAGGAAAAAAAAACACTCATGGAAGTAACTATGAAGAAATCAAATGTATTGTATTGGACAGATCTGCTGCCCGAGACGCCTGGAAATTGTGAAAGAACAACTGATGTCAGCCATTGTATTTTCAATTTCCTTATATGCAGGTGAACACTGGACAATGTCTTGGATTATGATATTGGTGAAGACTACTGACAATATTGCAGGATACTGGAAGAACAAGCAAGTCTGTTGGCAGAAGTACAGCCAGAATGAGGATGGTAGAAATATAGCCAGAAATTACAGCCTCCGCAGAAGTGAACTTCTCACATACTTTGGACATATGATTAGAAGGAACCAGTCCTTGGAAATAAACATCATGCTTGGTAAAGTAGAAGGTTGGTGATTAAAAAAAAAGACCTTGAATGAAATAAAGCAACATAGTGGCTGAAAAATGGCCTCACACAGAACAACAATTGAGAGACGAGTGTGGTGTTGAACAGGGTTTTGTTCTTTGTGCATAGGACTGATGTGACTCAGAAGTGACCCAACTGTACCTAACAATACCGGCAGCATTTTATTGTGGTACAATGAAAGTATTCTGACTGGGAGTAAAGGTTCCAGTGGGGGAAGGAAGGTAAAAGAGAGCTGGCATCAAGAAGTCCAAGAAAGAAGAGAATGTTTTGAAACTAATTTTGGTTGAAATTGTACAAATATTGTTTGATGTGATTGAACCATGGGATGATATAATATCTGTATTAGCTCTCAATAAAATGAAAAGGAAAAGACTATTATAAAGAATATATTAAAAATATAGAGTATTAAAAATATTAAAAAATAATAGAGTATTTTTACTTGTCTGTTGGCCTTTCATACTCTTATGACTTGCATGTTGCCATTGTCCTGTAAGCTATGCCATAGGTATTTCAAATAATAGCATAGTCACCCGTGGGCTGTTGAGAGTGTCTAGACTCTCTTGACTGGAGGACACTGGCTCTACTTGGTATCATAGTTATGTTTCTTGTGTCAACATGGCACCTGTAAGAAGATATGGGTGGAATTCAGCCTGTCAATCAGGTAGTCTCTTGATGACCTCCTTTGGAGGTGCAACAGAGATGAATAGCTCTCTGGCGGTGGGCCCCACTTTCTCTCTGCCTTCACCTCCTTGTTGACGAGTTGTGCTGAGACTTGTCAGAGCCTCAGAGATGCTGCCACCATGATTGGATTCACACAACTCTGCACCCACTGGCCTGTGATCTTCCTGCATTCTGCATCATGGCATGTGGTTGTGTGAGTCTGAAGAGGGACTTATAGATGAGTATCAGACTTATGGACTGGTATCAGACTTATGGTCTCGATCTGGACTGGGCTGGTGTGTTTTCCTGATATATAAAGCTTCTTGATGTAAAGCTCTTTCTAAAACAAAATAAAATCAAGACTTTCTTACATTTACAATATGAGTGCCACTGAATTTGTTTTTCTAGTCAACCAGCCTAACACACTGGGGATCTTCAGGACTAGGTGAATTAAATTGACTTTGAAGAAGTAGGTGGGAGGGTTCAGTGCAAAGATAGTAATGCTGTATTACGTATTTGATGAACTCTTTTTAAAATAACACTTAAAAATTGAGTTTTTATTTCAGATCATCAACTTTGTATTCAATGGTTAAAATTAAATCAACTCCCCAGGAGTTTACACTTTACCCCCTCCTTTATTTCTCTTCCACTTCTTGTGGACAAATTTCCCTTCCACACAAATTAACACTGGTCAATAGTCCAGCCAATTGCTTTATATTCTCTTCCTTGCTTTCCTGTCTTAGGCTGGGTTGACTAGAGGCACAAATTCAGTGACACTCATGTATGTGTAAGGAAGAGCTTTATATCACGAAGATTTATATATCAAGAAAACACCCCAGCCCAGTCCAACTTAAGTCCGTAAGTCTGATACTAGTCCATAAGTCCCTCTTCAGACTCACACAACCACATGCGATGATGCAGAATGCAGGAAGATCACAGGCCAGTGGGTGCAAAGTCTTGTGGATCCAATGGCAGTGGACACATCTCCAGGGCTCTGGCAGCTCTCAGTGTGGTTTACCAACAGGAAGGTGAAGGAAGAGAGAGAGGGGGGAGGTTCCCAGGACAGGCTGTCACCTGATTGACAGGCTAGATTCTACACCTTACTCTTTATCAAGTTGACATGAAATTATGTAACTAGCACACCTCCCCTTCTTGGCAATTTCCAGTCTTTGGTATGAGAGCATTTATCTTGGTTTTGTATATTTTCCCCTTTTAACAGTGCTGTCATATAACTTTACCCTTTTGTGATTGGCTGATATCACTCAGCATCATGTTCTCGAGGTCCAGCCATGCCATGTAGAGCTTCATGGTTTTATCATTGGTTTTTAGTGATGCATAGTGTTTCGTTGTCTGTATGCTCCAGAATTTTAAAAATTGATCCTTCTACTAGTGGGTATTATTTAGCTTGTTTCCATCTTTTTGCTATTGTGAACAGCGCTGTGAATACATTTATGGGTGTGAATATGTCTGTTCCTATTATGACTCCTGCTTCGTTAGAGTACACGCACAGCAGAAGGATTGCTGGGTCATATGGAATGTCTAGTCTGAGTTGTTTGGGGTAGAGTCCTATGGCTGTCCACAGTGGTTGGATGTCTGTTTACAGTCCCACCAACAGAATACGAGGGTTCCAATCTCTCCGTAGCTTCTTTAGTATTTGTTATTTTCTGCCTTTTTTTGGAACTTAGCCGTCCAGGTCGGTATGCGGTGGTATCTCATTGTTTTTGAATTCTTAATTATAGTAACTACAAGTCATCAATATTTCCACATATCCTTCCATGCATCAGGTATTGTGTTAGAAATGGGAACCACAAAAATGAGTTACATTAACCCACCTCAAAGCATTCTATAAATTATCTTCTATTCTGTGCCATACAATTGTTTTAAGTACACATCCAGGATCACTAATTTCATCAGGTATTGTGTTAGAAATGGGAACCACAAAAATGAGTTACATTAACCCACCTCAAAGCATTCTATAAATTATCTTCTATTCTGTGCCATACAATTGTTTTAAGTACACATCCAGGATCACTAATTTCTCTACTGAGACCAATAACTATAAAGTTCCACTTATTAATTTTTCACATTTTCTTAATCACTTAAAATATAGTGTCCCACTGAAGCACCTAAATTCATGCCTTATGAAGTGTTTTAAGAAGATTTGTAAGCAATTAGAGGAAAGCCATTTCAGAGGAGATGCTAATCTGAATTTCTCATGATTGTGTGAGCATTTTAAAACGCTTTGCAAGAGAGACGACAAATGAAAAAGCAGTGACAAAAAAAAAAATCTAGTTCCATTTCAGGGAGGTGACGTAGAGAGCTGAAATCCATGATTAAGAAAAATGAAATTTATAAATTATAGCAGAAATGCCTGTCATCACCCGTATTAGCTGCTAACATGCCTCCAGGGGGCTAGATTAGGAAAAGAAAATTACTTATCTGTAATTCTTTTTCTCTTTAGGTGGCAATTATAATAGATATACACTCTGGGGTGTAAGTCATTGGTGTGAGAACCAGGAGTAGACTGGAAGTCAGCTAAAGAATTATAACCCCGGGGAAATGCACCGGGGGACATCAAGGGTATCGTGTAGATGGAATGTCATTGCCCTCAAATATCATTCCTATCTGACCATTGAAAAGAGCAGCATTCAGTCCCTCAGAAGAAAAGAAAGACGGAGTGGCTCTATTATTATTATTATTACCATATGTTAAAGGTATTAAAGGTATAGCCCTAGGCAGAAATTGTGAATTGGGGTCTACTCATTTTCTCTCTGCCTCTCTACCTATTTCAGGAATCCAATCCTCACTTGCCATTCCCCTCACTCTGCCCTTCTTAATTCATTTACACAGAGCCGGGACGTTCACCCAGGAAGAGCTCTGGATGAGCAGTGAGGACCACAAGCCTGGTGTTGGCCTGGCCACCAATCTGTCCTGGGAAAGAAGTCAGGGAAGTCACTCACCCCTTTGGGCTCAGCTTCCTTAGGCATACAATGCACTGGGAAATGTGATCTCTAGGCAAGTTCACCTCCATGGTTCTCTTGGTGCCAAAGACAGATTAGGTCACCGCTGCTGTCCTTTTAAATCTGGCAGCTATGGGAAGTTTGAGCAGAACTGACAAAGTCTTAAGCTAGAGAAACCCAGCGTGAGGCATCAGATGGCAGACAGGGAAGCATTGTAGGAAGATGGCCAGGCTTGCTTTGTCCAAGCATCTGAGGTCATGTGGTATGGGCGGCTGCTATGCAAAAAGGAAGCGAGGACGTAAGCATGTCTGATATGACCTGAGATGAAGGCCTTGTGGATCGCAGAGTATTTTGAGACTTTCACTTGCTTACGTACTTGGGATGTGTCACCAGGAAGGACTAGAACCGGTGAAGTAGAAGACCAGTAAAAAAATCACTGCCATCAAGTCAGTTTCAACTCATAGTGACCTTATAGGACAAGGTAGCATTTCACCTGCCCTGTTTTGAGACTAAATCCACCCCCCCCTACAGTTTAGTGGCATATAATTCACATATCATATAACTCAGTTGTTCAATCACATCAGGAAGAGTTGTACAATCATCACCACAATCAGTTTGAAAACACTTCTTCCTTCTTGTCCTCATCATTATTAGCTCACCATTTCTCCCCTCCACCCCCTGCCATGTCCCCAAGGAACCATTAATTCAGCTACTATCTTGAGATGATCTTTCTTCTTGGGAGCAGCTGGTGAGTTTAAATTGTGGAACATGCGGTTCAACTTGTGGATCACTATACCACCAGTTAACAATGAAGAGATATATTCTAGGTGAGATGGTTTGGCATAGTTGCTGCAGTGCTGAACTTGAACATGCTGGCATTTGTTAGGGTGACACAGAAGAGTTGTGTTCTGTTATGCATAAGGTAGCCATGAACTACAGTCAGCTTAGAGCACTCTGTGAACAAGGTAGAGACTCAAAAAACTTGAGTGCTTCCCTGCTCTTTCCTAGATTTTTGGGAAAAGGCAATCATTCCATTAGAAACCCCTATATCTCTCAGAGTTTAAAGATCTCATATTTGCTGTTTTGTTTGCAAGTGTAGAGACACCAGAGTGATTGATGTGATCGTTTCATGACCTGTGAGCACACAGCCTTAAAGCCCTTCGCCTGTCAACCTTGCTGAGCTTACTCCATGGACAACAACGCCACACATACTGCCTGGGACAGGGCACCGGGAAGCACCTTGCCTGCTCAGAGTCTAACTTCAAAACCCTACTGGGAGCCCTTCATCTTCCTTTCAATTGCTTCCTAGTAGAGGGTTTCTCTCTCTTATTCAATACAATTTTAATTCCGTTTCTCTCTAAGGTTCTCTCCCGGCCTCTCTCTCCCCTCCTGCAACTACCAAAGCCATTTGTCTCCTTTTGTTTTGAAGCAACCACTACAAATAAAACCAGAGGTGGTGGGGCTGTCGGGAGAGAGGGAGAGGTCAAGGAAGCTGCCCTTGGAGAGGGCCGCTGGGCTCTCTGAAGTCAAATGGACAGCCCGTTTCAAAGCCTGACTTCCCTTGGCTTTAATCCTCACCTCGGGCAGTAGATTTGTTTTTACTGCTGCTTGGCTCCCAGGAATGCAGAGTTAGTTCCCCTTTGTCTGTCCGAGGCTGACTAGGATCTCTCCTAGTCTCACCTCTATCAGACCACATCAGACAGGAGAGAGGAACTGGGTGGGAAGGGTCATAGGTTAGTGTCCAAGGAGTGGAGAAAGGTCTTCTAAGACATCAGTACTGAACTCTGCTTCATTGCAGAAATCAGTGACCCTGTTCTGTGAGGGAACTTCAGAAAGATCTTGGAAAAACTCCACTCCTTTTGCATTCCATTTTTCCAAGAATTTCTTGATACCTGCTCGTTTAAGTGTGCTGATGAAATTGCCTGAAAATGTAACTTCTTGTCTAGGAAGTCTTGATAAAATATATGAAGACTTTAAATATCTGGGCTGTGTGTGTGTGTGTGTGTGTGTGTAAGCATTATTACTGAGTCATGTGGTCAATGCCTGAAGCAATTCAGGATTGAATAAAAGAGGCTATTGACTTCTGATCTTGAACAGCTGAATAAAACTGGAAAAACCAAAACAGAAAAAGAAATGAACATGTATCAACTCTTGTGATAAGTCCAGAGTTTTACCTATTTGTCTCACTTAATCCGTACAATGTTCCCACTGAGTAAGTGTAATTGTTCCCAAGTTACAGATGGACAAATTCAGGGGCTTTGGAAGCCGATCACGATAGCCTGAACAAGGCAGAGTCGGGATTTAGAACTAAGTCCAACAGGGTTGCCTTCTTACTGACTTTGGGATGATGGCCCAAGAAAGCTTCAAAAAGTTTGCGGAAAATTCGATGATCTTTTAATGCCATTTTCCCACAAACTTGATGAAACCCCTTTGCATGTGCATTTTGTTCTCATCTAAGCTCAGGCTGTATATTATCCTCTGACGGTGTTTGACTATATCTGTACATCTCTATTCAGGAGTCCTGGCAGTAGAGTGGGTTGCATGTTGGCTTGCTAACTGCAAGGTCGGTAGTTGGAAATTGCCAACAGTTTCCTGGGAGAAAGACAGCGCTTTCTACTCTTGTAACGAGTTACAGTCTTGGAAAACCACCGGGAGGAGTTCTACCCTGTCCTATGGGTCACTATGAGTCTGAATCACTGGCTGAGGTTTTTTTTTAAATAAAAATTTATTGTGTTTCCAGTGAAAGCTTACACAGCAGATTATGTTTTTGTTGAATAAATTTTATACAGCTTGTTCAGTGACAACTGGTTACTTTTTTTTTCAGTTCAAAAGAAAGCAGAAAATAATAGTTGAAAAAAATGAGCGAGTTAAAAGGGAAAACAATTGATAAGATGTTATTTTAACCTAACTATATCTGTAAAAATTTACTTTCTGATGTTTGTGGGCATGGCTTTTCACATCTCAATGGAGGCTTATTCCCTGTGGGATCTCTATAAATAGAGGTTAGGCTCTCACTGTCATCCATAGCCTTCTGCAAACCAGGTGCTCAGAATTTAAGCTGTAGTACACTTCCCTCTTCTGATCTTGGATTTTGTTATTTATAATCCTGGGTCACCTAGACCGATGCCTTTCTTCTGTGTGGGTTTAGCTCTCACCAACAATGAGCTTTTAAAATCTATCCATCAACTCTATCATATCTATCTCTTTATATCATCATATTAGATCTTAAATTCTGAGCACTGGGTGTGCAAAAGGTGAGAGCGCCAAACTATTTTGAGTCTCTACATCGATGCAACTCCCATAGAGTTCTTTTTGATTATTGAAAATGTGAAGAAAAAAAAAAGCCTTTGCTCTCAAACAGAGTGAGTGTGCTGTATTTTCTCTTATGAGCCCACTGAGATGGAATCACTCGCTCCCTTGACCGAAATTGGGATACTAGTCTCAAATCACTCTAACCAAGGTAGTTGGAGGACCCTGAAGCAATCTTGGAAAGATTTTCTAAACTGCAGCAGTGTATGTATCCCAAACCAATTTGATTTCCAGCCCAACTTGCTGTTCCTCAGGGCTGTACCCCTAGAAGAAGGGCTATCTTTTTAGAGCTCAGAATATTACTAGAACAGGAGGCCCTAGAGACTATGAATATTGGACACTCATAGTTGCCAATGGAAAGGTTGGCTGTTTGAGTTCATCTGGAAGTGTCTTGGGAGAAAGGCCTGGAGATCTATTTCAGAAAAATTCATCATTAAAATTTTTTATCTATTCTGATGTGGTGTGTCCATGAGTCAGAGTGGACTCTACAGAAACTGCTTTCTTGTTTTTGCTTTTTTTAAATGGTTAATACAACCCTGGAAATAGCTTCTTTGAAGAACTGCTTGGCTCTTGCTTTTGATAAACAGTAATTTGCATCCCATCCCAATAAGATGCTTGACTGCTTTCAGATGGAAGCCAGAAACTGTATAAAATTTTAGTAGAACAATAATTTTTCTTTTCTCTACTACTCTCTTTTTAAAATTAATTTTTAAAAATTATCCTCAGGTTGTTGAGTAAAACAGTCAAAATATTGACCTTAAAAATGTTCAATATATATTTTTGTTAATACATTATTTTATTGGAGGCTTTTACATATAACAATCCATAAACCAACTATATCAAGCAAAC
>NW_022104553.1:5531176-5533012 GCF_000313985.2 Echinops telfairi
ATAATAATAATAATATATAATATCCAAATATTTTTATAACAGCTATAAACAGTTTTACAATATACTTACTGTTTGTGAGGTGAGAACAGACGTGTTGGCAAGTTTTGATGTCTGAGACAGGCAGATGGCAGAACAGCCAGCATTTCTTACTATGTGTTAATCCTACTCCTATTTGGCTAAAAGCCAAGTGTAAAATTTTAGTGGCTTCTGAAACGGTTGCCCTTTTTTTAATGTTCCTTGGCTTCAGCTCTCTGGAAACCAAGCACAGCTAAAGATATTTGTTTCTGTGAACTGTGGTTATGAGGCCATGCTCTGTTGGCTGATGGTGATAAGGGAAAGTGATAAGGGAATCAAAGGAGAAATGTCACTTTTTCAATAGTTAGTAGAATGAGGTAAAATAATATTACTCATGGTTTCATTTAAAGGTAAATTTGCCGTCAAGTCCAAAGGTATCTTTTCAGACAGAAAAATTTAACAATAGAAAAAACGCCTTGATGATAAGGATGTCTAGTTTTTAAAAAAGTAAGAAATAAGATATAATGAAATGGAGCACAACATCAACTTCTCTTGCAGGATCAGGGAGTGTGTTTAAATTATTAGCATTTTCTTTAATAGCCTATAGCAAATAATATAGCTTAATGACCTTAATTATATAAATTCTTGTGAATTAACAATGTGCTATAAAATTGTAAAGAGGTTCTCATTAAATGGGTGCCTACAACCAACATTGAGAGATGATTACAATTCAGCAGAAATGCTTTGGAAAGCAACTGTGAAATATAGTGACAATTGGTTTTTGTCTTTCTTATCTATACTACAGATTTGAATGCATTAATTTTTCTTTTCTCTACCCTTTTCATGGTTCAGCTACTGTATGCATAGGAAGCGATTGAAAAGACTATGGCTTAAGTTAGATGCTGCCAGAAGATGAAAAAATATAAACAGAATGTTCCTTAGAATTGAGAACGGTTAGCTTGCTTCCTTCAGATATGTCATTTACCTTCATTAGGGAAGACAAATCACTTGAAAGGGACCTTGTTTCTGGTAAAGTTGAACATGAGTGAAAACAAGGGAAATCCTCAAGGAGATGGATTCAAACATACTAACAGTCACAAGAATGGTGCAAGACCAGGCATTTTTTTTCTATTGTGCCAGGTTTCACCAGGAATTGGAGCTAACTCGACATCAACCACCAACAATAATAACATATGAAGAATAGCGCACCTATTGAATAATGAATTTACAAAATTTTCATTGGAAGAGAAAACCCAATCCCTAATTCTAGTGTCAGGGGAAAGAATTCACATATGAGATTTTGATGACATCTAAGACAGAGATTAAATGAATGGGAAAGTTGGATGAGAGTTTAACTGGCTCCAAACCCAAACCAAGTCAAATTCTCTGCCATCAAGTCAAAATTGGTCCAGAAGCAACATGGAATCTGTTTTCTGTTCATTTTACATTATCAACAAAATCATGGGAACTTATGATGAAGAAGTTTTAAGAAAATGCAATGGTGAGAAAAGTCCTGGACAATTGGGCTGAGGAATTTTTTGCTATTATAGTGTTATCTCCTCATTCTTCAAGAGTAGGAAAAGTCTGTCCTATGACAATTTCATTGGGAAATCTTTGTTTTAATCGTTTTATTAGGGGCTCATACAACTCTTATCACAATCCATACAAACATCAATTGTGTAAAGCACATTTGTACATTCAGTGCCCTCATCATTCTCAAAACATTTCCTTTCCACTTAAGCCCCCGGCATTAGGTCCTCATTTTCCCCCTCCCTCCTCATTACCCCCTCCCTCATGAGCCCTTGGTAATTTATAAATTAT
>NW_022104553.1:5534019-5536277 GCF_000313985.2 Echinops telfairi
ATTTGAGGTTTCTTCAAGACCTGCTTCGCCACACTACTGGAATTTACATCTCTTGAGCTAGGGACTGTCGGACTCCTGTCATCTGCCTGACTGTTGATGACCTGCTTGCTGTTTGCTGCCTGTGGCCAGATAGCCTGAATTGTTCTACCCGGTGGCCCTCAAGACTTGAAGGACTGCCAGTGCATTAGCTGTCTCATGCAAGTGAGTTGCACTGAGCCATTTGTACTGATTTTCAGATTAAGTAACTTTATTTCTTATGCTTTCTAGCTATCTATATAAATATGTATAAAATGATTAGCGTCCTGGTTTTGTTTCTCTAGAGAACCTTCAGGGGAAGTGTTAGAGAGAGGGAAACACCTTCAGAAGTGGATAGATGTAGACAGAGGATCTGCTGAGAAAAAACAACTTCACATTTTGATATTTTTGTTTTATAAAGGTTTCTGTGATCTCATAGCAATTTTTTAACTTATTCTCATATATTCATAGAAATATATTCAAATATAGGGCCCTTTGAGTAAAAAATTGACTCATGGCAGTGATTTAATATAGAATTAGGGTTATATGGATATAGGATACTGTATAATTTGATTTGGATTTCGAATTAGAGTTGGGAAATGTATCCTCAGGAGTATTCTTCGGTACTATTTATTTTATTTCTTCAAACTTAATAGGTAAAATAATGCTCAGGCTATGATTAATCATTACTAAACTGGTTACCTCAAAAATTAATAGTTCAAATTTAATGAACTATGCTGATCTACATGCTCTCTTAAAGCTTATTGGACTGATACATAATTAGTAGGAGCTTGTCAGTTTATTCATTATGTTTAGCGTTTCTAGAAATTACTAAAAGATGTGGCATTAAATACCATTCCAGAGAGGCAAGGAGTAAATTCCACATTTAAGTGGACAATATCCTATATCCTATCTGAGGACCTCTGGCGCAGTCCAGTAAGCATTGAACTGCTAGCTGCAAGTTAGGCAGTTCAAACTCACCATCCATTCCTTGGGCAAAGGATGAGGCTACCTGCTCCTGTATAGATTTACAGCCATGGAAACTCTACATATAGAGTTGTTATGAGTCATAACAGATGTTCTTACATCATGTAGACAGACCCCAGACAATCCGCTGAAGAAATGAAGGGCAAAAAAGGCATTTCCCTAGGGTGTACTCTGCATCCACACTATAAATAGATTACAAATAAAAACAATCCACAATGTAACAACATTCTTCCCATTTCCTACCTTTGTGTCTGCCTTTCCCATTCATCCTTCTTTTCCATTCATCCTTCTTGTCTTTTGAGCTTTATCCATGGGCAAATGCTGCCCTCTGGATCTTCTGTGGTGGATTGTTCTAAGGAGTGCATACCTCTCTGGTTTTGTTGTTCATATGTTTGGCTGAATGTAGCCATAGAAATGAGCTCAGTTTCAGGCCTGAGGGTCTCTATGGGCCATAGTCTTGGGGAGTCCACCAGTCTGTAGCAGACCAGTAAACCTCGACTTTTTAATTACATAAATATATATTTTCACAGAACTCTCACTTCACTGGTTCCCATAACCTGAACTATGAGTTTTAGGTCACAAAACTGAGCAATCATCAGCCTGATTTACAGATATTGCCCCTAGACTCATGGAAGCCAGTTCTTTACAAACTCTCTCGTGACATCGTCTTCTCTCTCCTTATTTAAACATTCATAGAGGGTCCTCAAAGAAGAGGAAAATCCTCAAGAGGATGAATTGACACAGGAGTTGAAACACTGTACTCAAACATAACAATTTAGAGGATGCCACAAGGCAGGGCCGTATTTCATTCTGTTGTATATGGATGGGGCCATTTGGAGTTAATACTGCCTTCATGGCACTTATAACTACAACAACATATTGTATGGATTCTGTTTCTCTAGATAAGTCTCACTATGATACTACTCTTAGACCCCACACAATATTGGGACAAAAGGAAATTAAAAGGAAATAGAGGAAAGAACTAGGAGGATGCACAGGGCATTTGTAGAGATCTAAATACAGGCATGTACATATGTAAATATATTTATATATGACAATGGGGAAATAGATCTATCTGCTTATATTTATACGTTTAGTATTAAGGTAGCAGATGGACATTGGGCCTCCACTCAAGTAGTCCGTCAATGCAAGAACACTTTGTTCTATTAAAGTGGCATTCCATGATGCTCACATTCCTGACATGATCACTGAAGACAAAGCGGGTGCATAAGTAAATGTGGTGAAGAAAGCTGATG
>NW_022104553.1:5537046-5546075 GCF_000313985.2 Echinops telfairi
TACAAATGTGCTTGACACAATGGATGTATGTATGGATTTTGATAAGAGTTGTATAAGCTCCCAATAAAATGATTTAATAAAAAGAATGCCTGTAATATTGAGCCACAGATACAATGTGGTAGTTACATAATCTTGTGTCAATTTGAGGGTAGTAAGAGTGAAGGGGTGGAGTTTAACCTGTCAGTCTAGCTTGATTGGAATTTGACTGAGATAAATGGCTCTCTGGAGGCTGGCCTCCTCTCTCTGCTTCACCTTCCCATTGACAAGCCACGTGGAACCACGCTGAGACTTGTGAGAGGCCAGGAGATGCTTCCACTGCCACTGGATCCACAGACTTTGTACCCACTAACCTATGATCTTCCTGCATTTTGCATTATCACTTGTGCTACGTGAGTCTGAAGAGGAATTTATGGACTACTGTAGGACTTATGGGCTATATTGGACTTATAGACTTGATCTGGACTGGGCTAGGATGTTTTTTTAATATACAATTTCTTTTTTACATAAAGCTTTTTCCCTGAATTAACCCAGATTAACGCATACATAACCCAGATTAACACATACATCAACGCTCCCATTTTCTGATCTCAGATGATGAGATGTGGAAAGGAAGCAAAGCAGCTTTAGCCAGAAACCACCCTGTTTCCCCCAAAATAAGACAGTGTCATATTAATTTTTGCTCCCAAAGATGCGCTAGGTCTTGTTTTCAGGGGACGTCTTATTTTTCCATGAAGAAGAATATGGTACACATTTATTGTTTACTGTTTTATTAAAAGAGACCTCGCAATTCCTGTCTGCTCCAGCTGCGCTGTGGCCAACAGTGAGCTGCGTGGCAGCGTCTGTAGCTATGTTCCAGAGTCCAGAGTTACGGTAGCTTGGGGAGTGGGGCTTATTTTAGGGGAGGTCTTATTTTCGGGGGGATGCCTTATGTTTCAGTGAGAAGCAAAACTGTAAGTAGGCCTTATTCTGGGGGGATGTCTTACTTTCAGGGAAACAGGGTATCAGTTTCGTTTCAAGACAGCCTTGGGCACAGTGCTAGAGTCCTGTGCAGTGTTTGCGAGAGTGCAAGCTATACAAACACTGTCTGTACATCGAGCCTTTCATTTTCTTTCTCTCTGATGGTCAGTTCCTAATGAAGGTCTTGAGAGGGTCTACAAAAAGTTCATTTTCTTCAAAGACAGTTGGCACCCTACTACAGTAGTGAGAGTTTCTGGTAGAAAGATAAAACTAGTTGTGGCTGAGTTGACTATAACTCATCATGATTCCACGTGTCTTGAGCAGAAATGTGTTCATGCTACTTTCAGGGACTGAGTTTTCAAAGGTGTATCAAGAAGCCTTTCTGCTGAGGTATCTGTGTGTCGTGACCAGCTTATCTTCTGTTTAGCTGACAACAGAGTGTCAGCCATTTGGACCACCCAGAAACTCTTGTAGAATGCTAATTATTTTGCCTTAATTACTAACTTCCTACAGGAATCCTTTATGAAAAGGTTCTCACGTTGTACAGGGATGTGGGTGTAGGAGATGGTGGGCTGGGGATGGGAATGAGAGACAGAAATGAGAGATGAGGTAGAGAAAACAGAGGAAAGGGAGGCGGGTAAAGGATAGAATGACGTCCTTCTACAATATCAGTTTCCGTTGGGGTATGGAGAATTTCGTTGGGATGGTAATCTTCTTAAGTTAGTATGGAAAATAACACGAGTGAGAGTGAGACAGACAGCACCACATTCACTGGAATGATTCAGAGGGGTTGTGATCAGAGTGAAGCTCATTGTGGGCAAAGCACAGTGGTTAATGATGCAAATATGCTCTTAGAAGTTGGTCATTTCCTTGAAGAAAATGCAAAGGTACTCATTGGAAGAGTTACAACTGGTATTGTCTTCCGTTTTTAAGCTGACTTTTCAAGATAAAATTCCGGTGTTTGTAAACATCCATTTTAATAGCTTCATGTTGAAATAACCATTTGTAGATTTCCCTTCAGAATAGTTTCCTTTCTGAAGCCCCTTTTTATCATTGGCACTTACAAGACAAACCTCTGAGTGATGACTAACATCATTTGGTCGACATTCGGATGGACTCTTTGCAGCATGGCACATTGTGGTAACATGAAAGGTAGAGAGGGTTGCTGTGACTAACACCTTGAAATAGATTAAGGTTTTACTTAAATACAAGGTGGAGACTTATTCTAAGTGTGAGTCCCCATTTCAGTACCGAATAAGGTCTATCTGTTCTGAACCAACTGAAAGGTGGAGACCTCTGATCAGGACTAACTCCATCAAGCTTAATTGTTCATAGAATTGGACTGGAGGGCATAAAGAGAATACTGAAGCAAGAAGCAGTCTTCAAGTTTCTCCACTATGAATTGGATGGACTGTTTTCATCCTGCATAGCTGAACTAAAGCCGGAGGCCAGGTCAATCAGCTTTCGATGCTTAGGAGTGTGTACAAATGCTATAGGCAAGTCAGTGAAACAGAAAAAGAGGGTCCAGTCTTTCAGACTCTTTCCAAAGCTCACCATTTACATAAGCCAAGCCTTAGCCTTGTTGGGGGAGTGTGTGGGTGGTGGAAGGGGGTAACGTACTTGATTGCTAACAGAGGGGTTTGCAGTTAGAGTCCACCTACAGGCACTTTAGAAGACAGATCCAATGGTCTACATCAGAAAAATTAGCCATTGAAACCCCACTGGAGTACAGGTTCTATTCTGACACAGTGGGTTGGCATGAGTAGACCCACAGGTAGGAGGGGTAGTTCTTTCTTGGGGAGGAGCTAGTGAAAGGTAACTACCCTCCCAGAGATGTCCACATGTTTTCTTGTATGGCTCAGTAGGAATGCAAGCAAAGGGATACTGCAGATCCCCCTAACCAGTGCCTCATCTGAGCAGTGCTAGTGGGGAGCCGAAAAGCCCTTCACTCTCAGCCTACCATCTTTGTTCGGCCAGAATACTTTGGTCAATGCTTGTTATGTAGACCCATTCAGAGGGACTCACGTGCTGGATTCATAGCTATAACCTACAAGTTCATAGAAGGTGCTTACCTCTGCAGAGAAACAATCAAGCTAGCAAGCATAACATAAATAACAGTGTCAAGTTATTTTTGCAGTAATTATCAGAAGGCTTTTGCATAGAGAGGCAAGATTTAGCAATTAAAAACATTAGTATTTTATCTGGCAACCCTATTTTATCCCACTAGTGAAATTGGCACTGTCCCCAAATATATTATGATTTTAAAAAAAACAGCTTTAGCAAGATATTATTTACAATATATATGCACATTTAAATTGTTATATTATATTTTGTCAAAATAAATATTAAAATAATTTTGTTTTTAAAAACAAAGAAACAAACAAAAGATATTATTTACCTGACATTCAATTTACCCACTGAAAATAGATAATTTCATGATATTTAGTATATTCAAAGTTGTTCATGCATAACCAAAAATGATCTTTGAACATTTTCATAACAGCCTTTCACTTCCCACCCCCCCCAAAAAAAACCCCAAAACCCCCTTGCACCCATCAGCTATCTACTCTCTCCAATTTCCCATTTCCCACATTACTATCACCTCTGGTCAGTTCTGACTCATGGTCACCCCACGTGTTCCAGTATAGAACTGTTCCTTAGGGTATTGTTGGCGATCTCCATGGAAGCAAATTGCCAACACTTTTTTTCTGCAGCACCACTGAGTGTGTTCAAACCATTAACCTTTTGTGTCATTCAAGGATAAGCAGCCCTAGGGAACATTCCTAGGGAACCATTCATCTACTTTCTGTCTCTGTAGATTTGCCTGATTTGGACATTTTATGTAAATGGGACCACACAACCTTTGTCATTTTGCGTCTGGCTTCTTACACAAAGCGTGATGTTTTGAAGGCTGTTGAGCTTCATTTCTCTTTGTGGCGTCCTAATATTCCATTGCATAGACATACCACATTTTGTTTATTCATTCATCTGTTGATAGACACTTGAGTTGTTTTCATTTTTTGTCTATTATAAATTATTCTCTGATGAAGATTCATGTTTACATTTTTATGTGGACATATGCTTTCAATTTTGCAGGGGTATAAACCTGGGTATGGACTTGCTGGATCAAATTAAATTTTAGTTTAACCTTTTGCGGAAGCTACATGCTTTTCTATTATCTTAGTTGGTTAAAAATAGTAAGTGGAACAGTCTAACCTTTTTTGTTTTCAAATTGAGTAATGTGCATAGGATGCTATGAGAAAACTCCTTACTATTATTACAGCAATAACAATAATATTATTAGTACTCCACCACTCCATTCCTACTCCCCAAAGAGAAGAACCCAGGTAAGCGATCTTTGAGTAGAATAAAAAGCAGAACCAACCCACCTCCTCCCATTGGGTCCATTCTGACTCATCGTGACCCTTTATAGGGATTCTGAGGCTGTAAATCCTTAAAGAGCCGATAGCCTCGTCTTTCTCTGGAGGACTGACTGGTTGGTTTGAACTGCAGACTTTCAGCTAGCAGCCTGATGCCTAACACATTGCACTACGAGGGCTATTCAAAATGCAGAAAGGGGGAGTCTTGGGAAATGTAAAGGAACACTTCTACTTGGTCCCATAACCCCAATCCAAACTCACTGCCATCAAGCCAGCGGTGATTCAGTCACCCCTGTGGGTTTCTGGGACCGTCACTGTTGATGACAACAGACAGCCCAGTGTTTCTCCTGCAGAGATGCTAGGGGTTCCCAACTGCAAACCACGAGGATCAAAGCCCACCGAGTAACCACGGCACCACCAGGCTCCTACTCAGTCTTACAGGGTCGCTAACATTCAGAATCAACTCGATGGTTGTGAGTTTGGTGCTTAGTTTAATTAAATTATATTTATATTAAATTATATTTTCTAGACATATGGAAGAACCATCCTGCCCAGGAATGTTTATGAATGGTCAAGGCCTCTCTTGCGTCATCAAACCAAAACACAGCAAAAGTATTTCTTATGGTTTTAAAACAGAAACCTCGGGAATCTTTCATGTAAATCTTGACATTAAAGCAGTCGTTCCTAGTCTTGCCCCTTGAATCATTTATTTAAGCGGGCAATAATAAAAGTGTCAGCAATTCAGTGGTAAGTTCTGGAAGATTTCTGTGTGCACTGACCTTTAAGTGTTTGCGTCTTGACAGGTGAGCTGCTCTTATCGTTCTTCATGAGCTATGGTGCGACCAAGGGGTCAGGCATGCTAATGATAAAATTACCATTTACCTTTTACCTCAGCTGGCCCAGCACCTGACATTATAAATGTAGGTAACCTTTCACCCGAAGCTCTCTTTCTTTTGCTCTACCAGAGATTCTGTCAGAACATGCTGGCAGAAGCAGACTTACAGGGAGGAAGGACTGAATTTAGTGGTTCTTTTTCTCCTTGGGTTTCATATTTAGGGGGACTAGGGGGGTAACTTTTTTCTCTCTTATTATGTGGCTCTGTGTTGTTGGGAGAAGAGGGCTGGGGGGTACGGAGGAGGGGGCTCTGTTTGCCATGTCATATTCTTGACATTGGTGAAGCATGGCCATCGCTTGCATGTCGCTTGCATTCTTTCTCTGAAGCTGCAGGTATTAATGAATTTTTATTGGTGGCCTGCTTTCTTTCATCTGTCACAGCAGACCTCTTCCTGCTGATTCTGAAGGAATGGTATTTTAGTGCTACTGGGTATCATTAGGAACTTGATGGCACTTGTGTTAGTCTGGGTACTTTAGAGAAACAAATCCACAGAAACTCATGTATAAGACAGAGTTTTATATAAAGGTTAAGTGCGCACCAAGAAAATATCCCAACCCAGTGCTGCCCAAGCCCACAAGTCCAACATTAAGCCATTAACCCATATGTCCAACACCAATCCACAAAGTCCTCCTCCATCTCACAAAACAGAGGCAATGATGCCGACTACAGGAGGAAAGCCGAGTCAGTGGATGTGTAAGCATCTCAGCGCTGGCAGGGGTCTCCACTCAGCTGCTCCAGCACCCATGGCTGCACTGGGGTAGGTCCATGTGGCTTCTCCTTGGGGATGTCTTGCAGGAAAGCAGCCTTGTAAGGTGAAGGAGGGAACTGCTAAGGCAGTTGCATCGACCATCAGAAAGCAAGAGACCCGAGAACTAGAAAGGCGAGGCTCACTGAGTCATTTATCTCTCCACCCTTCAATTAACCCTACATGCATTTATTGGCCAGGTTGGCACAATAAACTAATTACCTCAGCACTTTACAGAGATACCCTTTTCAAGATGGTGCAGAAGAAAAATAAAACCCAGAGGGTCACTGAGCAATAGAAGGGGTTTGAGGAGGTAAATGGTCATATGGTCGCCACACAAAGTTAATGAATGATTCTATTCATATCAAGTTGCTATGTTAGAAATCTGATGCTATACAGCTGTAGTTTGGGCATATTCGTCAGTTTTCAAGGTATGCCAGGTCAAATTCAGTCCCCTAAGACCATTGAAATAAAATATCCAGACCAAGAAAGACTAGGAAGAAAGTCCTGACAACCTACCTACTGCAGGAAGCCAGGGACTATTGTCGGATACACTGGTGGAAGATGAATCTGTGGGTTGGAAGAAACTTAAAATCCAAGGTGACTGAAACAATGAGCATCCCGATACCACGCGGACAGATTGGAGATGCTTTCTTCTATTGGACATGAGGTCACCTTGACTTATGGTTCGGTGCCATAGAGCCCGTTCAACCCCTAAGGACCTTATGCACAACAGAAGGAAACTGTGCCCAGTCCTGCGCCATCCGCACCATTGCTCCCATGCTTGAGCCCATGGCTGCAGCCACTGAGTCAGTCCATCTCCCGGAGGGCCTTTCTCTGTTTTCGCTGCCCCCCTACTTTATTAAACATGACGTGCTTCTTGAGGGACTGGTCTTTCCTGACAATCTGTGCAGTGTGTAAGATAGTCTTACCATCCTTGCCTCTAAAGAGCACTCTGGTCATACTTCTTCCAAGAGGGATAGGTTTGTCCTTTTAGCAGCCCACGGCATTTTCAATATTTTTCTCCAGCACCAATTCGAATGTATCAATTCCTCTTCTTTAGTCTTCCTTATTCAATGTCCAACTTTCACGCGCATATGAGGCAGTTGAAGATACCATGGCTGTGTCAGGCACACGTTAGTCCTCAAAATATCATCCTTGCTTTTCAATACCGTAAAGAGGTCTAGTGTAGGAGTTTGTACTACATGCAATGCATCTTTTATTTTTCTTGACTGCTAGTCATGTGAGCATTGATTGAGGATCCAAGCAGGACAAAAATTCTTGACTACTTCAATCTTTTCTCCATTTATCATGTTACCTCTTGATCCAGTTGTGAGGATTTTTGTTTTCTTTACATTGAATTGTAGTCTGTACTGAAGACTGCCACCCTTGATCTTCATCAGCAAGTGATTCATGTCCTCCTCACTTTCAGCAAGCAAGGCTACGTCATTGCCTATCTCAGGTGGTTAATAAGCCTTCCTCCAATCATGATGCCACATTGTTCTTCATATAATCCAGCTTCTCTGATTATCTGCTCAGGATACCCATAGAATAAGTATGGTGAGAGGATACAACACTGATACACACCTTGCCTGATTTGAAACCATGTAGTAGTCCCTCGTTCTAGTTACACAAGTGCTTCTTGATCTATGTATAAGATCTGCATGTGCACAATAAAGTGCTGGAATTCTCATTCTTCTCAAGGCTATCCATAATTTGTTATGATTCACAAGGTTGAATGCCTTGGCACAGTCCACAAAACACAAGTAAACATCTTCCTGGTATCCTCTCAGTGAAGACCCATCTCACCTCAGCAATGATATTCCTTGTTCCATGTCTTATTCTGAATCTTGCCTGAATTTCTTTTTGTTTGTTTGTTTTAAAGATCATTTTATTGGGGGCTCTTACAGCTCTTATAATAATCCATACATCAGTTGTATCAAGCACATTTGTACATATGTGGCCATTATTTTCGAAACATTTACTTTCTATTTGAGCCCTTGATACCAGCTCCTCTTTTTTCCCTCCCTTCCCCCCTCCCGACCTTGAACCCCCTTGATAAATTATAAATGATTATTATTTTCATATCTTACATTGACCACTCAATGGTTTGTTGTTTGACCCCTTGGGGGACATGTGTGTCGATCATTTTGGGTTTCTTTTGTTTGTTCGTATTTTTTAATCATTTTATTGGGGGGTCATATACAATCTTATCACAATCCATCCATCACAATCCATTCATCCATCCAGCTCACAATCCACAATCCATCCATCCATTCATTGTATCCAGCACATGTGTACATTTGTTGCCATCATCATTTTCAAAACATTTTCTCTGGCATTAATTTCTGGCAGCTCCTTGTCAATGTAGTAGTGCAACTTTTGTTGGATGATCTTCAGCAACATTTTACTTGCATGTGACAGTATCGCCTTGATATCATCATCATGAGAAAGGAAGTAAGCAGGAAAGCAATCCAGTTACAAGAGCACCTTGCTTGCTCGCTTTACCTCCTTTCCTCCCTTTCTTTCATTCACATTCTCTACTTAATAAGGAAAGCATTCTCATTTTACTTTTATCCCAGTGCAGAGTTTGAAGATATTTGGTTAGTCCTACTCCACTCTGGACGAGGATAAAATTAAAATGAGAATGCTTTGTTTATTAGATAGGAAGATTCATTATTGAACTTTGTGATGGTGCTGAGAAAGAGGGGAGTGACAAAGGGGAGAAAAAAGTGAGTGAACAAAAGAAAGAGGAAAGGAAGGAAGGAAAGCACACAGGAAAGCAAGCCAATTGCTCTCCTAGTTCCCACCCTCATTTACATTGTGTTTGAAGCTGGTCCATAGTAGGAGACACAGGTCAGCGCACCCTGATGAGAGAGAGGAAGTGTGCCCTCAGTGCTGCCAGGTGGCCTAGAAGCATGATGGGTGCTCTTGCATTCATGCTCTTTCTCCAACAGGGAGCGTAAGATGATTCATGTGGCACCTGGAATCCAGTGATCTCTGACTCCTGCAGAAGTGTCTACCATTTGGGATGGTCTTTCTTTCTTTTTTT
>NW_022104553.1:5548245-5557413 GCF_000313985.2 Echinops telfairi
ATGCATCCATTGTGTCAAGCACTTTTGTACATTTGTTTCCCTCATTCTCAAAACATTTTCTTTCTACTTGAGCCCTTGGTATCAGCTCCTCATTTCCCCCCCTCTCTCCCTACTCCCCCAATCATATGATTTTAATGACACTGTTTATAAGGCTATTTTGTAAATATTAGTAATTAGAAAGAGAAGAAGTACACTCTGAAGGTTTACTAGGTCCGTTTAGCTTGAGATTTGGTACTGTGTGGATGTTGTATAAAGTAAATCTTCAGCCACAAAATCTCATGTATACATTCCAATAGGGGATTTTTTTGTTGTTGTTGTGACAAATTGCATATGTTCAGATGAAAGCTGGTCCTAATAAAATTATTATCATGTAAATTAGATATATTTAATAATATTCCAAGTTAGCTTAATGGTGTGGTTGGACTGCTAATTCTTATTCTTTCCAGGTAGGCACTAAAGGAATGCTCTCTTAAGACTTAGGCCACAGACAGCTTCAGAATCGAACTGATTTGGAATAATTTCCATGATAAAGGCTAGAGCCGGCCAGCACATCCTTTTAAGGAATTCCGTGTTCCCAGACCTTTCTCTGCAAGATGGTGAGGCAGGGAGGAGGGCCCAGGAAAGCCTTGGGCTCAAATCCAATGTGTTGACAAGGTCCCGGTAGGGACCTCATTCAGGCTGAGTGCACTGGTGGAGCCCTTTCAGGCTTAAGAGATCCCCCTCCCCCTTACTGTCTTGTTTTACTTTTGTAAGTCAGCCCCAACTCAGGAGTCCAGAATCCAGAATCCCATTTCCCCCGGACAAAGGGTTCAATCGTGCATTCAGCCATCAATTCTTCCTCATCCTTCCTGGTGTCTCCAATGACATGAAGTGAGACAGTGTGTCAGTGCTCAGCATCACTGAAGCCCATGCTTTCTGGTCAGACCCCTTAGAACTGGGGTGTAGGCTTGAGTGTGTGCCGGGGTAAAAAGTAGGGGCAGGGTGCCGGTGCTGTAAATCTGGAGAGCACTTGGCCTTTATGAGGGCTGCCTCCTCACAACCCACCCACCCCCTACGCCCTTTACTCCTTTAAATCTTAACTTGAAATTTTACTTTGGAAGGTGCTTCCTCCTGAAGAAGGTTGAAGTCTTGACTTTATCTTGGAGACAATCCTGTGTCATGATGTGAAAAAGAGAGGACTCCAAAGAACGGCCTCATCTCTTCCTTGTCTCCAGGACTCCCTGTATCTCAACCCCAGGATATTTTCTAGGTGGAGTAAACAGAAAATTAAAAAAGAATAAACATGTCTTCATATTATAAAGCCATTAAAACATTAATTCTCAGAACTGTGAGACCATACATTTCTACTGTGTAGATTAAAAAAAATCATCCAACAACAACAAAATCATAACTCAGAAGATGATCCAGCAATGCAGGCAAACACTTTTACAAAGGCAAGCCATTCCTTTCTTCCTTGCAAGGAGGGGAGAGAGCCAAACGATTTGGCAATAGGAGAAGCACCCTGCCTTGCCCCATCTTACCTCAATCAGAGTGATGATACCTGTTGGATCAGGGTAGATTTGTGAACAATTTGGGAAGGCTATGCCCGAGAATTCTATAATGTGTGTGTGTGTGTTTCTCTATTTTGTTCTCTTTAGAAGACAGTATCAGCAGCACACACAATGAAGACCTCTCTTGTGTGTGACTTGGGTCATTCTGGGGCGATGTCTGAACTGGGAGGTAGGTAGCTCTCTTGTAGATCACCTCTTTGTTGTACTCCGTGTTCTAACCACTCCTGGCTGTCAGTTTGTCATGTTGTGGTGGCTTGTGTGTTGCCATGGTTCTGGAAGCTATGGAATTGGTATTTCAAATACAAGGAGGGGACACATGGGGGCCACGTGCCAGTGGAGCTTCCAGCTTAAGACTACAGAGAATGAGCTGATGCCAGAGTCCTGAAAACTAGTTAATGGAAAACCCTACGGATCGCAACAGACTACTGCTCAATGACCTTGCTTTGGACACGTTATCAAGAGGCAGCAATAGCTGGTAGAGGACATCATCTTTAGTGAAGTAGAGGTCCAGGGAGGGCAAAGGAGACCCTCAGTGACATTGGCAGACAGCTTCAGCAACAGACTTGAGCACGCAGTTGATTGTGAGAATGGAGTTTTGTTCTATTGTACACAAGATCACAATGACTCAAATTCACCAGAAAGGCAGTCATCATGATCATTAGCATCATACTTCTCCTAAGTATTGTCACACCAAAAAGACTAAGCAAACTCAGAAAAAAATGCTAAGTCTCATGAACCCCATGAGCATGACCCTTTTGTTCCAAAGGGCAAATGCATGTAGTAGACTAAATGAGAAACTAAATAGGCAGCCTTTGCTGGGGATGGAGATGTCTCTGATTCAGAAAATGTTCATTGAATCTTTAGATTTTTCAGAACCACATTAATCATGTAAAAAGGCAAAGCCGTGTGATTTAGAATTAGTGGCAGTAGGCAGGGGATGCGATTTCCTTCTTACAGTGTATGTCAACAAATTTATGAACAGTAATCAATAATCATATGACTGAAGTGACAGATTCATCATGTTGGTGGAGACCCAAGTATATAAGATATTACGCAATTGAAATAGCAACAACATAAGGCATTTTATTTGACATGACTTGCCATTCTACAGATCCTAGCATATTAAATTGATCCTCCCCCCCAATCAGTCTCTGGTGATAGTAAGAGTAAAGTAAAATCTAACAATTGCATTAGAAATATAAACTTGGAGTAAGCTCACTTCTACTTTATAACTGTATAGCAAAATATAATTTTCTGAATTCGATTATCAGCTTAAAATAGATAGTTTAATATTTCATATTTATAAAGTCTTTTATTTTTTTCTCAGAAAAACTAATGCTTTTCATTCCTGGACTTTTGATTTAGACAGGACTAAGTTTTGATGCTAATATTCTGATGAATTCTTTTATTTATTTTTTAATCATTTTATTAGGGGCTCATACAACTCTTATCACAATCTATACATACACCAATTGTGTAAAGCACATTTGTACATTCATTGCCCTCATCATTCTCAAAGCATTTGCTCTCCACTTAAGCCCCCAGCATTAGGTCCCCATATTTCCCCTCCCTCCCCACTCCCCTCTCCCTCATGAGCCCTTGATAGTTTATAAATTATTATTTTGTCATATCTTTCCCTGTCTGACGTCTCCCTTCACCCACTTTTCTGTTGTCCGTCCCCCAGGGAGGAGGTTATATGTAGATCCTTGTAATCGGTTCCCCCTTTTCAACCCACCCTCCCTCCACTATCCCAGTATCACCACTCACACCACTAGTCCTGAAGGGGTCATCCACCCTGGGTTCCCTGCATTTCTAGTTCCTATCTGTACCAGTGTACATCCTCTGGTCTAGCCAGATTTGTAAGGTAGAATTGGGATCATGATAGTGCGTGGGGAGGAAGCATTTAGGAACTAGAGGAAAGCTGTATATTTCATCGTTGCTACGTCGCACCCTGACTGGCTCGTCTCCTCTCCAAGATATAAAGGCTTCTATAAAACATTTCTTCAATTATAATCTGATTTTCTTTGAAAGAAATATTTTTAAAATAAAGTTTTAATCCTTTTACCTACCACTCATCTGTCCATCATATTGTGGTGGTTTGTGTGTTGCTGTGATGTTGGAAGCTATGCCACGAGGATTTCAAAAACCAACAAGGTCATCCATAGTGAATAGGCTTCAGAGTCATTTCCAGACTGAGGCAAGAAGACTTATTGATCTTCTTCTGAAAATCATCCAATGAAAACGCTACAGACCGCAGCAGCACATTGTCCTGAAATAGGAGTCCCTAGAAAATTGGACATTGAATAAGGAAAACTGAAGAAGAATCGAGGCATTCGAATTGTGGTGCTGGAGGAGACTACTACTGAGAGGACCATGCACTGCTACAAGGACAGGCCGCTCTGGGTTGGGAAAAGAGTACCCCTCGGAGGCCAGGCTGGCCAGACTTCTTATTATGTTCTTGGCACATGTTTTCAGGAGATACCAGTCCTTGGAGAAGGATGTCATGCTTGGTGAAGTTGGGGGGGCTGGGGAGTTGGCAGTGAAGAAGAGGAAGGGCATCAATAAGATGTATTTCCCACTGCAACAATGGCCTCAAGCATAGGAACAATTGCAAGGATGGCTCAGGCCCAGGCAGTATAGCTTCTGTTTACAAAGATCACTCCTCATCCATCTTCCAACCTACTTAAGTGATGACCGTCCACCCTTGACGCTGGCGTGGGCGGCCCATTGAAGTTATCCATACCAACCAAAAAGATGTGCGGATTCTTCATGTTTACACAATGTATAGCTGTCCCAAAGACATAAATACCCTGGAATTCTCTCGCTAGCTCTCTCCTTTCTCCCTAACCCTTCAGGCTCCTGCATCACAAACTGGTTGTGGCTGTGGTGGCACCAGATCCGTTAACTCTTTACTTGCCAGACCTTATTGTATAATGCTAGTGGGTCTGTATTAAACATAATTTTCTCTCCCTTTCTCTAAGTGACTTTTGCAGTCTCTATATCTGTTAAGTTAGCTAATGTTCTAGCTTTAGACAAAGGGGCAACTCTAAGCTTTCTTTATGTGGCTTTCCTAAATTTCTTTCACCTCATTTCCTTTCCCCTACAAACCTCACCTCCCTCAGTAAATCTTTTAATCAAAAGTCTCGCCCTGTCTCTTGTCTCTGAAAGACCTTACATGAAAAACAACCACCGTTTCATAAAAGGGAATTTTCTTGTACTTTTTAATCAAGATAAATATTTCATTTTTTAGTTCTTTCTATGTACAACATAAACCCCTTGGGTGCTTAATAAGCGATTGAAAGGTGCATGGGTAAGGGCTCAATGCCCATCACCATCATTTATCTGGGTAAATGTCCTGATCTCCTGAAATCTTCCATTAAGTATACAGGGGCTTCATGTAGCTAGGTTGATACTGAACAGAAAATAACTCACAGCTTTGGCAGATCAACCCTCATAAAACTACTCAACATCATGTGTCCACTCTCACTACTATTAGTACTCCTATATAAATCTTTTTGTTACTCAACATTTTTCATTCAGAAATTATCCTCACTGAAAAATGATGAATATCCCAGAAATTCAGAATTATCCAGAGCCATTAAAAAAACCATATTTGTGAAGGTTGGAGGCTGCATCAAATGTTGTTGGTAGGATGATAATGTTACTTGGTTCTCTGGATCTTCATAGAAACCATTATCAGTAGGGTGTAAACCCCACCTACAGGCACTAAAATGCTGACTGTAAGCCTCTAGGGGTAAGTAATCTATTGTCTTTAACAGCAGGGAGCGGGCCTACCCGTGGTCATGGTCGTTATGAAGGTAATGAAACGTAGGGAGATGTCAGGGTAATCCAGCTCCTAACAGGCAATTATGAGAGATAGAAGAGAGATAGAAATAATGGAGTCAGACACATTTCATAGTAGCAATGCTCACCTCAGCCTCACTTGGTGGTTCATGTGGATAGACAGAGAGGGGGGAAGGAGGACAAGGGGAAAGGGAACAGGGGAGCGGGAGAGGAGAGGGGCCACCAACAAGAGGTCAAGAGGGGAGCCTGAGAGAGAGCTCTTTATTGCTAACCCAGACCTGTATACCTTTGGGGGGAGTGCAAGCCCACTAATTACAGGTAAAGACATATGTCACAGGAAGGGGTTGCACTATAGGTTATACAGCAATCAGAGGGGGTGGTCTAGGGACATACACACAATAGGAAGAGGAGGGATTGGGGGTATACATGTGACAAGATGGGCGGATCCTAGATTCAGGATGGCAGCCTAACTTTGGATGTCACTGAGCTGGTTTGACCTGTTCTCTGGATCTCCATAGAAACCATTATCAGT
Organism: Echinops telfairi; assembly: GCF_000313985.2. Classification (NCBI taxonomy): domain Eukaryota; kingdom Metazoa; phylum Chordata; class Mammalia; order Afrosoricida; family Tenrecidae; genus Echinops; species Echinops telfairi. The sequence goes on from NW_022104553.1 coordinate 5,554,132, forward strand.
AGGGTGCAAACCCCACCTACAGGCACTAAATTGATGACTGTAAGCCTTTAGGGGGAAGTAGTCCATTGTCTTTAACAGCAGGGAGCAGGCCTACCCATGGTGGGACTAGACAGTAGTCTGGCAACTGACTGCCTTCAGGGAAGTAACGACAATTATTTACCATTAGCTGCAAGCAGTGTCCTATTTGGGAGAGACAACTTGGGAGAAATCTTTCTGTTTCCCACAGGGAGGTTAGGAGTCAAATGGGTTGTCTCCACTGAATGCCTACACTAAACGAAAATTAGCTGGCCATGCCCCAATAAAGGCATTTGAAGGAAATCAGACACACATTAGAAACCTATGGGGGAAGAGCCAGAGCTGGCCATGTGCAGACCAAGGTCACCTAGGCATGTTGATGAAGGTTAACCTGGGCATGCACACTAGAAACCAGCAACCAGCAACCCTACATCATACATCCGCTTGAACTCAGCCACTAAGACTAGTCAATAACCCTCCCCCCACACACACACACACGTGGGGGTAGGAGGGAATAAAAAGCAAAGACTGAGGGCAGGAGGGTGGTGGAATCTCTCACATGGCTATTTTTCAGCTAGCATGCTCTCTTTCAGTTCCTGAGCTCTCTTTACAGTTCCAGCACTCCTCTTTTGGTTCCTGGGCCTCCCCTTTCCCAGATTTTTGCCATGTGTTTTTCACATTCCCCTGAAGGTCTTGAACTTAGGGCCTTGCATGCTTTCTAGGGATAGCATGTAGTATCTGAGATTGTATTACCTGGAACTTCCCTTTCCCTGTATAAGTTACTTGGACTTTACCAAAGTGCTTCTGCCATGTGAATTTCTTAGATCTCTCTGGAACTAGATATACCTCGGTTCTTGGCTCCACGCTAGAAAGAATTCTAGGTGAAGTCTGGTTTGTGATCCAAGTGAGTTTTATGAGCATTAGAAGAAGTTTCAGGTTTACACAGGCACCCATAGGACTCCTCCCGAACATGCAGCCTGCCTGGAAGCTGCTCCCAGAGTGATGCAAAGTGTCCTGCTGGACTCCGGGCTCCTGCCTTTTCAAGGATTCCATGAGGAGGCATGGTGGATGACCCCTGATCGACCCCATTGGCTGAATTGAATTCACCTGGCCTAGGTGGGCCAATCCAGGTCCAGCACCCACCCATGCCTACCCAGCGGGAAACCTGAACCTCTGAGCATGTGCAGTGTGCCACTCCTTTGTTTCCGTAGCTTGGCCCTCTGGGCATGCCTTAAGGGACATCCCCAGCCTTACACTAGCCTACCTAACAAATTCTTTCAGCATTGAGAAGCAAGAAAACCATCCCAGCAACCTAACAGTAACATGCAAGGCTCCAATGACAGGTGGTTGGAGACTGCACATGTGCTGAATTGGCCAGGAATCGAACTTGGGTCTCCCTAATGTAAAACAAGAGCTCCATCACTGAACCAAACTGCTAATGGGTTATAATGTCTCTTTTTCAGCTCAGCTTCAATCTGTGCAGCTGAAGTTGCCCAAGTGAAGAAGCAATAAGTGAAAGCTTCAAGTGGCACTAGAGAGGAACCAGAGGGAAGTAGAGGGAAATCCTCAGGACTCCACGCAGTACCCTTTAAGTACTGAGCTGCTTAAAATATCATTCCGTTTATTGTAATTTGATGTGTGAAATTCCGGCAGGCATGATTCCATTCCTGCGGGATTTCCATTTAAGGCCTGCTCAGTATGATTGATTCCAAGCCCCTCTTCACTTGGATGCTTGAGATCGTTAGGTAAAATGCACATATATGCCCAGAGAAGGAATGTTTGTCATCATTACCTCAATGAATCATTTTCCAGCCCCTGCCATGCTTCTAATATCCAATATTCCCTTCTGGTAGGGTTCCTGTCCCCTCTTCCCATGCCCAACCCCTTCAACTCAAAATCTTCAAGTATTCCTCTCATCCATCATTGGACAATAGCTGGTAGCAGAGTACGTGGGGGTGGGGGGTGGGTGATCATTATCCACATACCCCTGTAAGAACAAAATGCAAATGACTTCTTTGTGCTGAGGAAGAGCCTGAGGGACAAGGGGAGGGGCACTGGGAGAGCCTTAAATGCGTAGTCTGGAAGTCATCAACGGTGCTCAGAGGAGGTGCACCTGCATTGCTAAGGGGAGAAGTCCCTGTGTTAGAGCCGGTGCACCACAGGGTTCTGAAAGACTGTCTATGAGAGGCTGCAGTGGATTTGTCTGTCTAAACAGGGGCTGCCATGGAAGGTGACTGTAGGATCAGGAAGACTGTTTACAGCCTGATTTTGGCTGGGGTTTTTTTTTTTGTATTGCTGAACCAAGGCAGAGTGAGACTCTTATCATTGATTATGCACTCCACTATTAGTCTTTTCAACTGATTTACAATATGATCCCCCCTCCCCCCCTTTCCTAGTTTCTCTTAATCTGTTCAGAGTTGGTGCTTTTAAAAATTTAGATATACCCATATTATAAAAATTATAAAATAAAAGGGAACTATATCAGTGCAACCATAACAGAATCAGTGTTAGTCTTTGCCTATATTTCTTCCCATTCTTTTCCCTACGCTTTAAAAAAAAATTCTATTCATAGTGAACAAGGAACCCTGCTGGCTTAGCAGGTTGCATGTTGGGCTGGTAACGGAGAGAATGGTCAGCAGTTTGAAACCACCAGCCCCTCCCAGGGAGAAAGCTGAGAATTCTTTACAAGAATTCTCAACTCTGTCCATGCCCTCTAGTCCGTGCTGACTCATAGCAACCCCATGTGAGTTTCTAAGATTAACGGTTTACTGGAGTAAAAAGCTCACACTTTCTCCCATGGAGCAGCTGAGTGTTTTGAACCATAGACTGTGAGGATCGCAGCTCAATGTGTAAGCACAATACCACCAGGGTTCCTTGTAACAAAGTATAGTCTTAGTAACCCGCGATTCTACTCTATCCCATAGGATCGCTAAGTGTGGGAATCAACTCAATGTTAACGAGACAAAGATTCATGGTGAAGATTTCATTTTGGAGCTTGCTTTTGTATTTGCACTTTCTGGCATTGTGGAATAATTTTCAGAGCCATGTTTTTTAAATTTTTGTATATTTTGGTTTGAAAGATCAGAAATGTATTGCCTCAGAGTTCTGTGAATGAAGATTAAAGTGATTTTATAATATGAAGACATATTTCTTCACCCCCTTAACCACCCCCCACTATTTTTTTTCTTTTTTTTTTTAAATTGGGGCTCATACAATTCATCACAATACATAGATCAATTGTGTAAAGCACATCTATACATTTGTTGC
>NW_022104553.1:5557774-5565971 GCF_000313985.2 Echinops telfairi
ACCGCTGTGCATCATCTAGTCCAACCAGGTCTGCAAGGCAAAATTGGGGTCCTGGTAGTTGGGGGGAGGAAGCGTTCAAGAACCAGAGGAAAGTTGTGGGCTTCGTTATTGTGAATCTGGTTAGTAATGCACTCGCTCTTTGGGCTCCAGGGCCTTCTGGGTGGGGAGGGAAGAGGGGCTAACTCAAGAGGAAAACCACCTATGATCTATAAACCTATTTTCCTGTAAAATTTGCATTTGAAAGGAGAAACCTGATCCTATTTTCTGCTTTAAAACCCCATTTGGTGCTATTGAGTTTGTTGTTTGTTCTTTGATCCCCGTAAAAATGGATGGTCTTGCTCTAGGGAAAATGAAACTTCCGACTCTCCAGAAAGGCTGCTTCAGCACCCATCCCCTGACAGAGCGGAAGGCCCTAGAGCCCCAAAATTGTCGCTACTGTCGCTTCTCAGTTAGCTGCCTTCAAATCTGAGTGATTCTCCCATACCCTTCTTCAGAAATAAAGTTGATATAGGGTTTTCAGAATCTTAAAAAAAAAAAAAAATTAATGCCCCCCCACTATTTACTGCACTTGGAAAATATACTGGGGTTGAGACCTGGTGAAACCCACCGAAGATGCCAATCTTAGATTTCCTTTTGCTAATTGCCCTTTGAACTATTGGGTGGTTTCTATTTTTGAAAATGGAAAACCAATCTAGTGTTTTGCAGATGAAGTGCCAAGATTAAAAATAAGTTAAAAAAGAATTTTTAAAATTCTGGTTTCTTTTAAAAAAAGTTTAGTGTGCCTATATACTCCAAATAAAAATTTAATAGTTCTGTATTTTTGATTATTATATCTCAAATTCTTTAAACTTTAATCCTGTGATTGGTGGTAAATTTTTCCACTGGATGCCTGGCCTGAAAGCACAGGAAGTCTTGCTAGTATATAGAGACGATTACTTCAGATCTATTTAGAACTGTTTAATGCAAGGAAAAGAAGACAACTTTTTAAAAATCATTTTATTGGGGGCTCATACAACCCTTATCATGATCCATCCATCCATTGTGACAAGCACATTGGTACATTTGTTGCCATCATCATTTTCAAAACATTTTCTTTCTACTTGAGCCCTTGGTATCAGCTCCTCATTTTTTCCCTTCCCTCCCAAGCCCTTGAAAATTTATAAATCGTTATTATTTTCTCATGTCTTACACTGAACGGTGTCTCCCTTCATCCACTTTTCTGTTGTCTGTCCCCTAGGGAGGGGATTATATGTAGATCATTGTGATTGGTTCACTCTTTCTCCCCACCACCTTCCCCTTCCCTTCCTGGTATTGCTACTCTCATTATTGGTCCTGAGGGTTTATCTGTCCTGGATTCCCTGTGTTTCCAGCTCTTATCTGTACCCATGTACATGCTCTGGTCTAGCTGGATTTGTAAGGTAGAATTGGGATCCTGATAGTGGGGGCTGGGGTGGTGGGGTGGGAGGAAGCATTAAAAAACTAGAGGAAAGTTGTAGGTTTAATCGGTACTAGACTGCACCCTGACTGGCTCATCTCTTCCTTGTGACCCTTCTGTAAGGGGATGTCCAACTGTCTACAGATGGGCTTTGGGTTTCTACTCTGCACTCCCCCTCATTCACATTGATATGATTTTTTGCTCTGCGTCTTTGATTCCTGATACCTGATCCCATCAACACCTCATGATCACACAGGCTGGTGTACTTCTCGCATGTGGACTTTGTTGCTTCTCAGCTAGATGACCTCTTATTTATCTTCAAGCCTTTAAGAGCCTAGATGCTATATCTTTTGATAGCCAGGCACCATCAGCTTTCTTCACTACATTTTCTATGCACCCATTTTGTCTTCAATGATCTTGTCAGGAAGGTGAGCATCACAGAATGCCAGGTTATTAGAACAAAGTGTTCTTGTGTTGAGGAAGTACTTGAGTAGAGGCCCAATGTCCATCTGCTACCTTAATACTTAACATATAAATATATGTATTTAGACTTCTATAAATGTCCTTTGCCTCCTAGCTCTTTCCTCTATTTCCTTTTACGAAAAGAAGAAATCTTAGAGCAGTTGTTAAATGCTCAGGTGCGAATGAAAGACCAGTCAATTGTTTGAACTTATCAGCTGTGTGTACGAGAAAGGTATAACATTTTTCTCCCATTAAGATTACCCATACATTATATATGTATATATATATATATATATATATATATATATATATATATACACATTATATATATAAAGATTACCCATACAACTCCATAGTTCCCATATTGATTCCAACTAACAGTGTTCAAGTGCTTGAGGCCTTATGAGCTTGCTAGTGGCCACTCAAGCCATGACATTGGTTTCTATTCACCTGGAGTAACAGAGGAAGAGGTAGAGTCAGGAATCTCACTCATTGCCGTTGAGTAGATTCCTATTCATAGTGAGACAGGGTAGAACCACCTCTGTGGGTTTCTAAAACTGTAACTCTTCAAGGAGTAGAAAGCCTTATCTTGCTCCCGCAGAGTGGACTGGTTGTTAAGAACTGCTGACCTTATGGCACAGGATGCCACAGACTCAGGAGAGGAGGGAGAAATAGATGGGTGATGAATTGCCTTCATGAATAACTACCTCTTTTGCCATGAGACAAACTGGATGGTGCTCAGCTACCATTGATGAAATTATGATAAAAGATTCTTATAGGAGACTCTTGATCAAAAATGGGAAAATGCAGAGCAGGATTTCATATTCTCATGGAAACAAGATTTTCTGGATTCATGGAGGCTAGATGAATTGAATTTTAAAATAAACAGTCCAGAACAATTATTTAAGAATGCAATTTTTAGAAAAGTATTTCCGTCTTTTTAGGAACTCCTGGTTTCTAATGAATTAATCTGGTCTTTATAGCACATATCAATGCTCATCCTCCCCCACTCACCACACTAAGTTCAACTGCTGTTCTGCTTCTATTTTATTCAAACCAGATAACTGGGTGTCATTCAAAGTTTATTCTTGAGTTCTCACCTCCAACGTTCCCACTATATTGCACTTTACCACATTTGGGGAGAAGGGGGGGGTCCCCCACAAATCATCACAGGTCCGGTAGGCGAAATTGTACAACGATAATAAGTAAAGATTATAGTAAAGTCATAGAGAACATGAGAGGTAGAAGATAGAGTCAAGTAATGGAGTCAGACACAATTCATGGTAGCATTGCTCACCTCAGCCCCATTTGATGGTCCACGTGGGGGTAATCCGGCTACGAGAGCAGGAGCAGCCTCGGGGACTGAGAACTGGGAAGAGCCTCACTTCTTTATTGCTAACCAAGCATTATCTCACTTTAGGGGGACATCATTATAGAATCACACGTCACAGGAAGAGGCAGTACAATAGGCATACACATTGTAGGAAGGGGATCTATGATAGGCATAAGCGTGACAGGAAGGGATGAGCTAGGGGTGTGCCTATAGGAATGGGAAGATCTAGGGATATACATGTGACAAGATTGGTGGACCCTAGATTCATGATGGCAGCCAAACCTTGGGCAGGTTTGACCTCTCTGGTGTCTCCTACAAGGAAACAGACAACTACTATCCTAATCAGAAGGGAGTGGGCCCTACCTGTTGTGGGATAAACAGTCGTGTCTGCTTGCTCTAGATGGCTGGTAGCAATTAAGGAGAATGACCCCTAATCCACTCCTGATGACCTCCAAGTGTACAGTCATTCTCAAGCAGCTAAGTCTGGCATATATTTGGGGCAGACAACTTGGGAGAAATCCTTCTGTTTCGGAAAACCACATATAACTTTTACTATCGATCCACTTTTCTATTTCCCTCCTCTCGCTTAAGATCTCACTTTATGTACTAGTCGTCGTAGTAATAAAGTGAGAAAAGAGAAGAAAGAAGGCTTCTCACAATAATTTATAGTACCCAAAACTAAAAGCATGGGGAATGAAAATTTAAGGAATTGATTTTCATAGATACATCAATATGAATCAAAAGTGGGTTTAGTAATATGAGACAATGTTCATTCTACAAGGCTAAAGGGAAACGTAGAATGCAAAATAGCTTTTTATAATATCATCTCAATCTTATAAAGGATGTATAGAAAATAATTGGAAAAGAACACTTTATAATATTATGTTGATATTGATTGTCTCATGTTCTGAGCTGATTGATTTTTTTTTTCATTAAAAAAAAACTCCCCCTCTGATATTTTCTGAATTTTGGAGTTAATATAAATTCATTAAGATTAAGAAAATAATAGTTTAATATTTGAGTGTAATTGTTAGGATTGGACCAGAAAGAGACATGCAGAAACACATGGAAAGAGAAATGGAGGCAAATGCAAAGGACGGATGGGAGAGAGAAGAGGAATAAAGAGATATAAAATGAGACAACTGGAGCACTTTCTAATGGGGACTTCTGGTTTACAAAGCAGTCTAGCACCCTTATCAGCACATGCTCGCTTCACTGCAATGGTTTAATTTGCTGCTCTTTTTCTTTACAGAGACGTGTGGAAACAAGGGTTTTCTTTTGTCCTCGGTAATGAAAACAGCTGGTGGATATTCATTTTAAGTCATTTGCATATGGAGAAATAGGTTGCAAGATGATGAAGTTCAATGTTTTAGGAAAATATTTCCTTGTGTCCTTCTTGACTCTCTTCATGATCCAGAGTCCTCCAAACCCAGCCAAGGAAAGTGTACACCAGGGTGTCCATTAGTCTGGGAAGTGTAGCCAGGGACAGGCCAATGGAGTAACTGAGTCCTGACCCGTGAAAGGACTCCAGTCTTAGTAAGATTGGCAGGTGGCTGAGACCATGCATGAATATGCAGAGAGCGGGGTTGAGGGAATGACTACCCAATCCGTAATGACTGAATTACAATTTTAAAATGGAATGCGTTAGATAGTTATTATCAGTGTAATTATTCATAAATGTGCCTAATTATTCATAATTATTCAGAAGCATATTACTTCCCCGATTGCATTAAGTGTTCTCTGAGACCAATTACAATGTGATTCTAGTCGCAGGACTCGTGATGACTACCCCTTTTGTCTTTGTGGCTCCAGAGCTGAGTCCCTGGCCTGATGGCTTTGGGGTCCTTTGAGCCATATGGCCCTTTAAATACACACAACAAACCCCGGATTTTAAACCCAGCTGATTTCAAAGCCTCAGTTGCCTTTTCTCCTCCTTTTCCAGTCCCAAGCTTCTTTTATTTGGGTTCAGGCTGCTCCTTTGAGGGCATGCACTGCTGCTGTTTAATTAGGGCTCTCTTGTTGTCGTGCCTGCATTTGATATCTTAATAGCATTAGAAGGAAGTAGGCAGGAAATGAAGAATGCCGGGGCAGAGAGGTGCCATGGAGAAGCCGGAAGGTCTGCAAAACTTGATCCTCCTAAAAGCTGCTAACTTGCCAGTTCCAACTCCTGAAAATCCAGAGGGGGCCCTCAAGTGGGGACACAGCCATCTTTAACTGGCCAACACAGGGCTACAGCTCCCTGCCCTGCTACCTCACATTAGGTCTCCAAGGATAATTTCCAAATGGTGCTGCCTAGCTGACTATTTCCCTGCTATTTTCTGAAACAATCTCACTCTGACCCCAGTGTGGCAAACCATGAAGCAAGGACTCAGGCGTCTCAACGTCTCTTTGTGCAAAGGTTCCCGTGAACGCCTCGCTTCAGAGCCCTAGCCACAGCTCAATTTCTCCTTTTCTTTTTTCCCTCCCTGGAAAACATTACAGCAATTACCATATTGTGGGGTGGTGGCATTATCAAGTGCAAATTAGCATATAGATTAGTTCTGGGGGGCAGGGAGAAGGCGAGGTGGGTTAGGATCTTTAAAATCAAGAATAGCTATGCTCCAAACAGTGGCAGACTGAAATCTTCTAGGTCCTGGTTTACCTAACCATGACTGTGTCTTCAGTAATGGATCTGAGGGGTGTCAGCTCACAGTTTCTTGAGGAGCAAAACCAACCTGGTCTTGATTGCAGCTGAGAAATGCCTCAGAATTGTGTCCAGTAACAGGTCTCAAACCTGTCCAATGAACTTCAAGACTTCCCCCTGCTATTTTTTTCCCTTTCTTTTCTAATAAATGTTTTTTCTTGTACCTTTGGTGAAACTTTGCATAACAAATTAGCTTTCCCATTCAAGAATTCATTTATGCATTGTTCTATGATATTGCTTGCAGTCCGTCCCCCTGCCACACTATGTAACTACTCTCCCCATTTAAATCTCTAAAGGATTTCCCGTTTGCATTTGTTCATTTTCCCTGCCCTTTCCTGTCCTCCTGGCATCTCATCTTTGCTGTTAGACAAATGTAGCCTTTTGGTTTCCTATCATTGAAAGCTCCGAGGAGCTCATTCCTCATAGGTGTTGTTGATTATACAGTCTGGGCTGTTATTTGGAAGTGTGTTTGTCTAGACTAGAGAAACAAATTTGTAGACACTCATATGTATATAAGAAAGAGGTTTTTTCCTAAATGCTTCCTCCCTGCCCCCACTATCATGATACGAATTCTACCTTGCAAGTCCTGCTAGACCAGAGGATGTACACTGGTAAAGATAGGAACTGGAAATACAGGGCGGATGATCCCTTCAGGACCAGTGGTGTGAGTGGCGATACTGGGAGGGTAGAGGGAGAGGGGGTTGGAAAGAGGGAACCGATTACAAGGAACTATATGTGACCTCCTCCCTGGGGGACAGACAACAGAAAAGTGGGTGAAGGGAGACATCGGACAGGGCAAGATATGACAAAATTATGAGGGCTCATGAGGGAGGGGGGAGCAGGGAGGGAGGGGAAAAATGAGGACCTGAATGTACAAATGCGCTTTACACAATTGATGTATGTATGGATTGTGATAAGAGTTGTATGAGCCCCTAATAAAATGATTTAAAAAAAAAAGAAAGAGGTTTATATACAAGAGCAATTGAATATTGAGAAAACGTCCCAGCCCAGTCTAGATCAAGTCCATAAATACAATCTTGGCCCATATGTCCAATACCAATCTATAAAGTCCTATTCAGACTTATGAAATACATGCAATGTTGCCAAATGCAGGAGGATCACAGTCCAGTGAGTTGGAAGTCTTCTGGATCCAGTGGCATTGTAAGCATCTCAGCACTGGCAGGGGTCTCTACATGGCTTCTCCGGCTCCAGACGTCTGGTTACATGTGGTTTCTCCAGCTTCCAGGTATGTCCATGTGGTTTCTCCAGCTTCCAGGATCTAGTGCCATGTGTCTTGTCAGTAGAGAGTCTCCAACAGAGTGAGTTGAGAAATGTCTCCTGCCTCCAAGGAGGAAATACAGAGTTCCCAGGATTCTAAGAAGGCCATGCCCACACAGAGGTCTCATTTGCTATGATATGATTGACAGACCAGACTCCATTCCTTCACTCTTAATCCTCTCAAGTCCCAAATTGACACCAGATTATGTAACTACCACAGGAGGCAAGGTGACCTTTGGGAGTGTCTTGAAGCCAAGTTAGAAAGGTATCTTAGGGTGACAATCTCAGGGCTTCCTCCAGCTCTATTAGACCACTAAGTATGGGCTTCTAAAATTACCTCCTATACCTATTTTTCTCCCAGCCTAGTCTGGCAGAGCAGTCTAAAGGGGTAGCCAGGCACAGTTGATTTCTTCTGGACTCAGGGTGGAGGAGGCCGTGGTTCATGAGGGCCATTTGTCCTCTGGGCTAACTGCCTCCTTGAGTCCTGGCTCTAGATGGGAAGAGACCAAGTGTTGCAATGCTGATGGCCACTCATAAGCTTTTAAGAAGCCAGATGCTGCTCACGAAAATAGAAGGTAGAACATCATCATACGAATGCCAGTTGGCCTAGCTGTCCCCAGAGCACATGGACCTTAGCTTTCAGGTGCATTCACTCCCACAAGGTGTTTGGTTATGTCTAATAATCTTCCATAGTTGTGTCTCTTTTGTGTTCTTTAGTACCTTACTATATATGTGTACGTATAGCTGTATCAGCAGAACGTACAAATGCACCCACTTCTTTCTTTTTTTCTTCTTCACTCTACTGTATGTTTATTGTCCATCATCCTCTCTCACTCCCTTTACTCTATCTCTTCTTTTTTTAAAAATCATTTTATTAGGGGCTCATACAACTCTTATCACAATCCATACATACATCAATTGTGTAAAGCACATTTGTACATTCATTACCCTCATCATCCTCAAAATATTTGCTCTCCACTTAAGCCCCTGGCATCAGCTCCTCATT
>NW_022104553.1:5566857-5568991 GCF_000313985.2 Echinops telfairi
CCCCCCCCACTCACCACCTGCCAGGGACCCCCAGGATGTCATGGGGCTTGCAAAGGTTTGGGGGATTGTTGGGTATTGTCTGCTACCTCCTGCTGCCTTGTGCCTGTCTTGAGTGGGAGCTTAGCCACAATTCACCCTAATCCTTCAATCTTGCATAATTTATTCCCTCTCCCTCATTCCTGCCTTCCTCACCATCCTCCACAGAACCTTCATGTCCATGGCCTGGCCTTCCCCTGCACACCTGGGATCTTGCACTGTTACACAGTTGTCCCACATCCTCCATTGTGTATATGTTATAGAATGTGTATATGTTATAGAATTTGTATATGTTATAGAATTGTGTATATGTTATAGAATTTGTCTCAGTTGCCTTTTGTTCTTTTGTCCCTCTTGTGTGTCTTCTTTTGAATTGTATTGACTTTGTCCATAAGGTGTATTGTGTTTCTCTTTATCAGAATTAATATATGTCTACTAGAACTGCTCCTTTAGGTTTCTGAGGCTATAAAGCATTATAGACGCAGAAAGTCTCATCTTTCTTCCACAGAACCACCAAAGGATGACCTTTCGATTAGCTAACCAATGCCTAACCTACTATACTCTGAGATCTCCTATGAGTTGAAATCCACTAGATGGCAATGAGTAATATCGAGTTAATGATTTTTCCGCCCTCCCGCATCCCATACCTGGTAACTCTCAAATAACATTTCTTTCTGTGTGTAAATTTGTTCTTGACTTTTTGTAACAGTGATCTCATGCAGTATTTGTCTTTCTGTGATTGACTTATTTTCCTTAGAATAATGTCCTCCAGATTCATCCATGTAAAATGTTTTGCTTATGGAGTGAATGTTTCCATCTTTTACTTATTGTGAATATGCTGCAATGGACACGGGTGTACATATGTCTCCTTGTGTCACAGCTCTTATTTAGACATGAAGAATAATAATGCTGTTGGTCGTGAGCTCAATGTTAATGGATCAACAATGTATACGTATTGCATTAAAAAAATTGCTATTGAGTTGACTGCAAATGGTGACCCCATTTATGTCAGTGTAGAATTGTGCTCCATGGGATTTTCATTGGCTGTTTTATTTGATTATTAAGTACTTTAATTGAGGGCTCTTACATTCCTTATCACAATCCATAAATTCATCCATTGTGTCAAGCACATTTGTGCATATGCTGCCATCATCGTTTTCAAAGCATTGTCTTCCTACTTGAACCCTTCAGATCTTCTTTCTGAAACACCTCTGGATGAACTCAGACCTCTTGCCTTATGGTTAGCAGCTGAACATGGAGCATTTGTACCACTCATAAAGGGGTGATGCAGATGTTGTGGCCAGAGACTTGCAGGTATTCAATCCTGTATTTCCTTTAGAGGCAATGGTTCAGCAATGATTAACTTGGGAATTCATGGTGACTCTACTCCTGTAAGCCCCAGTGGTACAGTGATTATGTATTGGGCTGCATTCCAGAAGGTTAGCAGTTCTAAACCACCAGCCACTCCTCAGGAGAAAGATGAGGCTTTCTACTCAAATAAAGAGTTACAGTAAAAGTTACACATAAAAAACACACACAGGGGCAAGTCTACCCTGTATTATAGGGTTGCCATGAGTTTAGTTGGTTTGTTACTCCTGTCAAAATTTAAAGTCTCAGAAACTCAAAAGGGAAGTTTTGTTCTGTCCTATAGAATCATCATGAATTGGAATCAACTTAATAGCAATAAGCCCTGATGGCATAGTGGTTACACATTGGGCTGCTAACCACAGGGTCAGCAGTTCTAAACTACCAGCCACTCTGTGGGAGAAATACGAGGTTTTTTACTCCGGTAGAGAGTTGCATTACACTCTTGGAAACCCACAAGGGCAGTTCTATCCTGTCACTATGAGTCGTAACTTCTCAATGGCAGTGAGCTGAGTGAGTGATAGCAATGCGTTTAGTTTGGGAATTTTAATAGAATACCCACTACAAATAATGAGAATTTACTATGCTAGATCTACAATCTTTGAGAAAAATGCCTGGATCATGTTAAGTATTCATTGAAAATATGTTAGTTGGAATAATATTTAGTTTGAATCTCCAGGTCCTGTAGCTTTCATTGCTTGTACTATCTGTGATGACCTATATGACAGGCTTT
>NW_022104553.1:5569730-5571094 GCF_000313985.2 Echinops telfairi
AAATATTACATTTAACCAGTTTACAGCTATATCACAGATTGATTAGCTAAGGTTAAAATTTAGAAGAAACATTACTAAGGATTTTGTAGAGAGCTCTGGTGGCATAGGGGATTATGTGTTGGTCTGCTAACTTCAAGGTCAGCAGTTTGGAACCACAAGCCACAACAAGGAAGAAAGATGAGGTTTTGAGTCTCAGAAACCCCCAGGCTTAGTTCTAGTCTGTCCTATAGGGTCACTAGGAGATTGAATCGACTTGATGGCTATGGGTTTGTTTTTGAACTTGAGGATTTTATATGGTCTATGACTGGAGAAGGTCCATGGTTGGGTGCTGTGTGTGTGTGTGTGTGTGTGTGTGACATCATGAGTCTCCTTGGTGGGTGATACCACAAATAGTGACACCACTGCGGACACACATACCTCCACTGTGCCCTGTGGTTGGGAGTTGTGGTATTCTCACCAGTCTCTGTCTCTCAAGGTCCCTTCCAGCAAATCAACACCTCTGTCCTAGAGAAGCCAAATGTAGCTCATCTTAAGATCATTTGTGTATGAATTTCCCTTGCTGTCCTAAAAAAAGGCTTTTTCTTTTGAAGGTAGAATTTAAATACCCTCCCTAGCCAGATGAAAGGGAGCAGGCTGAGCATGTATCATTTGGGGAAACTGGGACAGGATGTAAGCAGAAGTTTGGGAACACTCTGGTTAGCAGTCTTGGAAACGTCACCGAGGCAGTTCTTCCTTGTCCTAGAGCAGTGGTCCTCAACCTTCTTGATGCCGTGACCCTTTAATACAGTTCCTCATGTGGTGGTGACTCCCCTAACCATAACATTATTTTTGTTGCTATTGCATCACTGTCATTTTGCTGCTGTTATGGATCGTCATGTAAATATCTGATATGCAGGATGTATTTTCATAATTATAAATTGAACATAATTAACGCATAGTGATGAATCACAAAACAATGTGTAATTATATATTGTGAAATATTTATTTCTAATGACAAATAAATGAAATTTTGTCTTGCAGCATCGTGTAGCATAGGTAACAGTCTTCACACCGGGTACTCGTATGTGGGTGTATCTGATAGAGGAGCGGTGTCTCGGTTCCTAAGACCTTCAGAAATAGGTGTTTTCCCATGGTCTTAGGCGACCCCTGTGAAAGGGTCGTTTGCCTCCAAAGGACTTGCGACCCACAGGTTGAGAACCGCTGTCCTATAGGGTTACTATGAGTAGGCATTGCCTTGGGCAGTGAATTTGGTTTGAGTTAGCAAACTGCTCTTTTTCATTGAGCTCCATGATCAGCAGGGCTCCCTTTTGGGTGACTTGGTGGAAATCCATATAACTTTAATTTTATGATGAAAACATATCCCA
>NW_022104553.1:5572277-5573778 GCF_000313985.2 Echinops telfairi
TGAGTCAGATTGACTTGATGGAAGTGAGTTTGTTTGTTTGATGGCCACCGTGGGTTAGGTTTTGAGTTTCTGAATGCCAAGAGGTCGGAGGTTCAAACCCACTAGTCATTGCGCTGGAGAAAGATATGGTTGTGTGCCTCTGTAAAGATTTATAGTTTTGGAAACCCTTTATAGGGTTGCAAGAGTCAGATTCAATTGGATGGCAGCTTCCCCCCCCTCCTATTTTATAAATTTTCTTGAAATTTCTTAATTCTAATGAAAACATTGATGTTCTAATTCATAAAACAGAGTCATGGACACCATCTACTTAGTTTTTGACTTTTGAGGAAAGGAGGCATAAAGCATTTAAATAATTTACTTAAGGTGGTAGAGCTAGCTAGTGGCAAAACATGAGCTAGAAGTTACTCAGTTCTGTCTGTGATCATTTTAGAAGGGAAGGATGCTAAATTTCCACTGGTGCAGCCCATTGATCAGTTAAAACCCTGTGAAAAGTGCTATTAAACCTTGTGTTTCTAGTTCGTACTGAACCACAGAGCAAATCCAAAATGCACTTGATAAATCCTGCAAATAACAAGAGCATTTTTCCCCATTAAATGGAGGTAAGGGACATATTTAATTTTAGGTAGGAAGAGTTATGCCTGAGGCATTATGACCATCTCTGAATCTGAATTGCTACAGATGGAGAATCCCTTGAAGGTATTTAAAAATTGTTATGATTGTGGTTGATTATTTTAGTAATAAATTCATTTAATGACTGTTGGAACATTTTGCTGATATCTTTTAATGGTGAGCATTCTAACTAGAGTGCATACTGTTCTTGCTGTAAGGGGCCATCAAGTCAGTTCCAAGTCATAGCATCCCTACAGAAAACAGAATGAAGCACTGACCAATTCTAAGCCATCCTCACAATTGTTGTCACATTTGAGCCCATCATTGGAGCCACTGTGTCCATCTGTATGTCCAGAGTCTTCCTCTTTTTGCCTAAGCCTCCACTTTACCAAGCATGATGTCCTTGTCCGGGGACTACTTTCTCCTGATGACGTAGCCAAAGGACATGAGGCGAAATACGTGACTGCATACTAATTAAAATATATCTTTCATATCCACTATTGTATTATACAAAGTGTAGTAATGTATTTTCAAATATGAATTGCAAGTGTACAATATGAAATGATCGTCATCATTTATTGAGTATTGTGGAAGGTAAAACGGTGTTCCTACTTGTTATAAAGCGTAATCAACAAGCCTATGTTTTTAATGCGCTTATTTTTATTGATATTCTGTTCAATGGTACATTTACCTCTTGACCAAAGCTTAATTAAAAAACAAAGCAACAGAACGTCCATTGATAGTAATAAAAATATTAAATCTGAGAAAGAAGCATTTCTAGATTCATCATTTATGATGATTACTTGGTTTTGGTGAGTTTCCCATATGAAAAAACAGAACAAAGCAATAGAGTAAACCCAACTTCGTTCAAGGGCTTGTTCTTAGTTGAATG
>NW_022104553.1:5575172-5576271 GCF_000313985.2 Echinops telfairi
GCTTGTTTACCTTCAAGCCTTTAAGACTCTAGACGCTATATCTTTTGATAGCCGGACACCATCAGCTTTCTTTACCACATTTGCTTATGCACCCATTTGTCTTCAGCGATCATATTGGGGAGGTGAGCACACAATGATATGATGTTTTGTTCTGTGATGCCTGATAACTGATCCCTTTGACACCTCGTGATCACACAGGCTGGTGTGCTTCTTCCATGAGGACTTTGTTGCTTCTGAGCTAGATGGCCGCTTGTTTACCACAATTATTCTTATGATTAAGGTCATTGTTGGAACCATTGTGTCTATACATCTTGTCATAGATCTTCCTCTTTTTCTCTGCCCTTGTGCTTTACCAAGCTTGATGTCCTTTTCCAAGGATTGGTCTTTCCTGACAAGATGTCCAAAGTCGGTGAGATGAACTTTCTTCATTCTTGCTTCTAAGGAGCATTCTGGTTGTTCTTCTTTCAAGAGAGATTTGTTTATTCTTTCAGCAGTTCAAGGTACTTTCTTCTTCTTCTTTTTAATCCAAGGTACTTTCAACATTCTTTGCCAGCAACACAATTCAAATGTATCCAAAACCAGGCTTACTGACTCTTCTTCTGTCTTCCTTATTCAATGTCTCGCTGTATGAGGTGATTGAAAATACTTTGGCATGATAGACTCCCCAAATCCTGTTTTAACCAAATTTTAAACAAACCAAAAATCCTTTATTCTCAGTGTTCTTTAAATAGTCATCTTCTGTTTGAACATTAGAATAGTTTAAAAAATTGAAATAAGTAATTACCTCTTTTGTGCTTCATAAGGATCTCAGATGGCATAGTGGGCCATCCTGGATGGCCCATACATGTTGGGCTGGTAACTGCAAGGTTGCCATTGCAAATCTACCAGCCTCACAGTAGAGGAAAGGTAAAGGTGTCTGTCCTGTAAATATTTACAGTGCCAGAAGCCCCATGTAGCAGTTTGACTATGTCCTAGTAGGGCCACTATAATTTTTAATCGATTTGGTAGCAGTTTGGGCCACAGTGGGATGTGCTTCTTGGGTCATATAGAGCTGTGGACATTGGCCAACCATGTTATGCCAACAATATTTAATTACATA
>NW_022104553.1:5577108-5585959 GCF_000313985.2 Echinops telfairi
GATTTTATATTCCAGATTCGGCTATTATCAGCTCATATAGCAGCATTATTATACAACTTTAGACCAAAGGATGTATTCCTGTGCTGTGCCTTAGCTAGGATTTCCTTTCTACCTATTATTATGCCTTTTATATCTATTCGATTTTTTAGTCCACTTTCATCAGTAGCAAACATAAAATCCAAATCTGCTGCCATTGAACCACTTCAGACTCACAAATGACCCTCTGTAGGGTTTCTTTTCTTCTCTTTTTTCTTCTGTATGCTCCATTAATTTTAATATATAAATTAAAGGCTCTGTGGTTTTCTTATCTTATTATTATTTTTAAAAACATTTTATAGGGTGTTAATACAGATATCCTATCATTGCATACTTCGATCCTATTAAGCAGTATTGTACAATTGCTACAACCATCAGTTTCACGTAGGGTTTCTAAGACTAAAAAACTTTACAGGAGCAGCTAGCTCCATCTTTCTCCTACACAACAGCTGGTGGGTTTGTTTATCTCTGTGTCCCTCCCTAAGCAGTAAGGAAGGCATATTCAGAGAAAAAGATGACACAGGGTAGGAGCAGGTTAATTTTGAAATACTTCTTAACAGGTGGAGAGTGAGCACTTGTGACCGAGAAAGTAGGAAATAACCATTGCTATCACAAGCTCTTTGCTTACTCTTTGTAGACAGTTGTACATAAAAGGGTTCTCACTCATGTTTCTTCCTTCCACTGCTGTCCAATCCATTCCAACTCAAAGTGACCCAATAGGACAAAGTGTAATCCCCAATACAGGTTCAGAGGTTGTAAATCTTACAGAAGCAGACAGCCTAACTTTCTCCTGCCAAGTGGCCAGTGGGTTCAAGTCACTGAAATCACCAGCGTTTTGGTTAACCCATGGAACCACCCGTTTAACAGTTACAAATATTCCTTTCTATCAGCTTCATCAGTCTTTAGTTAGGATTGTCTGTTAATATACAGGTTGCTCAGTTAAAATGGAATTTCAGGGAAACCATGGGCTTTTTTTGGTCTGTCCCAAGTGTTGCATGAAATACACTGTGTTAGTCTGGGTTGACTAGAGAAACAAATGTGTAGACACTCATGGGTATAAGAAAGAGCTTTATATACAAGAGCAGTTGAATATTGAGACACCATCCCAGCCCACTACTAATCAAGTCCTTAAGTCCAATATTAGCCCATATGTTCAATACCAATCTATAAAGTCCTCCTCAGACTCAAAAAACACATGCAATGATGCCAAATGCAGGAAGATCACAGGGCAGTGGGTTGGAAGTCTTCAGGATCCAGTGGCATTGTAAGCATCTCAGCTCTGGCAGGGGTCTCTGCATGGCTTCTCTGGCTCCAGAGATCTGGCTCCATCAACCTCTCTCCATGTGTCTCCTCCACAGAGATGTCTCACAGGGAGTGAGCCAAGTGAGTGAGTATTTCCCTCCTCCAAGGAGGAAATACAGGATTTCCCAGAATCCTCAGGAGAAGTCCATGCCCACACAGAGGCCTCTTTGTCTATATCCTGATTGACTGGCTAGACTCCACCCCTACACTCTTAACCCTCAAATTGACACCAGATTATGTAACTACCACATACGCAAACACTAATATTTCATCTTGTTTATTTTAAATTAAAATTTAATGGAGTTCCGTATTTTTATTTGCTGAATCTGACAACTCTACCTTGAGCACCCTTGTCATATTTCTGCTCATTTCTTTGGCCTTAGTATATCATCAAGAGTGCCCGCAAAACCAAACCTACTGCCATCGAGTTGATTCAAACTCATAGAGACTCGAGACAGGATTTTGGAGACTGGAAATCCTTACAGGAGCAGACAGCTTCATCTGTCTCTCGATCACCAGCTAGCTGGTGGATTTGAACCACCAACTTGGTGGTTAGCAGCTCAATGCTTAATTCGCCGGACCAGCAGGTTTCCTTTGGTGCCTACTACAGTCTGCAAAAGCATAAAAGTGAAAATGCTTTTAGACTTCTGTCCCAATGAGAGTCGCTTATATTCGTTATATATTAAGCTAGTTAAAAACTAACTAGCTGTAAATGGGTAAATCATTTGACATTGCCGGGCCTCAGAGCCCTCATTTGTTAAATGAGGGAATAGAGCTATATGCTTTCAGAGGTCCCCTCCAGCTCTAAATGTCTATAATTTTAGGAAATGTTTCTGAAAGGGACATTTAAGAAAGCATAGATTACCAAAGTGTTAGAAAGCACTTAGCTATTTTTGTAGTTTGGATAAAAAAATATAAGCTGTCAGTTCTTAGGAAGCTTTATTACCTCCACTTCTTAGCAAAGGCTGAGCCTTGATATCATTATGGTGCCCTTAATGAGGACTCCCTAATTTAGGAGGGCGTTCATGATGATGAGCACTTAAAACGATCACTGATTTGAGCAATGGTTTAAGTCTTAATGGGCGCTGAGAATGAAGGCTGAGTGATTACTTTTTCCTATGCTGGTGGTGTTGATGTTTGCACTGCTAATTGTACTTAATTTACTGTGAAGTTTTTCTACAGATTCCTGTTGCTCTGAGTGATGGTGCTGCTGGGCGAGGCATTGAACTTGGAGACTGTAGCCCATGACATTTAATATGGAAGGCAAACCTGAATTTAACTTTAGGATATTTATTAACAGGCATTCACTGTTCCAGGAGTTAGTCTGGGGTTTTTGCATCCACCAAGTATGGTACTTAGGCATGTAAATAATTGTGTAAACATCCAGGACTTGATAATGGGGCCCAGGAGTCTTTAAAAAGAGTAACTAATGATTCCTCAAAAATGGTCTTGGACAAATGTGTATAGATTAGTGATCACCAGGGCTTAATGGGAGGGAGAGGAAAGAATTATTGTTGAATGGGTATTGAGTGTCTGTCTGGGGTGACAGGGAAATAATGAAAGCAAATGATGGTGATGGTGGCACGATATGGTGAATATAGTTAGTGTCATTTAATTACACATTGCCATGATTAAAATGATAAATCATTTAGATATATATAGCCAAATAAAAACCAAACCCACTGCCATCGAGTTAATTCCAACTCATAGTGACTTTGTAGGACAGAGTCAAACTGCCTCTGTGAGTTTCGGAGATGGTAACACTTTTCTCTTTCTTTATTGTGAAACACAATGTACAAACACACGAAACAGGTAACAGCAGGGAGTCTGCTGGCCTCAAAAGTTGGCAAGGAAGCCAGTGGTCCAAGAAACATTTTTTGGAGTATAAGACATATCTGTATCAGTGCCCAGGGGTGAGAGAGGCCGTCTGGAGCCTCTCTGCCCAGAACCAGGAGCACTCTGGGAAGCCCTCACTGACAGCCAGTCCAGAGACAGAATACTGACTCAGGTAAAACCCGACGTCTGAAAGCTTCCCCTTCTTGGTGAGGAAGAAGGACAGACTATAGAACTCTTTATGGGAGTAGAAAGGCCCATCTTGCTCTTGTGGAGCAACTGATGGTTTTGAACTGCTGCCCTTGAACTGCTGGCCTTGAGGTTTTGAACTGCTGGCCTTGAGGTTAGCAGCCAGATGCGCATTACCACTACACCACCAGGGTGCCCTTTATGCATTTATTTCAAGTGAAATAACTTGTCCTGGAGTTCTTTTTAAGAACTGATGGAAGCTCATGTTGGGAGTCAATAGGTGGTGGAGATCCTGAGGGGCTGAGTGTCAAGAATTGAAGGGCAGAGGAGACAATTCCAGGAGGAGTGGGCAATGGAAAATGTCTTTGTTCGTTCAGAAAGCTTGCCAGAGCGCCATGCCGAAGTCAAGAACCTGGAACGTGGGCTTGAAGAAGAGACCTGGGATCAAATCTGTGCTAAGCAGTAAAAGTCACAGAGAGATGGGCAGCATGTCTCAGAGATAGAAGGCTTTCTCCACTGTGCAGCATTGCACCTTGAATCCCTCAGTAAATCCTAATCATGTCCATAAAAATACAGTAGCAAGCTCTGCTTACGCAAGTGAGTCAATTTCTCCCGCCTCATGGTCAATATTATAAAAAGTTTCAATCCCTCCCCAAATGGAGGATGTGGGCAGACACTGTTCGCTACTCCTCTAATCTCAACGTCCCCCTTCTCTTTGTTAATTGCCTTCTAATTTCATTTGGGATGGCAGTGTGTCAAGTTTCTGATGATGGCCTATGCTTGGGCCAATTGGCCAAGCAGTTGTGAGAATTTTACTTCTCATCCTTTGCCACTAGAACTGGCAATGTAACTTTATTCTGGCCAAGAAGACCGGAGAAGCTCTGTGCTAGCAATTCCCCATCCAAGCAGATGGAGTGGAAGGTACCATCCCTTCCTAAAGGATGGTGGTGGTTCAGCAGTAGAATTCTTGCTTTTTATGCAAGATACTTGGGTTCAATTCCTGGCCATTGCTCCTCAGGCAGCACCACCCCCTGCCTTTCAGTAGAGACTTGCATGTTGCATAGACTGAGAGACTAGGAAGAAACATCTGCTGATCTACGTCTGACAATTAGTCAATGAGGACCGTATGGATCACAATGACCTACTCGGCAGGACTGAACAGCCTTTTATCCCATTGTATGTAGGATCGCCATGAGCCAGGGCAAGGAAATGGAAGCTAAGAACAGTAAATCCCCCTTTCAACGTTTCTCTTCGTTGCTCTCCTGGCATTGAACTGCAATGTGTGCGAAGCTGCATGAGGTGACAGGCCAGCAGGAGAGGGAAGAACTATGGGAGAACGCTTGCTTTCATTGGTAACACACAGATGACGCGGAATCTCTAACCTTTTATGTTTTGTTTTATCAGGCCCAACTCAGTTCTGACTTTTGGGCTGCCTCATAAAAGGAGCTAGTTACTCTTCCAGGGAATAGCACTGTGGAAATAGAAAGTGGCAGACGTAAGTACAGACAAAAAGTGACATTAACTGAGAAAATCTCTCTCCTGGAAATAAACCAAAAGTCTATGTGCTTCCTTGGTTTAAAGGGCTTCTTGGTCAGAGTGAATCACATATGTGTCCTGCAGGCGTTATTTTTTAAATTAATTTTCTGCCAACTATGTGGAGATGTATGAAGAATAATGTACAGTAAGTCCCATAGAATGTACTTAGAAGTAATAGAATTGATCATACATCTACGTTGTGTTTATATGGACAATGGTTATCTTTATCTAGTGTGGTAGTTAGGGATTGTGTTAGTCTGGGTACACTAGAGAAACAAATCCACAGAAACTCATGTATAAGAGAGGTTTATATAAAGGTTAAGAGCACATCAAGAAAACATCCCAATCCAGTGCTGCCCAAGCCCACAATTCCAACATTAACCCATGTCCAACACCAATCCACAAAGTCCTCCTCCATCTCACAATGCACTGATGCTGACTGCAGGAGGAAAGCCGAATCGGTGAGTGTGTAAGCAACTCAGCACTGGCAGGGGTCTCCACATGGCTGCTCCAGCACCCAGAGCTGCATCGGGGTAGGTCCATGTGGCTTCTTCTTGGGGATGTCTTGCAGGAAGTGAACCTTGCCAGCTGAAGCAGGAAATTGGCTAAGGCAGCTGCACCCTGGTGCGACCATCACAAAGCAAGAGACCCGAAAACTAGAAAGGCGAGGCTCACCGAGCCATTTATCTCTCCGCCCTTCAATTAACCCCACATGTGTTTATCAGCCAGGTTGGCACAATAAACTTTAACTAACTCAGGGATTGTTTCAAGTAGGCACTCCTGGTTAGGGGCAGAGTCACACCTGCCAATCAAGTCACAGCCTGATGACATCTCTGTGATGTTATAAGTCTTTTGTATAAGGGTAAAGGATTCTGGAAACTGCCACTTCACCTTCCTGCTTGCTGGAAGTCTGCTGCTGACCCTGAGAGCTGTCAGTGCCTCCCAGGTTTGCACCAACTTTAAACTTGCAAGACTCTGTACTCGCTGGCCTGTGATCTTCCTGTGTCCTACTTCATCGGCCTGCAGCTACATGAGTCTTATAGACTAGCATCAGACTTAATAGACTTAAGCTGGACTGGGATGGGATACTTTCTTGATATAAAATTACTTCTTGATATAAAGCTCTTTCTTATCCATAGAGGAATGTCACCAGATTTAACACACCTAGTCGGACCCAACCACTTTAGATTATTCACCTAAACCCCAAAGCTGTGGCTTGTCTCTGAATTAAAGTTGTTCTTTATTTTTCTCTGAAGAGTGTATAAGGAGTGAGAAACAAGACAATTAATTTAACTGGGCCCAAGCAAGGCAAGATTTATAGCTTACGATATCAGCTTGCCTGGGCTGGGCATTTCTGGGGAATGAGGAGCCAGTTCTTGGGTGATGGGCGCTACCTTCCCCCTCCAAAGCTTTCTAAAGAGTCAGAGCAGCAAGTCTACTCCTCCTCACACACCTTAGTACCGGTGCCCTGGCAGATTCTTTACAACATGTTTCTTTGATATAAAGCTCCCATGAACTGTATCACACCAGCCCATGCCCCCAGGCTACTGGGAAAACATTGTAAGTGTTGAAAGTTTAAGCGAAATAATGTACTTTTAATGAGCTCATGAGTGTTGCAGATCAAACGCATCACCACAAGGTAAAAAGTTCAAAAAGCCCGTTCCATGCACAGTGAGTCTGACCAAAAGCAGCTCTCCTGATCTTTCTGACAGATTTTGTAAGAGCATGTGAAGGTTTCTGACCTTCAACAGTACACTTCAGCAGGGTTTGCCGCCCCCTTTCCTTCCATCACACAGACAGGACTGACTTGGTGAGGGGGGATTTATTAGCAGGGGAAATACAATGCTTTGCAGGTTTGTGGTGCTGAACATTTCAATGTCTGCAAACATTTGGCAAAGTTATAGGGGTGGCCGGACAAAACATAGAGGCAGAGGCACACAAACAATATTCATCTTAGAGAACCAAGGCTTTGTTCCAACTGCATCTACTTCACAGAAATTTCAGTTAGAATGATGTCTCTTCTCTGCTTAACATTCTCCCAACAGCTTCCAGTTTCCTTTAGGGCAGCAGTTCTCAATCTGTGGGTCGCGACCCCTTTGGGGGTCGAATGACCCTTTCACAGGGGTTGCCTGATTCATAACAGTAGCAAAAGTATAATTATGAAGTAGCAATGAAAATAATTTTATGGTTGGGGGTTATCACAATATGGAGAACTAAACTATATTAAAGGGTCGCGGCATTAGGAAGGTTGAGAACCACTGCTTTAAGGACACTATACTTCTTAGCATAGTGCTGAACCTGAAACATGCTTCTGTTCAGGAACTTACTGCATTTTATTGGATGAGTGTGGCAGTTACATCATCTGTCAACTTGCGAAGAAGTGGAGTCTAGCCTCTCAATAAAGCTCATAGTCAATGAGGCTTTTGTGTGGGCATAGAATTCTCAGGATCCTTGGAACTCTTATCTTTCTTCCTGGAGGTGGGAGACACTCTGCTACACATTCCTATTGACAAGCCACACAGAGCTGCACTGATAGAACCAGACCCTGAAGCTGGAGGAGCCACGTGGAGGCCTACCAGCACTGAGAAGCTTCCACCACCACTGGATCCACAAGACTTTCCACCCCCTGACCTGTGATCTTCCTGAATTCTGCATCATTACATGGCTGTGTGAGGTTAAAGCAGAATTTAAGGACTAGTATCGGACATATGGGCTAATATCAGACTTATGGACTTGATCTAGACTGGCCTGGGATATTTTCTCAATAATCAATTGCTCTTTTATATAAAGCACATATGAGTGTCTATAAAATTGTTTCTCTAGTCAACCCGGACTAACACAATGAGTTAGTTAGTTGCTTAAAGGACCATTTTTCTCATTGAATGCTTTGAGTTTATCTTTGTGTTCTTAGCGTCCAATACTCTGTTAACACTTTATTGAGCCAACTACATGAACTCCTAAGTCACATGCCATTTTTTTGGCATGGGGGAGCAGAGCACTGAAAACTCAATTAATCCATCTGACACATTTACAAGGAAAAATCCCATTTTTTCTTCTAATTTTTTTCTTACAGGTAGGCCTTTTCCCAATTAAAACAAAACAAAACAAAGTAAAACAGAAAAACAATAAGTAAACCTTGCTGCATCTTAGCAGAAAATAACTATGATAAAACTCAACGTGAGATAGATTCTTTCCATGCCATTATTAGGATTTAGTTTTGTTCCAATGGGTGTTAAACTTGCAATGAAAAGAAAACGTGCCATTCTCTCATTTTTTCAGCCCCCCTTTTTCTTCCTACCCCCTTGGCATTATTCCTAGCCATGTATCTGAGACTGCTAATCCATGTGTGATGTGTGTTGGTTTTATAGTGTAATTTCTTCTGTAGCGATTCTTTGACCAAACTGTGGGTACTGTTAACATTAATTTATATTTGTCTCCTCTTGTATGTGTGTGTAGTGTGTTTGTGAGGATGTGTGATTTATAATCTGACCGTGTCATGGGGTTCGGTTTGGCTGTAATTTAACCCCCCTCCCTGATTTTTATTTATTTTTGTACCGTGCTGATTAAATAAAATGCACTGACCATCCAAAAAAAAAAAAAAAACTCAACATGAAAAATAATCAGCATACATAATCATTACTCTAATTAAAATATCCATGTGTTAGGCCGGGTTTACTAGAGAAACGAATCCAGTGACCCTGATATATGTGTAAGAAAAAGTTGTATATCAAGACATAATTGTATATCAAGAGAGCATTCCAGCCCAGTCCGATTCAAGTCCATAAGTCCAACACTAGTCCATATGTCCCTCTTCAGACTCACACAGCCACTTGCAGTGATGCAGAATGTAGGAAGATTGCAGGCTGGTGGGTGCAGTTGTGTGGATTCAATCGTGCTGGCCAGATTACAGGGCTTGCATAGGTCTCAGTGTGGCTCTTCAACAGGAAGGTGAAGG
>NW_022104553.1:5586403-5605796 GCF_000313985.2 Echinops telfairi
CAAATGCATTGGAACAATTTATATAAATTCCCATTGGTGGCAAGTTCCACTGGTGGTAAGAAGTAGGGCCTAGGATTGGATTCAGGTCTGCCTGAAAAACTGGGTTTCCCAAGCCTTAACTGTTAGGATCAGACAAAGAGATTAAGAGACATAAATACAGTCACTCACTCACTCACTCACTCACTCGTTTCTGTTGGAATGATGAAAAAAAAAAAAAAGGAAATCAAAAGGTTAGGATGGCTGCACCACATTTTGTTAGTTGTTATCAAGACAACCCCAACTCAGAATGACCTTACGTGTGATATGAAACAATGTGTTAGCCTCATAACAGCATGCATGTTTGAGCCCATTGTTGCAGTCCTGTGCCAGTCCATCTCCCTAGGGTTCTTCCTCTTTTCTTTTGACCCTCTACTTTACCAAGCATGATGCCCCTTCCCAGAGACCGGTCTCTCTTGGTAACGTGTCCAGTATACGTGATTTCAAGTCTCATCGTCCTTGCTTCTAAGGAGCATTGTGCCTGTCCTTCCCCTAAGACAGAGTTGTTCGTTCTTCTGGTAGCCCGTGGGTGTTCAATATTCTTTACCAAGGACATCAAGTCCTCTTCATTTTTCATGATTCATTGCCCAGCTTTCTTACACATATCCCATTTCCCCGAAAATAAAACAAATGTCTTATATTAATTTTTACTCCCAAAGATGCGCTACGTCTTATTTTCAGGGGATATCTTATTTTTCCATGAAGAAGAATACAGTACACATTTATTGTTTATTGTTTTATTAAGAGACCTTGCACTTCCTGTCTGCTCCAGCTGCACTGCGGCCAACAGTGAGCTGGACGGCGGCGCCCACCTCTACGGTCCAGAGTCCAGTTAGGTAGCTTTGGGGGGGCCTTATTTTTGGGGGCATGCCTTATATTTCAGCGAGAGGCAAAACTGTAAGTAGGTCTTATTTTGGGGGGATGTCTTACTTTCAGGGAAACACGGTATGAAGCTATTGAAAAGACCCTATCTTGGGTTAGGCACACATTGGCTTTGTACCATTGGGAATGTAATTAATGTTATCGAGTGGTACATATAAAATGTTGTAAGTGCAAAAGCTTATATATATAAACAAAACTTAAGTAATTAGAAAAATGACTACATATTATATATATAAATATCCTTGACAAAATTAGAATAATTTAGAATCAGGTGTAAAACAAAGGAATCTTAATTTTTTTTTAAATGCTGGATAGTTTATTTGTGAAATTCCAATTCTCAGAGTTTCTCTTAATTTTTTTATTACATAAGCAGGTAGACCTCACCTTCAGAAGAATTTGAACTTCCCTTGGGAGATCTAGTGGGAATTTACTTCTGATTCAGGGCTTCTCAGATGGTTGTTCTCATACCACACCACCAGTAGCACTGGGGTCATGTTCAAAATGCAAATAAGAGGATCTCACCCACAGTTAATGAATGAGAATATCTGGAAGTGTTTCCCAACTATCTGTATTTTAATAGTCTTCCCAACAATCTGAATCGGAATGCCTACCAGAACTTGGGAAACTGATCGAGTTGGTAATTGTAAATATATCCATGCTCCAGAGAGGGAGAGATTTCTAAATGGTTATCAGTCATTCACAGTTCTGTATGAACGGAAAGTGTGCAATTTCTGCCTCTGGGAGGCTTGGAGGGGTGAAAACAGCATTGCAGAGAGGCAGAAGGGATCTGTGGAGTTAGGCAGGGAAGCAGAGTAAGCAAGAACAATCTCTACAACTTCCCATTTTAGCCTCAGGCCAGCCTTGCCTATGTTAGCTCCTGCCTTTTTCCCCAAGAAGTAAATGTCAAAAAGTAGTTTACTTTGAAGGCATCCTACGTATTTAGCACCTCAAACAGCTAGAGTCCCACCAGACAGTTTTATAATGTAATTTACCTCTTACAAGAAAGTTCACTTTGCCCGGGTAGAATTTGATTGGCCAAATGTGAGTTTCACAAAGGAGGTCTGCTGAAACAATTTCTTGCTTTTTGAAGGTCAAGTTAATTGACTCTTTTAAAAACTCTGGTTCCTTTGAACTCCGGTGTCACTAAAAGGATGGAGCACCGAGTTGTCAAAATAGCAGTGTGACCAGGGATTCCTGTGGTTTAAAAACTTAAATGAAAGCTTGTAGTCTTACTTTATATGGGTACAGTACAAATGGACATATTAATTCAGAGCCTTATTTATTCAAGCTATATTCATAGTGAGGCAATTATGATTTAGGCACATGCTGGGGATACAGTGAAGAACACAATAGGATGCTGATGCCTAAGGGGGCTTCCAGTTAAGTGAGAAATTTAGTCATAATTAACATGTGCATACAATATTCTCCATCAGAGATGTTTCTGGCTGAAGTATGCTTACATAGCTGCCAATAAAGACGGACACTCTTATTTATAAGAGGATCAAGGTCATGCCAAGGAAATAACTATCACCTTGAGTATTTTAAACAGTGGGAACTTAACATAAGGGATTGATTCTGTAGGTGACAGAAGAACTGAACAGATAAACCAGGACAAGGGGGCTTCTCAGTCATTAGCAACATGAGGAAGGGCTGTGAGCACATGAGGAAAACATGGTCTCATTAGACCTCAGAGGTGGCATCAATGGAATGTAGGTTAAAACCACAGTGTGGTTACTAAAGATGAAGCAGATACAGAGAATCATCGGTTTCCTTCTTCTTAGACTCCAACCTTCTGCCAGTGCCTCTCACCCAGCAAAGCTACGTGAAAGCCAGGAGACAAGGGAGACTTGGAAAACATCACTCTGTGTGGTACAGAGTGGAGCAGGGGAAAGGTGGGAATGAATCTGAGAGCCAACAGGTTGATACTTGGGAAACTAAGTATCTCTGAAGGAATTCCCCGCCAGGTGTATCAGGATCACTGGTGGCTAGGGGTTGGGCTGTGATCTGCATGGTTGGCGGTTCAAAACCACCAGCCGTTCTGTGGGAGACAGACTGAACCTTTTATTCCGTAAACGGTGACAGTCGCGGAAACCCACAGGAGGTCCCTCACTATGAGTCAGTATTGGTTTGATGCCAGGGAGCGTGTCTCAGAGTAAGAGAGTGGTTTGAAGAGGTTAGGATGGCTCCCTGGGGAGGGACACAGCCCCATCAACGGTGACGCTGTCTGGTGGGCACCATCCAGGCCCCTTTCATTACTAAGATGCTTGGACTCTGTCTTAGCTGGTGGTCTCCCTTCCCTTAAGTCACCTTCTACTCAGTGTTATTTTTCACCCACCGTGGGTGGCACCTAACTTCTAGTTCCAGAGGAAATCAGTCTGAGACGAGTCCAGGCAGACTGAAACAGATTTATCTCTTTGAGGCTCAGCAGAGGAATATTTAGCTCAATGCAATAAAACGGAGACATGGTGGCCTTTAAAGCAAGCAGATTATGGGTGAAACGATTGGCTTCTCAAGGTGGCACAAACAGTTAAGCAATCGACTGCTAGGCGAAAGGTTGGGGTTACAAACCCACCTAAAGGCACTTTGGGAGAAAGGCCTGGTGTTTGGCTTCCATAGAGATCACTGCTATGAAGACTCGATGGGACACGACGGCTCTGACACACATGGGGTTCCCATGCATTGGGAGGGAGTTGACAGCAACTGGCTTTTTGGTTCCGGACCTTAATGGACTCAGTTTCTTCTCTATGGAAACTTCCATGCCTCAGTTTTATCAGGACCATTGCAAATTGGGTGTAATGACCTCAGTTTGAGTCAGTGTATCTTTTTTTATTTTATTTTATTTTTAATTGTTTTATTAGGGGCTCATATGGCTCTCATCACAATCCATACATACATCAATTGTGTAAAGCACATTTGTACATTCATTGCCCTCATCATTCTCAAAGAGTCAGTGTATCTTAAAGACATGCTTAAAATTTCTTTTTTAATTGAAAAATGTGACATTTGTGAACTGATATTTTTGTAAAATACAATAGAGCATTACTAAAATTAATAGAAACATTTCATAGAAAAAGACATACAAACTACAAGTTCAAGTATTTGGTTTTAGATGTAACAGGTACACAGTATGCTATTCATTCCACTGCTCTAAAAATTTCAAATCTCATACCCTTCATTTCTGTTCTTGCCACACTGCACAGTGGCAAAGAGCTTGTGGACAGGCTCAAGTTCACAGTGCACTCAGCCAGGGGCACTGGCTCAGAGTACGCTCGCAGGGTTGTCTTATGATTGTAAGAGGGCAATACGTCAGCTTATTTTTCCTCCTCCCACCTGTGACCTGAGAGTTGCGATAAGTCACAACCAACCTCTAACCAGAACTTGTTTATTGAGTCAATAAGAACCTGGTGCAAAACTGTTAAGAAGACTCACTTTGACTCTGTCAGCCTTCTCCGAATATCACGTGCACTTTGGCTCAGCATACCAAGCCCATTGCCAATGTATCGGACAGGGTAGACCTGCCTCAGAGGGCTTCCAAAGTGGGGCTGTGGTTTAGACTTTGGGCTGCTAATTGCAAGGTGTGGGTTCAAACTCATCAGCTGCTCCAGGGAAGAAAGAGGCAACTCTCTGGTCTGATAAAGAGGTACAGTCTTAGAAATTCTGTATAGGGTCACTATACTGACTCAGTGGCTGTGAGTTTGGCTTACAGTTGGTAATCTCTATGGAAACAGACTGCCACTTCTTTCTCCTGTGGCGAGGTTGGTGGTTTAGAACTGCCAATCTTTCGATGAGCAGCCGAATGCTTTAGCCACTGTGCCAGCAGGGGTCCTCTGGCTCAGTATAATGGCATCTAAATCTTTGCCCACTGCCTCTCTTATGTTCTGACACCTTGGAAAATGTGGCAGCCATAGACAAAAATGACAGCTACCTTCAGGGAAAGGAAGATGGTAAATAGTAGACCAAAAAAGTAGGAAGTAAAAATTTCCCCCTGAAGGGCCAAAGAAATCATTAGAGTTATCTGACAGCCTCAGTCTCCAGCCGCATGCCTGCCCCCTGGCTATCTCATTGCTATTTATATGAGCTGTGGTGTCTATCCAGGGGCCAGGGTGGAAACCAGGGGGATCTTTAGGATCTTCGATATGGTCCAGAGTTAAAGATGCCAGGAAACTCTTATATCTGTCTTTTTAAAGGTTGGATTTCAGATAATTCACATATAATTTATAATTAATTGATATTCTCTCAACTCTCTTTCTCTTTCTCTCTCTCTTTCTATCTTTATCCTTCCCTCCCTCAAAACCTTACATGGAGCAAAATAAAACATTTAGGACCAAATCATGCATCTCTTCCATAAGATGTTACTCTAAACAATCAACTCACTGCCACTGAGTCAATTCTGACTCTTAGAGACACTCTCTAGGGTTTTCTAAGGCTGGAGCAGGTAGCTCACTCTATCCTACAGAGCAGCTTCTGTTGTGGCTAACAGTCCAATATTTAGCCCCAGGACCACCACTCCATCCAGAGGGGATGTGGAAATATATGAAAATACAACGAACTGCTCTTTGTCTAGGACAAAGTCTTCGAATACATTATGAGATGGGAAAACTCTGGCTCGCTCTCTCACTCTTGACACGTTTCTAAATCTAGCAATAGGTCTTGTTCCAGGAACGTCGCCGTGGTGGAGACGTGGTAGGGCGGCCTGATGTGACTTGCTTAGCTAGGTGCCTATGGAGTCTGTAATCAAATGCAATCATGCCAGGTGTATTGTTTCTTTCCGGTTGAGAAATGGGTTCTCTTCCTGCCCTTTATTAAACTTTAAAGGAAGTGCTGTCGTGGCAGTCGAGAGAGGGTAGGGAATGAGCTTTCCTGGGGCTGACCTTTCCGAGCGCTGGGCTGCCTCCAGCACTGTCACCGGGCACGACCGAAAGCAATAACGTGGGCAGCATCCTCACCTCCGAATCCGCCCCAGACTCATCCCCCAAGACCGCTCTCCGTTTTTGACACGTCCTGGTGGGAATGCTTGTTTGGCTGCTCTCCCACTGGCAGCTCACATCCAAAGCTGTTCGTCCTCGTATTGTTTCCACAATAGATGCTAACCACGCAAACTTAAAAGCCTCTTCCCACTATCTTTTGACAAGCTAGTCTTTCTCTTTCAGTCTTTAACATGATTAAAAAAGAAAAGAGAACTCACTGGAAATCCAGGGAATCCAGGGCGGATGGTCCCTACAGGACCAGTGGTGTGACTGGTGAAACAGGGAGGGTAGAGGGAGAGTGGGTTGGAAAGAGGGAACCGATGACAAGGATCTATATGTGACCTCCTCCCAGGGGGACGGACAACCGAAAAGTGGGTGAAGGGAGACGTTGGACAGGGCAAGATATGACAAAGTAATAATTTATAAATTATCAAGGGCTCATGAGGGTGGGGGGAGCGGGGAGAGAGGGGAAAAATGAGAACCTAATGCCTGGGGCTTCAGTGGAGAGGAAATGTTTTGAGAATGATGAGGGCAATGAATGTGCAGATGCGCTTTACACAATTGATGTGTGTATGGATTGTGATAAGAGTTGTCTGAGCCCCTAATAAAATGATTAAAAATAAATAAATTTTTTTTTTAAAAAGAAAAGAGAACTCAAAGCCTCTGTACATATTGCCATTGTGTCTACCACCAAACATCTGTGTTCTCTCAGAAGAGCACATCCTCTGCTTTTTGACTAGGTTGTGCATTTAAGACCTGAAAACTGTGACACAGAGCCCCCCTCCCGTTGCCTAGCAACAGAGCTCCTCAGTCCTCAGCTCTGGTGGGTGAGATGAAAAAAGGTCAATTAACGTGGCAGGCCTGTCCTTATCAATATGCTACTGTGGCAGCTACTTTTATTTCTTGGTAGTAATATATCATAATAAGTTTTGTAGGTCTTTATACTATGGCTCCCCCTTTTGAATAAAAGCATAACTAAGACTTGAGGGGATGTTTGATATAACACAAAATGTAACCATAAAAAAAAAAAAAGAAGCAGCAGAATAGATATCATCTGACTGCTGACTACCCTGCCGGGCTGCCTGAGGCAGTTACACATTTCCATTGAGTTATTTTATGATCAGGCCAGTATGTTATTGAAATATTATCTCTTTAGCCTTTCTCATTCTGATAAGAAATGACAGGCTCTCAGCACAGTAATACATACTGAGTACAAAATATGGAGCCGCAGAAAAAATTTAGCTGGGTGAAGAACGTTGGCTTTGGAGAATTCCCATTAAAGCCGATCATTCTTGGGCCGTATCTTAAAGACGGGACAGTACACATCGTCTTAGGTATGGCATGCACCCTCATGTCCACTTTGCTGAGGATGAGAGTTGGGATCCTCTGTCAATGGTTAAATGTAGACCGACTGTGGAAAAGCATTACAAAAAGTCATCCTTGTTTGCAGCCACCTCACTTAAGACACAGTTTCCGCAGGACTGAAATAACGGCATCTTTCACATGCACTTGTGACAGTTACAATCAGGACTTGGAGGGTCTCTGAGGAAAAGAGGGTGAGGGAAGGTAACTAAGAATATGAAAACAGAAGTGGAGCACTCCGGAGGTGCTCTGCTCTAGGAATATTTTGGAAAGAATATATAATTCATATACCTTTGATATCTGATTTTTTAGACCTTTCGCAAGAGGATCCTGGGCTTGTCACTGTTTAGTTATTCATTATTTATTGTTATTTAAAACATAAAGCATGCCACATACACAAAATCTATATGTATCCATTTGGCTGTTTGCTAACCACCAAGTCAGGAGTTCAAACCCATCAGCAAATCTTTCATTTGTTGTCATTGATTTTATTCTGACTCATAGTATAGAACTGGCCCTCTGGGTTTCCAAGACTGGAAATCCTTATGGGAGTAGAAAGCCTCATCTCTCTAATGTGGATTTTATTCTCTACAGTGCATCTGATTACTCATGTAACCTTGGGCAAGCTAGGACCTTTCAGGGTTAACACCCAACCAAGCCCATTGTCATCCATTGACTCTGATTCACAATGACCTTATAGGATAGAGTAGAACTACCCCACTGGGTGATCTTACTGTAATCTTTATTGAAGCAGACTGCTGCATCTTTCTCTTGGGGAGTAGCTGGTGGGCTTGACCTTTGATCTTTTGTTTATCATCTGAGTGTTTCATCCCTGCACCATTAAGACACTTGGTTTCAGTATTACTATCTATGAAATGAACTGTATAATTTCTAGTGTTTGCCTAAGAGCCTCTCATTCTCTATCAGCTGTATTGTTTCTCTGTTCTCTCTCCTGGCCTTTCTCTCAGCACAGAGAACACATAGTCAGATTTTGTTATGCAAAGTATGATATACATGTGATTTTTCTTAATTGCCCATTGTATATCTTAACACTTTTTGATCTCTTGACACCGACATTCCAAAGGACATACATTTAGATGTTGCCAATTATTGTTATTATTTTTGGGGTTGAATAAATGGGCCTTCCACAAATCTTCTTTTCTTTCTTTCTTCCCTTTTTTTTTAATGGCATGAATGTAGAAGCAGATGTTGTCTCCCTCCTCCCAAATGCTGCACAGTGAATCATCTCAGCCTCTCTGTAAAATTTTAACTTAATGGAGTCCTGGCATTTCTGATGAGATGAGGAACTTAATTTTATAGAACAACCTATTGAACAAGCTGTTCTTGGACATTCCCATCTCAACTAAATGTTAAAAGTATTAAAATTCACATTAGCACAAGAGGAAATTTTGCATGGGTAATCCTTTAATACAGTGTTTTATGGCTCTATTAGCTGCACAGCAGCTGGTGACATGATGAATTTAATCCATTAAAAAATTCAGTAAGAGGTTTAAAAGTCAGCTTTTTAAAACATTATCTTGCTCCAAGGAAAGAGAACTCCTCAGGGCCAGAAACAGGGTGGTTCCCCACTGTGTCAGGTATAGGAAGCATACCTGCATGACACACTTCCTGTGCTCAGAGATTTGAACCTAGAGATGGGTCAGGGAGACGAGTAACAGCCCTGGACACAGGGGAATCTGAAGGGGCAGGAATTGCCCAATGTCTCTGGCTAATAGCTCTCATTTTCTCCTTGCTTTTCAGGGAAGGTTTCATGGAGCTAGGAGAAGATGGTGCTTTGGGGAAATGGCTCATGTATTTCTTATTTATGTGTCAGGTTTTTCAGAATTAAAAAAACAGAATATTTATCTATGAATGATTCTTTATCTGATGGTGACATAAGTAAGAAAAGGCTTCCCACCTTTGTGATAAATCCACAGAGATACATGAGCTGCGTGAGCTGATGCCAGTCCCTGGCAACTATGTACAACAGAATGAGACTTTACGTGGTCCTGCACCATCCTCATCATTGCCATCATGTGAGGATACATTGTCAACTGCCACTGTGTCACTGCCACTGCCACCAAGGGTCTCCCTCACCCTCGTTGGCCCTGTAGTTCACCAAGCATGATTTTCTCCTCTAGCAATTGATCACTCCTGATAATAACACCCCAACCAAGGGAGTCAATCAATGTTCTAGACCAGTGGTTCTCAACCTGTGGGTTGCGAGCTCTTTGGTGGTGGAACGACCCTTTCACAGGGGTCACCCGATTCATCACAGTAACAAAATGACAGTGATGGAGTAGCAATGAAAATAATTTTATGGTTGGGGGGGTCACCACCACATGAGGAACTGTATTGAAAGGTCGCGGCAGTGGGAAGGTTGAGAACCACTGCTCTAGATTGAGCCATAGGATTTTCATTGGCTAATTTTTGGAGGTTGATTGCCAGATCTTTCTCCCTAGCCTGTTTGAGTCTGGAAGTAGTGTAATCCTGTTCACCATGAGTGAACCTGGTGCCATTTGAAATATCAATGCTACAGCTTCTAGTATCATAGCAATGCAAAAGTGTTCACAATACAGCACATTAACAGATGAGAGTGCTGGTACCCTGATTAATGGACTGAGGGAATCTCAGGAGGACTCAGGGTCAAGCAAATCTCCTGATTTGTACATCTGTGGGGCATTGATGAGTGTTGTGGTGTAGTGGCTACAAGTTGGGCTGAAATCCGCAAGTTCTACAGTTCAAAACCACCAGTGGCTTCATGGGAGAAAGAGTGCTTTCTATTCCTGTAAAGAGTTACAGTCTTAGAAATGAAAAGGGGAGTTCTACTCTGTTCTATAGTGTTGCTGTGAGTCAGTAATGACTTGATGGCAATGAGGGGCATTGATAGGGTTTATGGACCCCAGGTGGATAAGTTACAGCTTGGATGGCTTTGTGGACAATGGGCCTGTTTTAGCCACCAGATTTTAAATTCTTCAATTTTCTTTTTAAACTGTGCCGTATTTTCCCAAGAGGGGGCAAAAAAAAAAAAAAATCACATTATTTATCTCTACCGATGGGTTTTTGGTGTTATGAGGTAGTATTGTTACCAAAATCAGGAGGCTGCTAAAAGGATGCTTTCTTGTTTGCAGCAAATAAATATTTCTGAGCAGAGGAGGTAGCAGATCACATTGGAGCAAATTGTCTAACATCTGAAAGCAAGTTTGTTACTTATATTCAATATGCGTGAATTAAAAAATAGGTACCAGAGGGGTTTGCTAAACAACTCATTTATCTAATTCCCTATTTCATGTGAATTCCCCATTGCTATAGCCTCCCTCCACATAAATTGAGTTTGAAGGGGAGTGCTCTTTCTTTCAGCTCAGCTATTGCCTATCATAAGAGCAAACCCAAATCTCTTCCATCTGATTTGTAGGAGATGGCTAAAGGCCCCTATAGTTTAAATAAGCCATCAGGTTGAAAACGGAAGCAGCTACTGTATTCTTGGGCATGAAAATTGGTTTACTTTTCTTCCAACAGGAGAGGCTTCACTTTTGTCCTAGTGTACTGGTTCCTGGGATATGACAGGTCCTTCCTTCTCTTCCATGGAAGGAGACATTGCACATTTCCAAAGGATTGTTTTCCTTAATCCCCCCTCCCCTACAAGAAATGTTATAAAGATTGCACCTTTCCATGGAATGCTCAGCGTATTTAGAAAACGGTTGCTCTTAAGTGCTAATAGCTGGTAGAGAGAGTGATATCTGTTTTGAAAATAACTAAATCCCGTGTTTGAGACTGATTGATCTTGATGCAGCCCCTCACTCCATCCACCCAGGGTGCATACAAAGGCGCCTTTCATTGGAGTGCAGTAATGGGTTTCTTTTTCCAATCTACATGGTTCCTGGTGACTGAGTGTGTTGTAAGGAGGGTTATGCAGTCTGAATGCTCGCCTAATGACACGGCTTTTTTTTTTTTTTAATAAACAGAAACTCCACTGAAATGATTTCCTTATGGAAAAAAACGCATTAACTGAAATCCAGTCAATAGTGTCATCCTCGCCACACACACCATTTCCATGTCAATACTGTTGTCATAAGCAAGACAGAGTCTGGTTGGCATTTCGGATTTCTTTGTAAAAGCTAAAGCAAGAGGCAAAATAGATCTCATCAAACAGCGTATTTATATATTTTGGACAGGATACAGTACATAAGTTCCATTTCCAAAGAAAACATTTTTTTCTTGCCAGAAATTTTAAATAAAAGCTATTGGTATTTCTTGGCAGTTTCCCTTAATATGATGATTCTTTCCCCCAACCTGATGACCCTGCAGGATAGTACAGGATGGTCCAAGGTGGGCTGTGTAATGAACTAATTCTTGCTTCTAAGAAAGACCCTCTAATCGATTAAATTCTCTAATTTCCCTCCACCTCCTGATGCAAGTCTCCTTCTCCTCTCTCTTCATTTTACTCTTCCTACTGCTGTTCCACCGTTTTCTTTTTCCCTCTTTATCCTCAGCTCCTTCTCCAGTATCATTGTTTCCATCTCTTTTATAATGAGCGCAACCAACAAGACAACCTTGAGCTGATTTCATAATGGAAGGGATTGCAATGAATACGATGAAAGAAGATGTGTTTGCACTGTTGGATGTAAAATGACTATCTGCTTTATAAAACTTCACCCGAATGACAATAAAAAATAAAATATATATCCCTCCCCACACTTACTTCTCACCACTGAGAGCTCCTATGCAAATGAACATAAAATCTCTGCTAAATGACAAAAAGGGAGGAAGATGGGCCTTTCTACTCCCATAGACAGTTCCAATGATGGTCTTGGAAACCCACAGGGGCAGTTCGACCCTGGCCTATAAGGTCGATGTGAGTAGCATCGACTCAACAGCGGTGAGTGAGAAATGAAAAAAAAAAGTTTTAGACCACACAACCGATTTTCATAAAAATATAGTAGAAATTAGATTCTGCCACTAATTAGAAAGCCACAAACAAACTTGAGTGTTAGTGACTGGGGTGTGGGGTAGTGTGGGGAGGAGGAAGAGGAAGGGGATGGACATTTAGAAAAGCCTCCCAGAGTAGACACAGGCTTGACTGTGTCAAACACAGAGGGTGCACGTTTGAATAAAGCACAAGCCTTGCTCTTAGGAAGTTTCGGCTTCTCTTAGTGGAAAGAAGACATAGATATTGTATTTTTAAAAATTGAAAAAGAGCACTGGCTGATCCTGCTGACTTGCATCCCACAAGTTCATAAACGGATCTCTTTCTCTGCTCCTCGCCCTCCCCCCTGTTTTGCATTAATTTCTTCTATAGATTTTGGTGGATTCACTCCTCTTTGGCTGAAAAGGGAAGACTGGGGAACAATTGACACACTAGAATGATGGTGCTGGCGAAGAATATTGAACGCACCATGGACCACCAGAAGAACAAACAAATCTGTCTTGGAAGATTTGAACTCAACCTTGAACTCGACCAGAATGCTCCTTAGACGTCAGGATGGGGAGACTTTGGACACACACCCTTTGGACAAGTCACCAGGAAGGATTAGTCCCTGGGAAAAGACATGCTCGGTAAAATAGAGAATCGGTGAAAAAGAGAAAGAGCCTCAGTGAGAAGGATGGACACGGTCGCTGCAATCACAGGCACAAATATAACAACACTTGTGAGGACGCTGCTGAAAGCAGCAGTATTCCATCTCTCGTACGTAGAGTTGGAACCAAGTTGAGGTCACCTTAATACCATATGGCTGACAGGGTGGTGGGCCCGGGATAGATTGATAAATAAAGCAAGAATACAAAGTAGATTCTAATCTAGCAGAAATTCCAACCAGATAGTAAGGTGTCTTAGTTGTCTAGTGCTACTACCCTGTTTCCCTGAAAGTAAGACATCCCTCGAAAATAAGACCTACTTACAGTTTTGCCTCTTGCTGAAATATAAGATATCCCCCCAAAATAAGACCTCCCACAAAATAAGGCCCCCCAAAAAATAAGGCCCCCCGAAGCTACCATAACTCTGGACTCTGGACCGTAGCAGCGGGGGCTGCCGCGCAGCTCACTGTTGGCCGCAGCACAGCTGGAGCAGACAGGAAGTGCGAGGTCTCTTTTAATAAAACAATAAACAATAAAGGTGTACCATAGTCTTCCTCAGGGAAAAATAAGACATCCCCTGAAAATAAGACCTAGCGCATCTTTGGAAGCAAAAATTAGAATAAGACACTGTCTTATTTTCAGGGAAGCAGGGTATCACACACACACGACTCAAGTGTAATTGTTGTTGGTAAGTGCTATCATATCAGTTCCATTCCATATAGGGACCTTAAGCAAACAGAAGGAAGCACCGCCCAGTCCGGTTTTCTCCTCAGAATCATTCCTATGCTTGAGCCCTTTGTTGTAGCCTGTGTCAAACCATTTCCTTGAGGGTCTTCCACTCCTACCATTTTACAAAACAGGCTGTCCTTTTCCAGGGACTGGTCTCTCTTGACAACATGTCCAAAGTATCTAAGAGACAGTTTCACTATCCTTGCCTCTAATGAGCACTCTAGCCGTACTTCTTCCAAGACAGATTGGTTTATCCTTTTAGCAGTCCATGGTACTGTCGATATTCTTCTTCAGCAACACAATTCAAGTGCACCGATTATTTTGCCGTCCTCCTTATTCAGTATCCAGCTTCCACATACATAGGAGATAATGGAAATGGAACATATCATGACTTGGGTCAGGTGCACCTTAGTCCTCAACATAACATCCTTGCTTTTCAACACTCTAAAAGGGCTTGTGCAGCAGGTTGACCTAATGCAACTCATCTCTTAATCTCTTGACTTCTGGGAGCACGGATTGTGGATTTAACCAACACAAAGTTCTTGACAACTTCAATCTTTTCTCCACTTATTATGATGTTACCTATTGCTCTAATGGAAGACCTGTCTCTTGAAGTTTCTGTAGCCTCAGGGCTCCTCATTTCCCTGGAGAGCCTCACGCTGTCTGTCCTCCCCATTTGTGCTTGCATCTGTATCTCTCCTGCTCTCTTTATAACAACTCCGAAATGCTTAGGCTTAAGACACACTTTCTACTGATTTGACCTGATTAACACAACAAAGAAGGCCTAGTCAGAGGGGTGAGGATTCTAACACACACACACACACACACACACATTTGAGAGGGGGGAAATGAAAGCAAATACCTCTTCTGTAAAAGATCCAAGCAGAAGAAAATCTCTCCAGTCATAATAACTGCTACCGTGTTTCCCTGAAAGTAATACATCCCCCGAAAATAAGAGCTACTTACAGTTTTGCCTCTTACTGAAATATAAGGCATCCCCCGAAAATAAGACCTCCCCAATAATAAGGCCCCCTGAAGCTACCGTAACTATGGACTCTGTTGGCCGCAGCGCAGCCGGAGCAGACAGGAAGTGCGAGTAAATGTACCATAGATTGTTGTACGTGGAAATAATGGTAGTAACAAGAAATTCTTGATACTATAGGATTCACAGTTTGTCTGGTTTTGCTGGTTTGTGATGACAAATACTACCATATCGTATACAGGTAATAAATTTCCCTTTTTGTTGCAATTAATGTGTACCGTATTCTTCATGGAAAAATAAGATATCCCTGAAAATAAGACCTAGTGCATCTTTGGGAGCAAAAATTAATATAAGACACTGTCTTATTTTCAGGGAAACAGGGTATCAGAAATCTAATATGCTATATTATGTCATACCTCACAGAGGATCAGCATTATGTATTCTAATCATCTGACATCCAACATATATATTTTTAGTGAATACAGAATTCAACCCCTAGAATTGGAATTAACAGAAAATTCCACCTTTCTGAGAGCCAGAAGATTGTGGGTAGAAGGTGGCTTAGAAGAATAATGAGGAGGTGTTTCTCTCAGGCTTGAGATTGGTGGAAACAGCTCAGGTAGAACTATAGAGGTCTCTTGGTAGATACCTGAAGAGTTTCGGCCTTTAGGTATGGTGTGGGGAAGTTGTATTCCCTGAGGACGCATGTTATGGGGAGCCCCAAATTTCTAGTGTCCCAATGTGTTCAAGGAGAATGATAGGACTCAATGGATAAATCCTTTTGGAAAATTCCTTACACAATATAGTCCGTGAAGACAACACTTCTCAAATGTTATGAAGTTATGAATCACCTTGGGATTTTATTAACATGCAGTTGCTGACTAGCTCTGAGTGGGGCCTGTGAATTTGCATATCTAACATTCTCTAAATGAATGCTGGTCCCTAAGCTTTATTTTTAATAGCAAAGTTTACAGGAGCATTAATCTGGTCTACTCAGGGTGCTAAGAAAGCCTGATCTAATTAACCCTGTCTCATTTGTCTAACATGGTCATTTGCAAACTACCTAGCTATGGAACACCTATGAAAGCTTTTGAAATGCAACTATGGAAACATTACACTGCTTGCATCATACTATTTCCCTGTCCTGTCAATCACAATGCGTGTGAGCGTGTGTGGATTGGAGCATGCCCTTCACCTAAATCTGTGTGGCAGGTTGTGCTTTGCTGCAATCTCTACAATAATATTTCCCATCCTGTATGAGAAAGTTGTCAACGGCTCATCAAGAGGGGGAGTCTACTTCCCTCCCCTCAAATCTGCGCCTTTGTCAATTATAGACTGGAGTCGTGGAGTGTTCCAGAAGTGTGATTGGCGAGGTTGAATCATAAGAGAGATGATGCAGTTTCACTTGCTCTCCCTCAGGACACTTGGCTCTGAGCTTTCATTTATTGTGTAAAAGGTCTGGTCACCTTGGGGCCAACATGTGCAGAGACCACATGGAGAGAAAGAGAGAGTGAGAGTGAGAGTCCCCGAATCCAGCTCCAGCCATTTGGATCTTCTCAGTCTGAACATTATGTGTGACTGAAAACTCTTCAAGGTGATCTCAGCCCTCAATTCCAAGACACCCACCGACTACAACTTTGATTGGACCATGAAAGCACTTCAATTGAATGGTAAGCTAAGGCCAGTTGAACTCCAGATTTAGAAACAAAATACGTCATTGTTATTTTTTAAGCTATTGCTTTGTAGTGGTTCTTAGGCAGCACCAGTTATCTGTTGCCCCTGAATTGATTCTGACACCTGGTGAGCTCACTATCTCACTATATATATCACAATAGAACTGTGCTCTATAGTCTTTTCCATGGCAATTTTGGAAGTAGGTCAACCAGACCTTTTCTTCCAAGGCACATCTATGTGGATTTGAACCTCCAACATATCAGTTAGAAACCTGACACCTTAGCTGTTTGCACCACCCAATGCAGATTAAAAATATAAATCTTCGAAAGGAGGTCTTGCTTTTTTATATTAACTCAAGGTCAGAGAAAACTTGTTTTAATCTTTGAGCTAAGATTTTTTTTAAAAAAGAGCTACTTTTAGAGAATTGTCCTATAGGTGGAGTTCTCATTGTCTGAAGTTAGAACTCGGAGTTTGGGCACCCTCTCTCTTCAAACACTTTCAATTATAACATGGCATTCCATAATGCCAGATGACAAAATCTGATAAACAAGCAGATACCCATTAAAATGAATGACTGTCAAAAATTTTTCATGCTTTTTGTTATTAATGATTGCAAATGTGAAGGTGCAATTCAAATAGTTTATTATTGTTATATGTTTAGAGCAATATATTACAGTTTACGCCTTGGCTTGGAAGTTGATTACAAGTTTTATGAGACTGAGTGCCTGTTATCAGCAAGCTTGATGTTTTCTTATTCCCTGTAACATGTCACAGCCAATTGATTTATATGTCGTCAATGATTTTTTTTTATATCATATCATTTCAATAAAAAAATTAAAGAAGAAAGTGTGTAGAAGGAGGGCGTAGAAGAAGGCTAATGGAGGCCATGTCAGTTAGAAAGAGAGGTTTGAAGTACATTAATAATGCATATGTTCACTATGGAATCCGTTGTAAAGAACATTTTATATTCCTTGCGGGAGACAAAACAAGGCATCAGAGATTTGATAAACACAGGTGGTGCTTAGTAACTCAGAACTAACAATTTTACCCTCCTGATGATTAGCCGAGATAAATTTTCCCGTGCTCCTGCACTTTTTGAAAAAAGCTGTTGATTCCCTTTCCTACTTTCTCCCTTCTATGATTACTTTCATTCTATATGAAGAGCTTCACTTAGGAGTGCAGGGATACCTAAAGCATCTCGGACAGGTTTTTTGGAGAGCTATTAGCAATTTATTTTACAATGTGCATAGTAATAAAATATGGTATCATATAAAATTTAACAGGCAAGGCCATGCAACTTTTATGCAAGTACACAAAGGTTTCGAGTATGAAGAAAGAATCAGGATTTATATCTAACTAACTAAATAAATGACTGTTTAAAAAGGTTAAACCAAATTCACCCATTTTATCTGTCATGACCACATATTACTTGAGTGGTTTTTCTTAAAGTTGCCTGAGTTGACTACCTTTTCTTTGACTATTGTAATATCTATCAAAGACAGAATATCTATATACGTGTCTGTGCATATATATGGATTTATACATTATGTGTGTATGTACACAAGTTCGCTTGGTTTTCCTTTTGTGTATACATACACATATCTGTATATACATGTACAAAAGAAAGTAAAAAATTATCTACAAAAGAAAAATTAGGAGGACTCATAAAATGATGAAGGCAAACACCTGAATACAAATTCTTAATAGATGAATGAAATGATGGACGGGTCATGGAGACTGGCTTCATCACATTACATCCACTCTTGAAGGAAGGAGATTGTATCGAAAGGGTTTCAAAGAGGAGTCAATGGATCTTAAAGATATGGAAAGGAAAACTAGGAATTGTGTCTAAAAACGTTTGGAGGGACGGAGAAGTAAGACCTATGTATGGATTAGAAGGAATTAGAGGAAAACTGGTTGGGAGACACCAAATGATACAAGAGGGCCTTGGTGCAAAAGATAAAAAAGAAATTTAAACTTACTGCCTGTTGTAGAAAGGGGTTACCTATGAATTCACTGACACCGAGTCGATTCCAGGGCATAGCAACCCTATATGACGGAGTAGACCTGCC
Source organism: Echinops telfairi (assembly GCF_000313985.2). Classification (NCBI taxonomy): domain Eukaryota; kingdom Metazoa; phylum Chordata; class Mammalia; order Afrosoricida; family Tenrecidae; genus Echinops; species Echinops telfairi. Next base: position 5,604,682 of record NW_022104553.1, read on the forward strand.
CCTGTGGGCTTCCAAGCCTTTTAAAATCCCTATGGAGCAGATAGTCTCATTTTCTGATACGCTTTCAAAGATTAAATCATGGATCACAACAACTTTCTTTGGACATGTTATCAGGAAGGACCAATAACAAGAGAAAAACATCACGTCTGGTGAAGTAGGACAGTGAGGGCAGGGACGGCTCTCAGTGAGATGGACTGGCACAATAATTGCCATAATCGACTCAAACATGCTAGTGCAGATGGCTTCAGCTTTCTCCCTGGAGTGGGTGGTGTGTTTGAGCTGCCAACCTTTATGGTTAGCGGCCCAAGCCTACCTGACAGCACTGTCAGCGTATCCACAAAAGAAAAGACAAGTATTTCAAAGGGACCAGAAAATAGGTCCATGCAGCTGGATGAAATTTATATAGATATTTTCTGCATTACTCTGCAACTTACTGTCTCTAAATTAAATGAAAAGAGAAAGGAGTCTTTAAAAAAATGGCAAGTAATCTGAACAATACATACACACTAAGGCAAATGCTTCCGGAAAGGATGGAAGGAGTCTATGAAACAGCTATGCTAAGACTATGTTTATTTTCCTGAAATGTAGACACTTCTAACGATTAATTTGTTATAATTTCTTAGATTTACAGGAAAAGCCTGCTGTTGAGAACGCATATTTTAATGTGCTATGAGTGTCTTACAATTGAAAAGAATTTGACTATATATTAAAAAAATTAAGATCCTAGAAAACACTTGGTAAAATTCCTTAAAAAAAAAAAAAAGCTAATCTGTAATTGCACAAAACAGTAGATGCTGTTGATGATCACCCCTACACCCTCAGTCTTTCTCTGAGTTCACCTGCAGTTGAGGTGACCAGTACACTTGCATAGGTAGTTTTATAGCTTAAACCACTATGGCCTCTTATTTCTCTGTATGAAATATTTTTCCAGGAGGCTCAAGTCATAGGCTGGTCAGTCTAGAATTACTCAGGATTTAACACCTCCTGAGTGTCTATGGAAACTTACTGTAGTTTCCTTATTCCTCTGTGAGACAATCCTAAGGCATACCACAAACAGCTTCTCAGAAATTGAGCCCCAGTTACTTATACTATTAAATTGCTTCTCAAGTCAACCT
>NW_022104553.1:5606937-5617924 GCF_000313985.2 Echinops telfairi
TCATCCACCTCTGCTTCCACAAGCCTGTTGTCTTCCTACTTCCTGATTTGTCTTCCTGGTTCTGAGTTTGTCAGCCCTGCTGAACCTGGATTCATCCACCTCTGCTTCCACAAGCCTGTTGTCTTCCTACTTCCTGATTTGTCTTCCTGGTTCTGAGTTTGTCAGCCCTAGCAGCTATGTGAGTCAGGAAAAGTTTGCAGCTAAACAGGTAACCTACAGACTTGAACCAGACTGCTGGGTTTTTCAGCTTTTACAATGGTTGTCTTCCTCAACCACAATAAAAGACAGGGTTTTCTACTCCTGTAAAGAGTTACAGTCTTAGAAACCCACAGGCAGTGGTGCAATTCAACTAGTTTGCAGCTGTTTGGCAGAACTGATGTGCAATTTTTTTGTTGAGTTTGGCAAACCAGTGCATATAATGGAAACATTGTCAGATACTGAAAGCCTAAGGAATGGAAGCTGAACATTGTCTCAGAATGGGCCGCTTGGGTCAGAAGACACTCAAAATGTGACTGGGGAGGAGCTTCTTTCTCAAAGTAGAGTAGACCATAGTGACCCAAATGGAATAAAACCTGTGGGAGTGGAGCCTTTGGAATCTTCATTTGCATAACTCAAGGTAAGAAGAAAGAGCTACAAAAATCTACTAATAATAGGAACGTGAAATGTACAAAGTATGAATATAGGAAAATTGGAAGTCTTCAAAAAGGAAGTAGAATGCATGGAGATCAATATCCTACATATTAAAGAGCTGACATCGACTAGTGTTGGCTATTTAGAATTAGAAAATCACATGGTTTACTATGCCAGGAATTACACAGTCAAGAAAAATGGCATTGCATTCATTATCATAAAGGACAGTTTTAAACCTTTATTGAAGTAAAATGCTGTTTGTGATAGGATTATATCTATCTGCCTTCAAGGAGATCCAATGAATAAAACTACTATTCAAATTTATGTACCAACCATGAAAGAATTCTACCAATGTCTTCAGTCTTTAGTCTGATCAAACAGGCAATCAAGATGCATTAATAATTATTGGTGATTGGAATGAAATAGTTGGAAACAAAGAGGAAAGAACAACAGATGGAAAATATGATCTGAGTGATGGAAATGAAACTGGAGGTCTCACGACAGAAATTTGCAAGACCAATGACTTGTTCTTAGAAAATACCATTTTTTTGCAGCCACATAAAAGGAAAATATACACATAGACTTCTTCAGATGAAATACACAAAAATCAAGCTGACTCTCTGTGTGAAGAGATTATGGAGGAGCTCAATGTCAGCAGCTAAATCTAGGTCAGGGGCTGAATGTGGAACAGACCATTAATTCCTCATTTGTAAGTTCAAATTGAAGCTGAAGGGAGTTAAAACAAGTCCAGGAGTGCCAAAATATGAACCTTAAGTCTACCCCACCACGTGCATTTCAAGAACACCTGAACAACAGATTTGATGCATTGAACACTAATGACAGAAGACTTGATGAGCTGTAGGAGGACATCAAGAACATCATTCGAAAAGAAAGCAAAAGGTTATGAAAAAGACAAGAAAGAAAGAAAAGATCAAAGTGGATGTCAGATGAGACTGACATTTGCCCTTAATCATAGAAAGTTAAGGGAAATGGAAGAAATGATAAAGTCAAAGAGTAGAATAGATACTTTTGAAGGGCACCTCAAGAAGACATAGTAAGATATTATAATAAAATGTGCCAAGATCTAACGTTAGAAAACCAAAAGAGAAGAGTAAGTTTAATATATCTTAAACTGAAAGAACTCAAGAAAAAAATCATTATTTTGGCAATATTGAAAGATTCTATTGGCAAAATATTGAAGGATGTAGGAAGCATTAAAAAAAAATGGAAATAATACAAAGTCCCTGTACTGAAAAGAACTGGTTGATATTGAACCATTTCAGGAGGTAGCAAGAACCAGTGTTGCTGAAAGAAGGAGTTCAAGTTGCATTAAAAGCATTACCCCAAAATTCAAGGCTCCAGCTGCAGTCAAGAGATCAAAAGACATGTTGCATTGGGTAAATCTGCTCTCTACCCAAGACCTCTTTAGAGTATTGAAAAGCAAGGATGTTGATTTCTCTGGTGGCTCTGACCCAACACATGTTATTTTCAGTGGCCTCATATGTATATGACTGTTGGATATTGAATAAAGCACACCAAAGAAAAATGTATGTGCTTGAATTGTGGTGTTGGTGAGGAATATTGAAAGTACCACGGACTGCTAAAAAGACAAAGCTATCTCTCTTGGAAGATACACTGTCAGAGTGCTCCTAAGAAGCAAGGATGGGAGAGACTTTATCAGGAGAGACCAGTCCTTGGAGAGAGACATCATGCTTGGTAAAGGGGCAGCGAAAAAGATGAAGCCCCTCAAGGAGATGGACTGACATAGTAGCTACACCAATAGGTTTAAGTATAAGAACAATTGTGAGGATAACATAGGACCGGACAGTGTTTCTTTCTGTTGTGCAGTGTTGCTATGAGTTGGAATTGACTTAATGGCACCTAAAAACAGCAATCATTCACACACACACACACACACACACACACACACAATTTGCTTCTCTAGAGAATCTAGACATAATTATTGATATAATTTTTAAGATACAGTTTCCAGATCATCAAGTGTTAGTTTGAAAATATATTAAACATCTCTCTTTTACACTAACCAAATATCTATAATAACTATCTAGAAAAAATTTAACTGGACATGTTCAGGGGCTATATAAGGAGAATTAAAAATATTAATTATGAAAATAAAACTTGAGAAATTAGAAAAAAGCCAAACAATATTGCCAGATGAAAGCTCTTCTAAGAAACAGTTGTCAAGTCAGGGAAAAGAAGTGGCTCTGGAGTTTAGTTCTTATTTCTAGCAACATCACTGGTGTCATAGGAGAAAGATGAGCAGTCTTCTTCCACAAAGGTTGACATTTTGGAAATCGTATGAAGTAGTTCTACTCAGTTTTATAGGGTCTCTATAGTTGGAATTAAGCCAGCAGCAGTGGATTTACTTTTGACTTTTCAAATAGTAGCCTCACTGCTTAATTTCTCTGTGTCACTATTTTCTCATCTGTAAAATTCAGATAATTATAAAGCTAACTTGGTCGCATTGTTGTTGTGGCAAACCTTAACAGTATGAGGTCGTTAGTTTATTGTGCCAACCTGGCCGATAGGCACATGTGGGATTAATTAAAGGGTGGAGAGATAAATGGCTCAACAAGCCTCACCTTTCTTGTCTCTTGCTCTTTGATCATCTGACCAGTGTGCGGCTGCCTCGCTTGTTCTTTGCCTCAATTTGCAAGGTACACTACCTGTGGGACACCTAATACATGGACTGTGTCACTGTAATTTGACGTTCCTTTAAGACCTGCTTCGCCACACCATTGGAATTTACATCTCTTGATCTGGGGACTGTCAGACCCGGTCATCTGGCTGACTGTTGGTGACCTGCCTTGCTGTTTGCTGCCTGTGCCCGGATAGCCTGAATTGCTCTACAGAGGACTACCCAGCGGCCCTCAAGACTTGAAGGACTGCCAGTGTCTCACAACTGTCTCACAGGAGTAAGTTGCCATGTGCCATTTGTACTGCTTTATAATTTAATTAACTGTTTATTTCTTATGTTATATATCTATCTATCTGTATAAATATATATATATAATTATTAGCATTCTGATTTTGTTTCTCTAGAGAACCCAGTCTAACACACAGAGTAAATGATTTATTGACCACTTACTCTTTTCCAGGGACAATAAGCTTACTCATTAAGTTTCCATATACATCTTAAGGGGTAAATACCTTCTTTATCATCATCATCATCATCATCATCATCATCATAATTTTAGTTATTGCTTCAATTTTACAGATGAGGAATCAGAGGGAAAGGGATTTATATAATGTGCTGAAAGTCAACGTTCTTCAATGTTGACATCAGGACCAGGGGAGGTCCTAACCATCAGCTACCATTTACCTAAGTTCCCAGCAATGTCCTTGGCACAGGTTAAATAAACAAATGTTGCATATTGACTAGAATAGTAATATAGTTAAAATTTATTGTGCCAACCTGGCTGATAAATACATGTGGGGCTAATTGAAGGGCGGAGAGATAAATGGCTCCTTGAGCCTCCCCTTTTGAGTTCTCGGGTTTCTTGCTTTGTGGTGGTCGCACCAGGGTGCAGCTGCCTTAGCGGTTCCCTGCTTCAGCTTGCAAGGCTGACTTCCTGCAAGATTTCCCCAAGGAGAAGCCGCATGGACCTACCCTGATGCAATCCTGGGTGCTGGAGCAGCTGTGTGGAGACCCCTGCCAGCGCTGAGATGCTTACACATTCACTGACTCGGCTTTCCTCCTGCAGTCGGCATCATTACGTCTGCGTGGTGTGTGAGATGGAGGAGGACTTTGTGGATTGGTGTCGGACATATGGGGTAATGAGTTAATGTTGGACTTGTGGGCTTGGGCAGCACTGGGTTGGGATGTTTTCTTGATGTGCACTGGACCTTTATATGAAACTCTCTCTTATGCATGAGTTTCTGTGGATTTGTTTCTCTAAAGTACCCAGACTAATACAAATAGATAAATAGGACTGTGAGTACTCTTATTACACAATGAAAACCAAATCCACTACCATCAGTGTGATTCTGACTTGGTGCCCTTGTACAGAAGAAGTAAATGCAGTTGGAAAGTGTAATCTAATTGTTGTACAATCTTTATTTAAACAGGATCGTTTTGACACTCTGTTAGGCTTTGCAGTCAAGTAATGAGTCTATTCGAAAAACTCGTAGACCATATCTGACTTAAGGTCAACATTCATACCCTATTTGGGGCCGTCCATTTATTGGTTCATCTTTGTTCACAACAGATCTAGCATGGTGCCTAGGTGCAGTGAAGTGAAATTTTGGGCTATGGCTTTTGCAGCCATAGCATTGGTAACCCCTACCAAATGATTAAGTACTACTATGCAAATGGGTGTGTGGAAATTGTAATATGGAGATTGGTCGGTTTTGCCATCCCACTGGACATAAAATGAGTCATCTCAGAATCAGGAATGGGAATTCTCATGGCCACCAAGGAAGGAGAGCCACGAGCAGAGGCTCTTTTTGGACCCTGAGATACCTGAATGAGGAAATAGTTGTCAGAGGCAGCGGGAGAGCCAAAGACACCGAGAGCACAAGACAGCATGGTGGGCTTCCTGGCCCCTGGAAGGAGTGAAACTGAGTGCCATTGGGCAGGAGGCTGGATTTTGGAGAAAAGTGTCTTGGAAAAAGTTTATCCTTTGGGTATGTACCGACAGTGCTAAAGGAGCAGTGTTTGAGCAGGGCAGAGGCCAAGGGTCTGTGTGAGCAGGGCCGAACCCACAGGCAGGGCTAGAAAGAGGTGCTCCTGGCTAGAGAACTGCTCTTTCTGGTCCTGAATTGTGATCTGTTAACGTCTCTCATAAATCTCATAATCACAAGTCTTCTATGTGAATTCGGTACAGCCACACACAATCCCAGCATAGAAGTAGAGCGCTGTGGGAGAAACGGTTGCAGTCAGAATTGTCAGGAAGGGGGCAAAGTTGGGTACATGGGGCCTTTGTCTACCTTGGGCTGATGCCGAGTTGGATTCCTCTCCCTCTTGTGAAGTCTGAGCAGGTCAGATGCCACCTCCACACCATTCTTGCATTAGCTCTTTATCTACTTTTTGAATCAGTATTTATTGGTTGCGTGCAAGCTTTAATAAAATGTCTTAATTCCAAATGTGTTTAGTATTCCTGGATTTCTCTGTAGTTATGATTTAAGATAATGCAACTACTCCACGGTGAAAAAGTTTATAATATTAAATCAATATTTGTCTATTACATAATCATTCCTATTTAAATTTGGGTTAGAGCTAGTAAATTTTTAAAGAGATCGTATCAGCTTGACATAAAGAAAGTGGCATTTTAATTCAATTAGAATTAACAAATATTTTCTATTTTGAAAGAGTAATTGATTTTTTAACAACTTGCAGTGCTTCCTGGTTATTAACCAAATGTTTGAACTGCGAAAATTAGGATACTAATGATGTTTCATAAGAGTTTTAAGTTATAAAATAATGCTTATTTATTTTATTCCTCTCTTTACATTTAATTTTCTGTTGAAATGTCCAGAAAAAACACTCATTTGAGCTAAACAACTGGTTTGGCAAAAGTAAAAACCATGAAAGACTACAGATAATGTTTAAAAGTTGTTCTTTGTTCACATTTGTTTGCTCATATAGATGGTGCCTGTATTTCCAAAATTAGAACTGGATCCTGGTACTATTTTGGATTCTGATATTGATAAGTATAAGCGAGTTCACTAATCATTTGGTAATGGGGCATGCTGGAGAGAGAGAAGTAACCTTGCTTTATCAAGTCCTAGAAAGATGAGCCCTTGGAAATGAGAGAGTGAACAGTGGGCAGAGAGAGGGAGTTGGAGGCTCAGGCAACAATTCACTGTTCTCTATATTAGTTTCCTATATCATCCCCAAATAGTTGCTTGAAACCTCAATATATTGGACCTAATGTAGATGAGAGATGGAAATGGAGAGACTGATAATGATAATCATGTGCAGTGTTGCTGAGGTCATGGGCTTGGTTAATTCCCTTCCAAAGGGATGAAAACCACTGAGCCCTCACTTTCAAGCTAACTGGAAAAGGCTTATAATGGATGTCCCTGCCCCCATCAAGGGCATCTCTCCCATTTAATGAGCACCAGGGAAGGAGACATTGCTCAAGTACAAGGGTTCAGTTTGCAGTGAGCCACAAATCACATTTCATTTATCAGGCCCTACAGATGACAGGATATCATCAAATCCCTGGAGAGCCATATTCATTAAAAAGAAATCTTAAGTAATTACAACAATTAATTGACTTGAAACCATTTCTGGTGGATAAGGTTTACATAATTCATTTGCCAGACAAAACAAGGTTGATCAAGTCCAGGAACATGCTATTGAAGAGCATCCTTCCATCTGACACGGTGCAACCTTGCAAAGGGATTCGCAGCTGGAGCCTTTTCGTTCTGCCTTCCTTCTTGTCTTAAAGGAAAAGGCAACTTTTAGAGTGAGACATGGGAACCTGAAAAGGTTTGGCAGACTTTATTTTGGGTCCACGAGATGGTTTGACAGCACTTCTCTACTTTGGTTGTTACTAAAACTGATGAATGAGAAGGGAAAGTGGGCTATGTTAATCAAGGAATTGCTGAGTTTATGATTTTGAGAAAGGGGGGGTGGATAAAAGGCAAAGTCTTCCAAAATGCTAAATTAACATTTGTGACAAGATCAAGGCCAAAGCCAAGAACTCCATTCTCCCCTAGAAAGCAACCTGGACAAACAACTATTGTTAGATGTTTGCCCTCTACTCATGGTGACTCTAGGCACAATGCTGCTGGATGCGGCCACCCCAATGATTCGCTGCAAATGGGAACATTGTATTCCAAAATGGTTTCCATTGGCAGCATCTAATTTTCCACTAGCAATCTAATTTTCAAGAGTCAGGCCTTTATCCTTGGTCTTAAAGTTCTGAAGCACCTCTTCAATCTCAACAACACAGTTTCCTACACAGGCACTGTGGTACATTGGTCAGAATCAGACCTGCGTTTCCCATAGGGAAGGCAAGAATTCCACCACTATCTTTATATAGAACAACTGCTCTTGCCAAAATAATATTTATTCAGTATTTTCAGCAATTAAGTCATAAACTCTTTACTCCAAAATTTTATAATGTGGAGTTTATGATTAAATTTAGAGAGCTAATATTGGATTGCTATAGCAAATGTATATTTCACATTTCTACAAATAATGCCATAGGCCGGCTGCTGCAATATCCCCTTAAAGGTTTGTTGAATATGTGGACACAGGCTTGAGGATGTAGTCATAGCGAATCAGAATTCCCAGGGTGGGGACTGGGCCTCTGTAGTCTCCACAGATATCCCAAAACACTGATCATCTTCCAGGAGATGCAGAAACATTGAAAAGGCTGTAGAAGGAATTTAAGTTTGTGTATCAAAGACCTTAGTTTGGTCTTTTATCTCTGATCTGAAAAATAACCCTTGGATTTTTCCAGAAATTGAGGTGTTTTTACTCCATCAGACACCACCAGAGAATGTGTGCAACTGAGTTGGGGTCACATAGGCTGTGTTGGCAGCATGTCTCAGGAAGGAAGAGGGACATGATGCCAACAGAAGGACCTATTCAGTGGTTCAGTCAGTCATTGACTATGCAAGTGTGGAGGTTTGAAAGGCTTCCTCAATTGGCATGAACATCCATGTACAGGAGAGCCTGGTGGGGTACTTTTGAAAAATCAGCCAGCTATACACAGAGGGTCACCATGAGTCAGAATCAACTTGATGGCACCTAGATTTTTTCATCATTGAACTTAGCAGAGAGGAGCAGTAAAGATTGGGTTGATACTATGGATAGATTATTGAGAGAGAGTTTTCCAGGGAAAGTCCCATAGATAGATTTTTTTAAAAGCTGAAACCAAGGTTTTTGTTAAGATATGCTAATATTGGCTCCAATGTTATTTTAAAGCCAACCAGGTTGGACTGTTGGTTAACTATGGGACTGTTAACCATAAGCTCTGTGCTTCAAACCCACCAGTCCGTCTGAGGGAGAGAGAGGAGGCAGCCTGTAACAATTTACAGACTTGGAAACCATGTAAGTTGGAGACATCTTGAAGGTGGTGGGGTAATTATCTTTATATGTGAAATTACACCAGAAAAAAATCCCATAAGGTTTAAAAAAAGTAGGTTGGAAAGGGGGAACCGATTACAAGGATCTACATGTGACCTCTTCCCTGGGGGATGGACAACAGAAAAATGGGTGAAGGGAGACGTCGGACAGGGCAAGATATGACAAAATAATAATTTATTAATTATCAAGGGCTCATGAGGGAAGGGGGAGAGGGGAGGGAGGGGAAAAAAGAGGACCTGATGCCAGGGGCTTATGTGGAGAGCAAATGTTTTGAGAATGATGAGGGCAATGAATGTACAAATATGTTTTACACAATTGATGTATGTGTGGATGGTGAAAAGAGTTGTATGAGCCCCTAATAAAACTATTTTTAAAAAACCTCCATCATTGGGGGGGGGAGATAAAACAAAAAATAAATAATTGGTTTCGGTTTCTGGTTATCAAACACAGGTTCTCACCGAGCACCCCTGTGTCACCATTGGACAATTGATTATTTATGACAGAGACCATTTCTAGAGTACAAGGTTCAACTATTTTCCTCCGAAGATCTAGTCTAGTGGTACATCAAAGCTAACTGAGTAAAGGAAATGCCTAGAGAGTTTCACAGACTCCTGAGTCCCACACTGAAAATTATACTTGGCCACATTTGGTGACTATTCTTAACCAAGACAGCTAAGCACCTTCAAATATCATAAAACCTAGAAATAAAGGGCCCTTTGCCTATGTAGGCCAAGGCTAAAAGACAACTGAAATATCACCTTGTTGTGATGCTGGCCAACACGTATTAAAGAGGAGGGCTAAAAACAGAACCTATGGAGGAGTGTGACCAAGGTTATATAATGTGTGTGATATGGAGTATATAAGAAAATGACTAAAACAATTGGTATGCTTAACTTGATGAAGAAGAGAAGACCTTGGGAGGTCTTGATAACTGCCTTTAAATATTTAAAGGGCTATTTTAAGGATGAATTATATTGATGCGGTTTGGGGCTAGGGATGTATATTTTTAGCAAAGTTACCAGATGATCCTGAACTTCATTGTGAGAGGTGAGTAGTCTGTGATCCTCACTGTGAGATGTGAGGGATTGGACCATTCCTGGCTCCAGAAAAGATGCATGCCAACTTTTACAGACTGATCTGATCTGGGTGCTGGCAGATTTAAGAGTTGCAGAGGATAATTTAATAGAGGGCTAAACAAGATGAGAAAGGAAAGAAGGAAGTAGGTTGGGATAGAGTAAAGGAAGGGGGGGAGGGAGAGAGGTAGGAAGAAGGGAGGCGGCATAAATAAAAGGGTGAGCAGGCAAGAGGAAGAAAAGAAGGGAGAGAGAAAGAAGGCGAGCAGGAAAGAAGAGAGGAAGGAGGGAGGGAAGAAGAAAGGGAAGAAGAGAGAAGGGGAAGAAGCAAGGGAGGAAGGAGGGTAAAAGCAAGGGAGAGAAGCAGGGATGCCTGGGTGAGGAAGCCTCATTCTTGGGTTTGATCAAGAATTTCTTTTTCTAAGATGCTGTGATGGTGATGGTAATGCTGTGGTCCTCAGAACAATGTGAGGAATCGTGATCTAGGAAAAGCCAACCCTCAGATTAATGATCTTGGAAAGGATGAGGAGATTAGGAACCTGTCTGCCATGGTGGGTCCTACTGGGCTGGTCAAAAAGTAGTCAAGGATGATGGAGGGCCTATGTCAGGATGAGCTGTATCAGGACGAATACCTGGGCATTCTTTCACTGTTGGGGAGAACCAGATGGACCTTTACAAGTAGCTAATGGCAAAATTGTAAACTTTTAATAATTATAAAAGTATTTTTTTAAGATCATTTTATGGGGGGCTCGTACAACTCTTATCAAAATCCATGTATACATCCATCGTGTCAAGCTCATTTGTACATTTGTTGCCATCATCATTCTCAAAACATTTTCTTTATACTTGAGCCCTTGGTATCAGCTCCTCATGCTCGCCGCCCCCCTCCCTCCTTCCCTCACGTACCCTTGATAATTACTAAATTATTACTATGTTTTCATGTCTTACATTGTCCAATTTCTCCTTTCACCCACTTTTTGTTGTCCGTCCCCCAGAAAGGGGTTTATATGTAGATCATTGTGATTGGCTCCTTCTTTCTCCCCGACCTTCCCCTTATCCTCCAGGTATCGCTACTCTCATTATTGGTCCTGAGGGCTTTATCTGTCCTGGATTCCCTGTTTCTAGCTCTTATCTGTACCAGTGTACATGCTCTGGTTTATCAGGATTTGTAAGGTAGAATTGGGATTATGATAGTAGGGGGTGGGAGGGTAGGTAGGGA
>NW_022104553.1:5623319-5624689 GCF_000313985.2 Echinops telfairi
GGTTTGCACTTTGAGGTCAATTTTATCAGAGATTAGGATTGCAACCCCTACTTTTTTTGAGTTGCTGCTTGCTTGGTATGACTTTCTCCAGCCTTTGATTCTCAGCCTTTTTGTCTGTAGCCTTGAGCTGTGTCTCCTTTAGGCAGCAAATTGATGGGTTGTATTTTCTAAGCCAGTCTTCTAGCCTCAGTCTTTTATGTCTGAGTTCAGGCCACTGATATTCAGGTTTATTATCTCCATCTGTGGACTCTGTGAGGTCATCTCATACCTTTTTTTGTTGGGTGTTTTCCTGCCTTCCTTTCTTATTAGTGTATTGTGCATGTTTGTTTGTGTGGATCATTCTTAATTCCTTTCAGTCCTTAAGCTAATGCTATCTTGGGGTCTGCTTTCTCTTTGTTGCCCTCTGGGTGCGGTTGTTCTATGTGGTGGTCTCTTATTTATGCTTGGTGAGTGTTATTCTTCTTCCCATACTCGGTTGGCAAGGATCTTTTGTAGGGCTGTGTTTCTTCTAACGTATTCTTTGAGTTTGGGCTGGGTAGAGTATTCTTGGATTTGTGTTATTTTCCTTCAATTTTTCAAATATGTTACTCCACTCTCTTCTCTTCTTCATAGTTTCTGCTGATAGGTCTCAACATATTCTTACTTGGGAACCTTTATATATGATTACTTGTTTTACTCTAGCTACTCTCATGATTTTCTCCTTTTCCTCAAATTGAATAGTTTAACTATTATGTGCCTTGGTGGTTTCTTCTTGGTATTCCATCTTGGTGTTCTCTCAGCCTCCTGGATGGTTTACCAGTTTTCTTTCATGAAGCTGGGGGAGTTTTCCTCCAAGAATTCTCTCACTATTATTGCAGACGTCTTCTCTGTAGTGTCTTCCTCCGGTAATCCAATAATTCTAATGTTGTTCCTCTTCATAGCATCAGACATAGGTCTTAGGTTTTCTTCAGCTTCTCTGACGATCTTATTAGATTTTTGTTCGTATTTGTTAAAAGCTGCTTGGCTGTCCTTCAAGTCGCTGTTGCGGTTCTCTGATTGATTCCTCTAGTGGATTCTTGAGGTCTGTCTGCTACTGATTTTTGTTATCTCCTCCCTAAGCTCTTGTATTTCCCTTTAGTGTATGGACTTTATCTCCTCTATTATTTCATCCTTTTTCTATATTTTCATTCATATCCTGTATGACTCCAAGTAGCATTCTGAAATTTTCTTTCTGTGGCAGATCAATGTCTGCTTCTTCTATGCACGTTGTTAGGTTCAGGGCATCTTCTGCTATTGCCTTTTCTTTCTCCTGTTTTTTCATTGTGGTCATTGGGGCTGATTGCTGTTTGGGTTGCATTGTTTTAGAGGAGCCTGGTGCCATTTTCCAGGGA
>NW_022104553.1:5625547-5632447 GCF_000313985.2 Echinops telfairi
CCCCTCAAACTCTTCTGAATCTGTGCCTACTTATCTTTATGATGCTCCTACGGTCATCCAGCAGTGTTGAATTTCCCTCTTAGTAACTCCTGGTCTGATTTCTGTGAAGTCCCTCTGATATGTGTTAATCAGTCACCATCTTCCCAGAAATTCACATGTGCATGTTTTACACGAGTCTTTATTTTGCTTACCAAGTCGGCCATTTGTCTTGCATGTAGTCTTGTTTTTAACCTTCTGTGGTAGTTACATAATCTAGTGTCAATTTGAGAGGATTATGAGTGAAGGGGTGGAGTCTGGTCTGTCAATCAAGATATAACCAATGAGGCCTCTGTGTAGGCATGGCCTTCTCCTGAGAATTCTGGGAACTCCTGTATTTCTTACTAGGAGGCAGGAGACACTGCTTTCTCTCTACTTACTCCCTGAGAGATGCTCTACTGACAAGACACATGGCGCTATGCCCTGGGAGCTGGATAAGCCACATGGACCTACCTTGATGCAACCAGAACTCTGGAGCCAGAGAAGCCATGTAGAGACCCCTGCCAGTGCTAAGATGCTTAAAATGCCACTGGATCCAGAAGACTTCCAACCCGCTGTGATGCTCTTGCTTTCGACAACATTGCATATATTTCACGAGTCTGAAGAGGACTTTATAGAGTGTTATCGGACATATGGGCTAATATTGTACTTATAGAATTAATCTGGACTGGGCTGGGATGTTTTCTCAATATTCAATTGCTCTTGTATAAACCTTTCTTATATTCATATCACTGTCTATGAATTTGTATCTCTAGTCTACCCAGACTAACACAGCTTCCATATTTTGTTTACTTTTAAATCTTGTTTTTTTGTTTGCATACATTGAAACCTTGCTCTATACAGGCCATCACTCCCATTTTTTTCTAGACCTTATTTACAAAGCTTGTGCCGTTTTCTTGCATCAAGGCTTTACCCATGTTCTTGGGGTTTCTCTTGCTTCATTATCTTTTACCGATTCTTCTGATATTAACTTCAATATCTCATCCTGTGAAAACTTTCCTACCCATCACACCTTTCTCTTTCTTTCCCCAACACCTGGAAAAGATGTGATTCCATAGTGACTACCAGATTTCCATTTTCTACAAATAACTCTAGAATGGTAACAGAGTTTGCAGCATTGGTCATGGATTTCACAGGACTTTATCTGTTTTATCATTTGAGGTCTGGTGTCCTGAGAAACCATTCTTGCTGGGCAAACGATGGTTGGTCATCCTTGGTTAAGTTCATACCCTATAGCTAGAAGTTAGCACTATAATAGGAACATACTCGAATGTTTGAATTAAATAGAATTGACTAGCATCGGATGTGTTTAAAAGGGGACTTATCTTTCATGTTCAGTATTACTCTGACTTCAATGCACATTACTTGGCAAGAGAAAAAGATGACTGAAACCACAGTGTAAAATCATTTTGGAAGTATGCAGGTTAGTAAATGGATTGAAGACTATAGATTTTTCCAGGTAATGTGGAAGATTGGCTTACTGGGGATATCTAGTCATTCACTCACCAAACAGTATTTTTTGAGTGTGCCTACCCTCAGAGCACTCTCCCCTCGAAAGCGTATTTCATGTGACATTGACTCTGGTTTCTTGGTGGTGTATTCACCTGCCAAGAGGGGTAGTTTAGAAAATGTAAGAGAGCTTGCCTGCTGCCCTAGTTAGGATGGGTGGCTGAGTAATAGGCTGAATAATGAATATTCAGGTGCTAATTCATGTCCTAATTCCTTATAAAGGAATCTGTGAATGTTACCTGATATGTTAGCCTGGTAGAGTAGAGAAACAAATTCATAGACACTCATATGTGTATAAGAAAGAGCTTTCTATAAAAGTAATTGTACATTAAGAAAGCAACCTAGCCCAGTCCAGATCAAGTCTATAAGTTCAATATTAGCCCATATGTCCAATACTAATCTATAAAGTTATCTTCAGACTCATGAAACACATGCAATGATGCTAAATGCAGGAAGATCACAGGCCATTGGGTAGGATGTCTTGTGGATCCAATGGTGGTGTAAGCATCTCTGCTCTGTCAGGGTTCTCCACATGGCTCCTCTAGCTCAAGGCACTAGTGCAGTTCCATGTGTCTTGTCAGCTGCAATGTCTTCAAGGGAGTGAGCATGTGTCCCACCTCCAGTGAGCTATTTATCTCCTTAGCACCTCCAAATGAATTCATCAAGCTGCGAGCTGATGGTCAGACTAAACTTCATCCCTTCACTCTAATACTCTCAAATCGACAACAGATTATGCAAATACCATACCTTACTTGGCAGAAGGGATTTGACTCTGCAGATGTAATTAAGTTAAGGATTTTGAGATGGAAAGATTATCCTGAATTGCTCAGCTGGGACCTACATATAATCACCAATATCCCTATAAAAGGGAGCAGGGAGAAATTCAACTGCAGAAGAGGGAAATGAGATGAATCAAGCAAGATTCTTACTGCTGATTTTGAAAGAGTCATGGAAGAGGCATGAGCCAAGGAAGGCATGGAATGCAGTTCTAAAAGCTGGGAAAGGGTCTGGAATTAGATTACTCCTCAAGCCTTGAATTCAGCCTAGTGAAACTGTCTCAACTTATGGCTCAAGAACTTTAAGGAGACAGATATATATTATTTTAAAGCACCAAGTTTATGATAACATGTTACAGAAATCATGGGAAATGCACAATGGATTCAACTGGGACTGATGACCAGAATGCCGGCTGGGGCCCCTCCACCATGAAAGTGGTCTTGGAACTTCTTACCCAGGAATGCAGCGCGTGCAGACAAAGTATGCACGAGAGAAAGTAGGAGCATCTGTTGTATTTTTTCCTTTTAAAAATCATAGAAAAAAAATGTAACAAATCATTTGCCTTTTCAACAGTCTTCACATGTTCAGTCCAGTGGCATCAATTAATGATGTTTGTCATGTTGTTCAATCATCACCATTATCCATTTCCAAATTTTCCCCTCACTTTCAATAGAAAAGCTCAGTGTCCCTTTAGCAATGGATTTTCCTTCCCCTCCCCTCTTCCTTGGCCTTGGTAATCACTGGTAAACTTTGATCTCCATCCTTTTAACTTTCTTAAATATTTCACATGAATGGAAACATATAACATTTGTTCTTGTGACATTGATTTCACTCACTAAAATATTTTCAAGATTCATCCATATCACATCTGTTTCAGGAATCATTTTCTCCTTATGGCTAATATTCCATTGAATCATGTACAACATTCTGCTTATCATTCATCAGCTGAAGGATAGTCAGACTTTTTCAACCTTATGCCTCTTTTGAAGAGCACCCCAATGAACATTGGTCTACAGGTGTGTTTTTGTTCTTGCTTGCAATTCCTATACTTTAGGAATGGAATTGCTGATTAGATAACATCTGGTTTTATAAAGTTGGGCAAAGAAAGCAGAGAATGTTCCCAGATCAAGAGAAGGAGGCATGGCTCCCACCCTCTCTAAGGGAAGAGTGCCACAGGCCTCCTGGCCATCTTTCCTACAGCAATATTTGGGGACAAAATATCTTCAGTACTCATGCCGTAGTAACTTCAGATCAGTACTATCACACCATATACTTGTTCATTCTGTTGGTGATCATAGCCCTAGTTGTGTGGTGGGTTGCTTTTGACACAAAGCAACTGAGTGAATTAGATTCTTTTGTGTTCTTCATGGAATCCAAAGTCACGTTGGCTTAAGTTGTCTCAAAAATGGTCAAGAAAATGAGTGGCTTTTCACATGACATGTATTCATTTCTCTCTCTCATTCTGCTTTGGTCTTTGCACATAATTCACTAGAGGACAAGCATATGAATGAGTATGACCTGTAATGCAAAATCACTGTGGCAAAATAGACAAAATGTAGCTGAAAACTTATTTCAAATAGGGGAACTTAGATTGTGCTCTTGTTTAGCATTGGTGACTGTACACTAGACAGTCTGTTCTGACTATGGATGCTCATCCTCTTCACAGCCAAACTCTGGGTATGTATTCACACACATACACTCTTTCTTCCTATCTTCTGAACAACCTATCCATGAGCTTGTTATTGTAACCATAAGGAAACAAAGATGGAGTAAAGTGTCATAGCTAAATACATATTAGAGCCCAGGCCCGTGGGCTGGTTTCACTTCCTCCCAGGTGAAAGAAGATTTCCAGGAGTGGACACATAATGCAATTTCACAGAGAGGCGAATTTCTTCATGTATCTCTCCCTCTTTTTACTTGTTCTTGTTGTTAGACGCTGTGCAGTCTGTTCCACCTCACAACAACCCTATGTCCAACAGAACAAAACAATGCCTGGTCCTGTGCCAACTTCGCAATTGTTCTTATGTTTGAGCCCCTTGTAATAATGTTGAGCTACTGTGTCAATCCATCTTCTCCAGGGCTTTCCTTGTTTTCCCTGCCCCTCTACTTTACCAAGTATGATTTCCCTCCACAGGGATTGGTCTCTCCTGATTACATGTCCAAAGGTCGTGAGACAAAGTCTTGCCCTCCTTGCCTCTGAGGAGCATTCTGACTGTGCTTTGTCCAAGATGGATCTATTTCTTTTGTGGATTTCACATGACTGGCTAACTTGATAGGTGCTCAGGAGCATGAGCAACCAGTAGAGATGGATCTGAGATGGGACTTATCAGTCATATGCAGTGCACACCAGCTGATGTCTTTAAAAGCTCACTTGATGATAATTTTATGTTCATTTCTATCCAATATCCTTCTAAAATAAAACATACACACAAAGCAAATAATAAAAAAATCTTACTGCCACTGAGTCTATACTGAATCATAATGACCACATAGAACAGAGTAGAACTGCTCCATAGGATTTCTGAGGTTGTAAATTTTTATCAGTGCAGACAGGCTTACCTTCTCCTATGGAATGGCTGGTGGGTTTGAACCACCTAACTTGCAGTTAGCAGTGCAATGTTAAGCCCACGGTACCACCAGGGTTCTTTATTTACTTATACCACCCAAAACCATACTCACTACTATCAGGTCACAGTGACCCTATATAGAGTTTTCATGGCTGCACATGTTTATAGGAACAGATAGCCTCATCTCTCTCCCAAGAAGCAGCTGGTGGGTTTGAATGAAGAAAGACCCATCTTGTTCAATGGGTCAGAGCCAGAGTTGAAACACTTCAGTACTATTGACCTTGTGGCTAGCAATCCCATGCTTACCCTGTAGTGCCCACAGGGCCCCATTTCAGTGTTACTAAAACAACAAACAAATCAAGCTTTCTGCCATCAAGCCCATTCTGACTCACAGAGACCCCATAGGACAGGTTAGAACTACATTTGTGGGTTTCCTAAACTGTCAATTCGTTACATGAATAGGAAACCCACAGGCATTCTTCCCACATGAAAAATGTTGACATACAAGTTTTAAATTCATGAAATAATATTTTCGAACTAGAGGGTTAATAAGAAAACTAATCTTTATTATTGCTCTTGTTATTATAATAATTTTTAAAAACCTGTAGGTTACTCAAGGAGGTATTAATTGCATTGCTTTTCTGAGGCTCCTATATACTCACAATGTAATAGAATAGATGGGAAAAGATCTAGCTTCAATTAGGCCAGGTTCTTTTCATGTCCAAGGGACAGGACACTGTTGTCCTGGAAGTATTATTTCCTACTGTAGTAGTAAAAAAGGATCTCTGGTGATGCAGCAGCTATGAATTGGGCTGCTAGTTGCAAGGTCACCAGGTCGAAACTACCAGCCTCTCCTAGAGAGAAAAAGAAGACTCTCTATTCATGTAACGAATTGACAATGAATCTAGAGCAGCGGTTCTCAACCTGCGGGTTGTGACCCCTTTGGGGGTCGAACAACCCTTTCACAAGGGTCATCTAACACCATGGGACAACACGTAAATATTTTATAATATATAATTACATATTGTTTTGTGATTAACCACTATGCTTTAATTATGTTCAATTTGTAACAATGAAAATACATCCTGCATATCAGATATTTGCATTATGATTTATAACAGTAGCAAAATTACAGTTATGAAGTAGCAACGAAAAAAATTTTATGATTGGGGGTCACCACAACATGAGGCATTAGGAACGTTGAGAACCACTAGAGGAAATAGTGGGTGGTGGGAGTGTTTCCTGGGGGCTCTCAGCAATATTTTCCAAGGCATCTCCCCCAGGCAATGCTCCAGGTACAGTCTCACCTGGTATTTCAGTTTGTTTAATCTGTTCAAGTGTGAGTTGTTTTACTGATAGTAGTTTAATCCCCTCAGGTGGGAGGGGTGGATCTATTGACTGGGGTGGCTCACTGGACTCAGGGGCTCAATTTCCCCCTCTTCTGGATCATCAGCCCATATGTTCCTATTCACGTTTCAGGGTCCCAATTCTTTCTAATTAATGCCCTTACTTCAATATCACTGTTCTAGACCTACAATTCAGCTGATGCTATAATTCAGATACTCATTTTGTATTTGAGCTCTGGATTTGGTTTTTGGCAATGTCAGCTCTATTACTAGAGGAGAGAAAACTCTCCTTTGTAGCACATACAGAATTAGGTCTGTTATTTGGCACTTGAGATGTGCTTCTAAGGTTCTGAGATTACCCTTTCCTTGATCACATTTTCTATTGTAAGGAAGACCAGCCAACCAGCTTCCCTATACTTCTCAGTCTGACAAAACTGCTGGAAAATATCAAACACACAATCACCCAGAACCTGGTGGTGATACTGTGGATATTAGCCGTGCTATTTCACACCGTGGATAAACACCACCCTCTCTAGTAACAGTGGCAGACTTATCCATGCCTTTAGGGGTAGAGGCAGTATTCTCAGTGTTGTTAGACCCAGTCATACTGAAGAACCAATGTGAGGAGCCCATATTTATGATCTTGTGTCTCTAGAACCACTCCC
>NW_022104553.1:5632792-5636495 GCF_000313985.2 Echinops telfairi
AGAGAGAGAGAGAGAGAGAGAGAGAGAGAGAGAGAGAGAGAGAGAGATTTACTGCTAGCTAAGGCTTTTATATTCTCTGGGGACATGCAAGCCTCCTAATTACAGGTGAAGACATCCGTCACAGGAAAGGGTTGTGCTATCGGTAATACAGTAATGGAAGGGGGTGATCTAGGGGTATCCATGTAATAGGAAGAGGAGGGATTGGGGGTATACATGTCACAAGATGGGCGGATCCTAGATTCAGGATGACAGCCTAATTTTGGATGTCGCTGAGCCAGTTTGACCTGTTTTCTGGCCCACCATAGAAACCATTAGCAGTAGGGTGTATACCTCATCTCAGGGACCAGACTAATGGCCGCAAGCCTTTAGGAAGAAGTAGCCCATTGTCCTTAACAGCAGGGACCAGACAGTAGTCTGGCAACTGACTGCCTTCAGGGAGTTAACTTGACAATCATTTACCATTAGCTGCAAGCAGTATCCTAAGTCTAACATATATTTGCGGGAGATAACTTGGGAGAAATCTTTCTGTTTCCCACAATTGTCCACACAGCAGTACAGAGGTTTCAGTTTAACTCACTGCAGGGGAAACGCTAATTGTAAGGGGAGGACAGACTGCGGTCTCCCCACACCACTAGGGTGGCCCTGCTCCCTGTTGCTGGAGACAATGGATTATTTCTCCCTGAAGCTTGCAAACATTAGCTTGGTTCCTGCAGGTGGAGTTCACACCCTACCGATAATGATCTCTATCAGTTGAGCCAGGGAACAGGTCAACCCAGCTAAATTAAGCTGCCATCCTAAATCTAGGATCTGCCCATCTTGTCACATGTATACCCCCAATCCCTCCTCTTCCTATTGTGTGTATGTCCCTAGACCACCCCCTCTCATTACTGTGTAAACTATAGTGCAACCCTTTCCTGTGACGTATGACTTTACCTGTAATTAGTGGGATTGCACACCCCCAAAATGTCTATAGGCCTTGGCTAGCAATAGACCTCTCTCTCGCTGGTCTCTCCCCCTCTCTCTCCTCTCTCTCTCCTTTCTCGTCCTCTCTCCCTTGTTCCCTTTCCAGTCCTCCTTCCCTTCTCCTTCTCTCCATGTGGACCACCAAGTGGGGCTGAGGTGAGTAATGCTACCATGTAATGTGTCTGACTGAATTATTGTAATATCTCTTCTATCGCTCATACTCTCAATGACTTTAATATGATATATATACATCTCAACCATACAATTGTGTTACTGAACCCGAAGTTCATGGTGGGGGCTGGCCCCCCACCCACCTAATACTACATGCTAATGTGCTGGAAGTCCTTTAACTCACAAGGGCTGCAGTGTCCAAGGTCAAGGAAACAGATTGCAGAGTCTTCCCTTATGCAAGGCAAGCAGAGAGTGTCCACAGGCAGCCAACAATAGGATGGGTCACCAACAGTGACTAGCTTGGGAGCTTAGTGAAGCAGGCCCAGATAAGATATTGAATTCAAGAAATGCAAGGAGACAGGATCCATTAGCTTCAAGCTCAGGGTGGTGAGCAGGTCTTGAAGGAGCCTCAAATCTAGAGACACCATCCACGTGTTGGCTTGCCCTATAGGTGGTGTAGCTCACAGGTTGAGGCAGAGAACTATCTAAAGCAGCAGCATGCTCCAGCACACTCAGATCACCAGAGAGCAAGAGAGAAGGGAGTGGGACTTGCCCTGCAATGAAACTGCAATCTGATTAATCCTACATGTTCCTATTGGCCAGATTGGCACAATAAACCTAACTATCACACCAGGTCAGGTCCAATGTGCATCAGAGGTGGGATCAACTGTCAAGGTTTGAACCGTTCAAGCCAGGTTTATCATTTTGATCTCCTATAGTCATCTCTCCAATGCACTCTGTTTGGTAACCAGTTTCTTCCTATCCCTCTGTTATGGAGAGAGGGAATTCACAGGAGGCTTATTTTCTATGTAGATCTCACAGATGTATCTTGGGCTCCCACTTTCATCCTTAGACTTCTGTAAACCAGAATCTCACAGTTTAGACTTGGATACTATTCTCTCCTTGGATACTATATGTTTCATAATCCTTTGGTGACTGATGACGGTGTCCTTCTTCCATGTGGACTTAGTTGACATCTCACATAGATGGCTGCTGGTTTGGAGACAAGCCTTGAAGAACCCATGTGCTATTTTATCTGATAACCAGGCATCATCTAATTTATTCACCATACTTTGCTATAGCACCCATATCTTCTGTGTTCCCTTCCTGTGGGTGAGTATTGAGCAGGGCCATGATGTAAGAACTAATTGTTCTTAAATTTAAGCTAGGATTTAGCGTGAGCCCAAAACTTACTCCTGAATCTATGGATGTTTTAAAAATCATCTTTTGGCTGCCTTTGGAGAGCTCCCTGTTCATTTATGGCAGAGAGTCTGATCAATCGTCTCCCTAGATCATAAAGATCCTCCATTATTAATATTTCCATTGATTAGCCCATGGTGCTAATTTTTTAAAATCGTTTTATTGGGGGCTCATACGACTCTTATCACAATCCATAAATACATCAATTGTGTAAAGCACATTTGTACATTCATTGCCCTCATCATTCTCAAAACATTTGCTCTCTGTGCTAATTTTTTAAAGCCCCATTGAGAGAGGGATATTGGTCCAATGTAGGCTAATTCCATATCACAATACCTGAATTATTCACTTTTACAGAATCAATCCTTCTGTGCTGGATGATATTGACACAAACAATGGGAGTTGATTGTCAGGGAAAATTTACAATACTATTCACTGAGAATGTCAGTCATAGGTTTCCTCGAATAATAAATAACAATACAGTATACAGGGTATTGATATAGTAAGTCAATGATTGTCCACCTACCAACAGTTAAATAATCTTGACATAGCTGTCTTCTGCTTCTTCAAACACCACAAATTTTCCATCTTAAATCCTCAGGTTACAAGTGTGTTTGAAGTAGAGTCCAGTTCACCTATATTGGAGTTTCCACATCGGTTCTCTCTGGTGTAGCCTTTGAAGCATATTGTATGCCTTGAAGATAGAATTTAATGCTCCAGCGTTCTATGACACATGGCCTGGGTCACTAGGTCTGAGACTAAATCTTTACCGGCATAGAAAGCTTGCTCTTCTTTCCACAGAGTAGCTGTGGTTTTAAACTCCTGACCTTGTAGTTAACAGCCCACTGAATAACCACTACACCACTGGGCTGGGGGCACAGTAGAGAGGCATTATGGGTGTTCTAGTTGGAAAGTAGTTTCCTGTGATCCAGTAAATCAATTACTAGCCTCCCATGCTCTTACCACTTTCCTGGAACAATTTAAACTTTTTTATCTGATGGTGTATACCCCAGTTCTCTTTATCCTTGTGGGATTCTGCCTATTTGATCCCATTGCTCTTATTTTAAGGAGCCCTATTGGCTCTGTGGTATCGGTATTGGACTGCTAGTTACAAGGTTGATGGTTCAAAGCTAATGGCTCTTCTTTGGGAGAAAGATGAGGCTGTCTTCTTAGATTTATAATCTCAGAAATCTTTTTTTGTTGTTGTTAGTTTTTTCCCCCTTAACTTTACAACTATTTCTGCTTTATTTTTTTAATAAACATTTTATTAGGGGCTCATACAACTGTTATCACAATCCATACACACATCAATTGTGTAAAGCGCATTTGTACATCATTCTCAAAACATTTTCTCTCCACTTAAACCCCC
>NW_022104553.1:5638062-5640807 GCF_000313985.2 Echinops telfairi
AAGAAAACTTGGGGTGGGGGGTGGGGCGGGGAACGCCAGGCAAGCTGGCTTAGGAAGAAAGCTGAGGACAAGCTGGTAAAAGAGCTCCCCTCTTCATGTGCATTTCCCAATAATGTTTTAGTGATGTTTGCTAATGTATCATTCATTAACCATCAGCCACTATAAAAAATATAATCTATCTCACAAAGTGGACATTATTATCGCATTAAATCATTTCACAATATACCTGAACGGTTCCACATGAGATGCCTGGTCTGGCCGAGCTCAGATGCCTTGGGGGCAAGTCTTCAGTAGTAATGAGATACGAGGTCTGTCTGTGATGAATACGATATTACTCGTGTCAGTGGCTGTGGATTGCACCCAGAATATTTCTTCTTACAGATTTTTTTTCTTCCATAGCAAAGGAACTCAGGCAAAGCACTATTAACCCAGTAAATGAAGCTCTAAAGATCACAGAGTGTGTCCATTAGGAGACAAGGCGGTGACTAATCCAATTTTTCTTGCAGGGAGACATCCTGATGCTTTGGTAACATCTGGGGACAGCAGGCCCTGCATTACAGATGAGCTGGGGCGTGTGTCCTCTCAGCTCCCTCCTGCTGGCTTTCTTCCTGTTCCTTTCTGCCTTTGTCTGAGAGCAACTATTTCCCTGACCCCTCGTCTTACTCAAACCCTTCTTGCTGAAAACCCCTATAAAGTTATTAAAATCATGTCCAAGCCTGGTGGCAGAGATGGGCAAAGGTAATGACTGGGGGAAGGGAGAGAGCGCTCAATGGGGTGATCTGTCTTTCCTTCCTGTAGAGGGCTGTGCCCTGAGGTTCCCCCAGCTGTGTGGTAGACAGGCTGTAATGTGAAGAAAAGGGTGGAGAAAAGGAGGCAAAAGGCTGTTGAGTTTCTCTTAAAACCACACGACATAATCTCACCTCTTGGTAAAATTCATATTCCTATCTATCACAGAGACATTCATTTGTTTGGTTCATTCCTTTGAAAGCGGTTCGCAAGCCTTTATTTACATTGTTGATCAATTTAAAACATGATTTCAGATGCCTTTGGACCTGGGTAGAATCTCTTGAAGAGCTGGGTAGGAAAACAAAGTGGGGATGCTTTCCTCAACACTCCACACTATTGTTTATGGATCCACTCTGTGAGCTGGACATCACAGCTCATGGTACTGTCACAGAGCTCAAACCTCCAAGAACTAACATAAGAAGAAACAAGAAGACATACTCCCACCTTCAAATATCTACCAAATACCCCAATAAAACTGGGAGCAGTCAGGCAACTGTTTCATATTCATCTAAATGTGAAGCTCAATTTCCCCCCCTTAGGTTTTTAACAACCCTACATCATTACTTTCTATGAGGACATCAAACACTGATCCCACTGAACAGTGGCCTAGAGAGTTGGAAAATATTTTCATTCCCCGCCCAAAGGTTTGTTTTCTGCAATAATCAATTCAGAAGGATTGGCTTAATTTTCCACACTGAAAAATTCAGGTTGTGATACCCCCTTTGAAAGTCAAATTTTATAATAGTTCACATTACTCCCATATATTAGCTCAAGTGATGTGGAAAATGAAACGTTGAAAACATTAGGCTTACTTGTGGTCTTTAGAAAGGACAGCATAGAGTGAGTCATGATTTTGTATCTAAATGGATGTACTCACAACTTCCTTTCTCATGCTGAAATGACTATAAATGTTATTAGTTTCAGTGAAATTTATTTACAATGAATGAATCAATCAATCTCTCCCTCTGCCATCTCATTTCACCCCTCCTGTTTCTTTCTTTCTTCCTTTCCTTAAGAAAAACCCAGTTTTATTAGCATTTCATCCACATGTCACACAATTCAATAATTCAATCATATCAAGAAGAGTTGTACAATTATCATATTCAATTCTAGAACATTTTCTTCTTTCTTGTAGTCATTGGTATTCATGTATTTTTCCCTAATTGTGGCAAAATATACACAACAAAACATTCTCAAATTCCACAACTTCTACTTGTATAATTCAGTGTCATTGATTATATGTTTTGTGTTGTACAACCATTATTGACATCCTTTTCCAAATTATGCTACCACCATTCACATAGACTCAATGTCCCCTATACAACTCTCTCCTTCACCTATGGTAACCACCGGTCAAGTTTATTTATTTATTTATTTATTTATTTATTCTCGTGGTTTTCTTAATATAGTATTCATATATCATATACTTCCATGGCTAAATCACTTCTAAAATGAATTTTATAATCACAATCGGTTCTAGTGTTTCCTCCCACCTCCTGCAGTCATTGTTTGCTCTTCAAATCCCCTCACCCTCCCGATATTCCATCCCCAAATCCCCCATAAACCATTGCATCCATCATTATTACTCCTTTCTCATTTAATAAAAAGACTAGAAATCCATTGAGGGGGTGTCTGGACAGCTTACTAACCACAAGAGTATTGCAAATCCACCTACAAGGATTGGCCAGTGTAAAATCTGTCTAAGGGACCGGTTGGTTTAGGGAAGTCACACTCTAAAATTGACAAGGAGTTTTACCATGCAAGTGGTCCATTTCATAGAGGATTTGGGGATTTTCAGGTCTGTGAGAGCCAAGAGAGGAACTTGACCTTTGGACAGGGGCCCTACAATGAGAAGCTGTAGCACTAAGTTGGAAACAGTCATTGAGTTGAAAACACTGAAGCATGAGAGAAAGAGCAGCAAGGAACAAAGAAAAGATCACAGCAGTGTGTGTGTGTGTG
>NW_022104553.1:5640907-5649035 GCF_000313985.2 Echinops telfairi
GGACCATGAGAACAGCCAATAGGTATGTGGACAGAGTTGGCTTATGGAGTGGAGATGGGCAACTCTGGGTAAGAGGTTGCCAGTGAAGCAATGATTTGGGCATATGAGAGCTATTGTAATGCCAGCCTTACCTAGGCTTAAGAGCTGGACCATCTCTTGGAGTATTTTCCTCATTTCACGGACTTTTTACTGTAGCAAGTATGAACATTTCCATAGGTTTCCTTATCATGTGTTCAAAATAAACATGACAAAGTCTTGCCATCCACACTTCTAAGGAGCACTCCTTATTTTTAATCTGCCACTCGATTGTATATTCAATATTCATTGCCAATATAGCAATTCATATCTGCCAATTCTTTGATCTTCCTTTTTCTTGATCTTATTATTTTATTTTATACATGTTATTTCCTTTTAACTTTAGGAGGACCTTCGACCCACATCATTAGTTCAGATCTAACAGCTTAAAAAATAAATCTTGGCTTCCATGTAATTCTTCCTTCTAGTGTACCATCTCTTGCCCCAATATTTATTTATTTGTTTATGTGCATGTGTTTGTCTAGAAAATACTTGGTACTGATTAGATGTACCTGTTCTGTACTATATATCATATTGACTATAATTTTACCAGTGAGCCTGTAATGCTTCTTTATCAAGTTGACTGTTGTTAAATTGTGGTCCTCACAGGAGCCCTGGTGTCATGGAAGGTTACATGTTGGGCTGCTAACCACAAGATCAGCAGTTAGAAACCACTGGCTGCTCTGTGGGAGAAGATGAGGCTTTTCACTTCTGTTAAGAGTTACAGTCTCACGGTGTAAAATGTGAAAATAAAAATAAGTTATATAATATCTAGGGTTCGTGAGGGTGGGAGGGTTGGGGAGGGAAGAGAAAAAAGAGGAGCTGATACCAAGGGCTCAAGAGGAAGGAAAATGTTTTGGAAATGAATGATGGCAATATATATACAAATGTGTGTGGTTGTTACAAGAGCTATAAGAGCCCTTAATAAAATGATTTGTTAAAATTAAAAAAAATTTTTTTAAGAGTTACAGTCTCTGAAGTCCACAGGGGTAGTTCTAGTCTTTCTTATAGGGTCCCTATGAATCACAATCAACTTGATGGTAGCGAGTTTGGTTTTTGACATAGCTACACATGAGAGTTACGTAGAAGCTGTCTAAAAAATACCATGGTTTAGACACCTTCCCTAGAAATTTATATTGAGGTATGAGATGGGGAAAAAGTATTAATTAAAGCAAATAAAACCAACTGTCTAGTCATTTTAATGTGCAGCCAGGGCTAAGTATAAAACATTGACTCAAACAATAGCCATCATTTGTTTGTTGGACTAGCTTTGACTCTACCAAGATGTGCCTTCACCAAGGATCCATTAGTTGTCTACAAGGATATGTTGTCAGAAGCGTTGTTGAATTCACAATAAACATCTATGAAATTCCCGCTGATCTCCAATCCACCATTTCAGTCAAAAGTAAATGAAGTTATTTGGCATGACTTTGTCTAAGGAAACTCATTTTTAAAATAATATGTTTATTTTCTTATATGATCATTAACTTAAGAGATTTATAATATCTGCTAGACAATGTCTTACACAAAGTAGGCATCTGTTATAGGCTCAGTTTGTTTCCCCAAAAGATAGTGAAATCTTAACCTCTAGTACCTGTGAACGTGACCTTGTTTGGAAATCCAGAAAAAAAAACCCAAAATACAAATCCAGTGCCATCGCATAGATTTTGACTCAAAGCAAACCTATAGGATGGAGAAGAACTGCCCCTTTGAGTTTTTGAGATTTTAAAGCTTTAGAAAAGCAGATAGCCTCATATTTCTCCCTCAGAGGGGCTGGTGGGTTTGAACCACTGGTCTTGAGGCTCGTAGCTTAATATATTATCCACTACACCACCGAGGAGACTTTGTTTGTAAATAAGGCCTTGAAAAATGTTCTCAGTTAATAACATGAGCTTCTTGTGGAGGAACAGTGGGAGTCAATTCAATCAGTGCAGTGGCACCAAGAGAGAGTGACAGAGAGACCTGTAAAAATGAATCTATAAGGCAATGAACATCTGGGTCTACAGAAGCTGGGAGAGACTACAATAGCTCTTTCTTAACAACTTCAAAGGAGGTATGTATGGCTGAGCTAACAGATTGATTTGGCCTCTCAAGCCAGGAGACAAAAACATTTTTCTCCTTTTAGTTCAACTATTTGTGGTATTTTGTTATGACAACTCTTGGAAACTAATAAGTGTCCACATATTATTTATTGAATTTAATTACATGAAATCTAATGATTTGAAATTTCTAGCCTGTGTGTTTCCCAAAATTCATCTTGTCCTTTGTTTAAAAATAATACTATTTCTATCTGTGTTTTGGCATTTGTCTCTATCATCATAATTGTCTATAGATTATGAATAGAGGTTTTGTAAATTCACCAGTCAATATCTTTTAACACCAATTAAAATAATTTTCTGTTTTAAGTCCCGTATCTGCTCTTCAGTTTCAATTTCCTTGCATTTCTCTGACCTTAACAGGCATCTCTGGGATCACAGTTCTGGTTTGTCCAAGACATGGGACAGAAGTTTAAAATCAGGACAGTCTCAGCAGTACAGAGGGCTCAGTTCAACTCACTTCCATGGAACAGTTAATACACTGGAAGTCCTTCAACTTACGAGGGCTGCCAGGTTCAAGGTCAAGGAAGCAGACAGCTGAGTCTTCCCTTGGGCAATGCAGGCAGAGTCGTCCTACAGGCTGCAAACTGTAAGGCGGGTCACCAATAGTCAGCAGCTCAGGAGCTTAGTGAAGCAGGCCAAGATGGGATATCAAACTCAAGCAATGCAAGATGACGATCCACCAGCCTTAAGCTCAAGTGATGCACAAACCAGCAGGGTGGCAAAGCAGGTCTCAAAGGAACCTCAAGTTCTAGTGACAAAACCAACATGAGTTGGTTTGTTCCATAGGTAGTGTAGCTCACAAGTTGAGACAGAGAACTAGCTAAAGAAGCCACATGCTTGTCTGATCAACAGAGAGCAAGAGAGAGAGGTGAGCTTTGCTGAGCCATTTATCTCTTTGCCCTTCAATAAAACCGTGACCTGATTAATCCCACATGTTCCTATTGGCCTGATTGGCACAATAAACCTACCTAACACAGTCCACCCCTTTCCAATTTGGCACCTGTACACAATTATTTAGCTATATATAATTTACAGACATTAATGAAATCACACTTACACCTAACATCATACATATAAATGAAAACACACAGAATCCAACTGTATCTGGTACATCATACTTGAACACAGGAAAGATATTCAATAAGCACATATAACAAAGATAACTGACAATCACAAACCTCATTTTTGCAACTGGTCACATGGTCATAACTGATAGGTAGGACTACTTTCTTCTACTATCCATTCTGTATTACCTTTACTCTCAGTCAGCACCTCAGCTGATCGTGGTTCTTTGCCTGGTGGGGTGACCCAGACCTTCATTCCTGAGGGGTCTGGGTCATTAGACATCCTCTCAGGATGGGGTTGCCTTAGTTTACCATTTACTTTAATCAGTGGGCAGGGTAGTACTAAGTGACAGCCTATGGGATCTCCTGGATTCCAGACATATTCTTCATGACCTCCAATATGTAAATGTAGCACCAGTCCAATTTCTCCTTGGAGAAATCAGGAAAAATCACACCACTCAGTACAGTGGCACTCTTTCTGACCTGTTGAGCCAAAGGCACGAGGAGCCCAAAGTGGCCAGGGGGCGATTATCAGCTGCCAGTTCAGTGGAATCACTGCTGTATTTCCAGGGGGGAAAGTTCCTTCATTCAGGACATCCAGGCCTGAAGTACATAGGCTGCTGGGGCAGGAAGCAAAAATGCTGCAAGTGAGCCACTAGGAGTAATAGTGAATGGTGCCACTCCAGCTTCCGCCCCTATGAATTCTGGCTATTGGAGACACAACACCATGTATAGCCTGCTGGCTTAGAGGGTATACAGCCTCCTGGAGAACATTGCCCCAGCGCTACAAGTTGTTGCCACACAGCTGGCACCATAATTGTGTCTTTAGGAGCCCATTCCATCATTCTATCAAGCCAGCAGCTTCAGGATGATGAGGAACATGATACGACCAGTGGATTCCATGGGCATGGGCCCATTGCCACACTGCATTTGCTGTGAAGTGAGTTCCTTGATCTGAAGCAATGCTATGTGGGATGCCATGCCGAGGGATGAGGCATTCTGTAAGTCCACAAATGCTAGTTTTGGCAGAAACATTGTGGGCAGGGAAGGCAAATCCATATCCAGAGTAGGTGTCTATTCCAGTAAGAACAAAATGTTGCCCCCTCCATGACAGAAGTGGTCCTATGTAATCAACCTGCCACCAAGTTGCAGGATCTCCCCAAGGAATGGTCCCATATCTTGGACTCAATGTTGGTTCTGCTGCTGGCAGATGGGGCACTCAGCAGTAGCAGTGGCCAAGTCAGCCTTGATGAGTGGAAGACCATGTTGCTGTGCCCATGCATAACCTCCATCCCTGCCACCACGTCTACTTTGTTCATTTGCCCATTGGGCAATGACAGGAGTGGCAGAGGAAAGAGGAGGACTATTCACCACAGGGCGTGTTATCTTATCCTCCTCTTGATTGTCAAAAGCCTCCTCTTTAGAGGTAACCCTTTGGTGAGCATTCACATAAGACATGATTATCTTTACTTTCTTGGTCCATTCAGAGAGGTCAATCCATATACCTCTTCCCCACACCTTTTTGTCACCAATTTTCCAATCATATTCCGTCCCATTCCCTGACCATACAGCCAAGCCATTAGTCACAGCATGTGAGTCCATATGCAGTCTCACATTTGGCCATTTCTCCTTCCAGGCACCTGATGGGTCAGGTGCATTGCTCAGAGACCTGGCCATTAGGAAGATTTCCCTTCACCACCGTCCTTTAGGGCGATCCCAGAAAGGGGCTGTAGTGCTGCTGCTGTCCACTTCCAAGTGGCAGCCACATATCATGCAGAGCCATCAGTAAACCAAGCATGCATTTTCAGTTGTGCAGTTGTCTTATCATAAGGAACTCCCCAGGAGGCCATAGATGCAGACTGGGAGAAGGAAGGTACTGTGACAGGAGCAGAAACTGGGCATTTGGGCCACATCTTCATGCAGCTTACTTGTCCCTTCAGGTCCTGCTTTGGCCCAATCTCGTATATACCACTTCCTTTTAACAATGGAGTGTTGCTTCACATGCCCAACTTTATGATTCCGTGGGTCAGACAATACTCAGTTCATGATAGGCAGCTCAGGCCTCATAGTGACTTTGTGGCCCATGGTGAGGCGTTCAGTCTCTACTAAGGCCCAGTAACCAAAGGGGAGAAGTTGTCTGCAGAGGATGGCCAGACTTTACTGCACTGTGATTCACCAATAGGGGCCTGCCAAGGGCTCCACACTGCCTCTCTGTCTATGACTGACACCTCTAGCACCATTGGGTCAGTTGGATCATGTGGTCCCAGGGGCAAAGCAGCTTGCACGGCAGCCTGAACCTGTTGCAAAGTCTTTTCTTGTTCTGGGCCCCACTCAAAATTGGAGGCCTTTCATGTCACTTGATAAATAGGTCAGAGTAGAACATCGAAATAAGGGATATGTTGCCTCCAAAATCCAAAGAGGCCCACTAGGCATTGTGCCTCCTGTTCAGTTGTTGGAGGCGGGGGACTGATGCAAGAACTTATCCTTCACTTGAATAGGAATGTCTCAACATGCCCCACACCACTGGGAGGGTGCCTGAATCTTCATGGGATTGATTTCCCACACTCTTGCACATAGATGATGTACCAATGAATCTAGAGTTCTTTGATACATCTTCCTTAGCGGGTCCAATTAGCATAATGTCATCAATATAATGGGCTAGGGTGACATTTTGTGGAAGAGACAGGTGGTAAAGGTCCCTTTTGACTAAATTATGGCACAGGGTGCAAGAGTTCATGTGCCCTTGGGTGAGATTTGTGAAAGTGTATTTTGCCCCTGCAAAAGGCAAACTGTTTCTAGTGGTCCTTCAGGACTGGAATTGAGAAGAAGGCATTGATCAGATCAATAGCGGCATACCAAGTACCAGAAGAAGTATTCATTTTGCTAAAGCAATGAAATCACATCTGCAATCAGAGTCACCACCTGGTTAAGTTTACAATAATCCACTGTCATTCTCCAAGATTTATCTGGGATATTTTACAGGCCAAATAGCTGTGTTAAATGGGATGTGGTAGGTACCACCACACCTGCATCCTTCAAGTCTTTGATGGTGGCATTGATCTCTGAAATCCCTCCAGGAATGCAGTACTGCTTTTGGTTTACTATTTTCCTAGACAATGGCAGTTCTAATGGTGTCCACTTGGCCTTTCCTACCATGATAGCACTTATTCCATATTTCAGGGATCCAATATGGGCGTTCTTCCAGGTACTAAGTATGTCTATCCCAGTGATGCCTTCTGGAACTGCAGAAATAACTATAAGATGGGTTCAGGGGCCCACTGGACCCACGGAGAGTCATATCTAAGCTAAAACTCCACTGATAACTTGACCTACCCCCACTCTGACTGGCAGAATTTTGAAACCTTTGGGTCTCCTGGAATTAGTGTCAGTTCAGAGCCAATTTCCAGTAATCCCCGAATAATATGATTATATTCTTTCCCCTAGTGAACAGTCCCTCTTGTGAAAGGCCGCAGGTCCCTTTGGGAAAGGTTAGAGGAACGACTCACAGTATAAACCTTTGGTGATGTAGCAGGCTCCTTCTTCAAAGGGACCTGGGATTCCCCTCATTCAAGGGTTTGTGGGTCTATAAACTGACTCAGGTCTGGGATTTGATTGAGGGTTCTTGACTCTTATGCTGTTTACCTGATCTAGTATTCTTCTGCCTGTGTAGCTCACATAAGTATTTAATAGGTTTCCCATGTATTTCACTTGTAGGAACATGGTGATAAGTAGCCAATGCCATAAATCCACATGAGACAGGTTGTTTTGATTATTACAGAAATATTATGATAACCTTGCTGTCTGTTATGATAACCACATCTACCCTATCTCTGTTAATTTCATGCTGATACCTGACCTGCCATGGGGCCCAATTAGCCCCATTGTAGGCAGATATCAGAGTTCACTTAGAGCAGTTCCCACTGTGAATCCTGGTGCACATAAAATAGCAATCACAGGAGTCCTCATACTAAATTATGGGCCCCCATAAAAAAGATGCTGGGGCCCACTTCACAAACTTGTTCCTTATGGTTGTGGTGAAAGGTGTGTCTTGGGGCACTCCTGTTTGGGTTCTATGGGATTATTCTGACAGATCCATTCCTACATGCCAACTTCTCTAAACTTTTGGATGCCTTCTTCTACAGTGTACCAAGGTAGAACAGGTACCTCAAGTTGATCTAATCTAGGCCCTCTGGCAGCCCATGCTCCAGTGAACCAACTAAAGAAGCTATTAGATCCTCTCTTAAACTCTCTTGCTGAGACATTGAAAGAAGAATCTGGGCTTAGGGGCCCCATATTAAGAACTCAAACTGGTCTAATGTCACATCCTTTCACCAGTATCCCACACCCTTAGTAACCATTCCCATGGATATTCCTCAGGCTTCTGCTTATACGTATTGGAAAACTCAAGCAGATCTTTATGAGTATAGTGCAATTCTTCCCGAGTTATCATCTGAGCCTCACCTTTAGGAACTTTCTGAGACTTAATTCTAGTTAAAGTCTAGGGGAAATAATGAGTGATGGGGGTGTTTCCTGTAGGCTCTCAGCAATATCTTCTAAGGCATCTCCTCCAGGCAATGCTCCAGATGCAGCCCCACCTGACATTTCAGCTTGAACAGTTTGATTAGTCTGTTCAAGTGTCAGTTGTTTTACTGATAGTAGTTTGATCCCCTCAGGTGGGAGGGTGGCCTATGGAATGGGGTGGCTCCATGGACTCTAGGAGCTCAGTAACTCCCTCTTCTGGATCATTAGCCCATATGTTCCCATCCCATGTTTCAGGGTCCCAATTCTTTTCAATTAATGCCTTTACTTCAATATCAGGCACTGTTCTAGACCTACAATTCAGCTGACACTATAATTCAGATACAGTGAACCCTCGCCACTTCGCGCTTC
>NW_022104553.1:5649835-5651327 GCF_000313985.2 Echinops telfairi
TCTGTTATTCAGCACCTGAGATGTGCTTCTGAGGTTCTGAGATTATCCCTTTCTTTGATCACATTTTCTATTGTAAGAAGGACCAGCCAACCAGCTTCCCTATACTTCTCATCCTGAAAAATCTGCAGGAAAATATGAAACACATGATCAACCAGAGCCTCTCCTCTCACCAGCACTTCATCTATTGGTGGTGATACTGTGGATATTAGCTGTGCCATTTCACACCATGGATTAACACCGCCCTCTCTAATAACAGTGGCAGACTTATCCATGCCTTTAAGGGTAGAGGCAGTATTCTGAGTGCTTTTAGGCCCAATCATACTGGAGAGCCAATTTGAGAAGCCCATATTTGATTTTTCTTCTCTAGAACCACTCCAGGTACCAATTAGGCAGTGTTCTCTAGAGAAACAATATTAGAACACATACACACATTGTTTTATAGAGCACGAAAGAGTATAACTGGTAATTAGTACACAGAGCAGTACAGAGAGCTCAATTCAACTCACTTCCAGGGAGCAGTTAATATACTGGAAGTCCTTCAACTTACGAGGGCTGTTGTGCCCAAAGTCAAGGTAGCAGAAAGATGAGTCTTCCCTTGGGCAATGCAGGCAGAGCCCACCCACTGGCAGCAAACAGCATGGCAGTTCACCAGCAGTCAGCAGCGCAGGAGCTTAGTAAAGCAGGTCCAGATAGGACATCAAATTCAAGCAATGCAAGGTTACAGGATTCACCAGCCTCAAGCTCAAGTGATGCATACATCAGCAGGGTGGCAAAGCAGATCTCAAAGGAACCTTAAGCTCTAGTGACACAATCCATGGGTTGGCTTGTCCCACAGGTAGTGTGGCTCACAAGTTGAGGCAGAGAACTAGCTAAAGAAGCCACATGCTTGTCTAATCAACAGAGAGCCAGGGAGAAAGGTTGGCTTTGCAGAGTCACTTATCTCTTTGCCTTTCAATGAAGCTGTGACCTGATTAATCCCACATGTTCCTATTGTCCAGACTGGCACCATAAACCCACCTATCACACTGCTGGAACATTAATTTTTTATGCTAAGTATCTCTAAGGACTTGGTTGGAACAATAAGAGTGTTTTAAACAATTTAATATTTTAAGGCACAAAGACAGAAAGTTCTTTAATTTTTTTTTCATTTCATCTTTTAAGTGATGCCTGTCATGGAAGCCATAATGGTCTGGACAATGAATTCTGTAAAAACCAATACAGTGCATGAGTACTGAACGTTACCTGTGCAATGCTATTTCCAATTTTCTTTCTGGATGCTCTGTTTAGTTATTCACTCTTTCCCCCATGACATAACTCATGAACTATCTGAGCCGATGAAAGGATTCCATGTCAAGACACCTACGGATTTAGGAATGAACATGTCACAATTCAGACCAACAAGATATGAGGTGGTTCTATAGATCTACTCCCTATGTGTGTGAAAGTATTCCCTGCTTTTTAGAGGAAAAGGGAAAGGTGGTTTCTAAAAGGA
>NW_022104553.1:5651999-5664614 GCF_000313985.2 Echinops telfairi
AATGAATGTACAAATGTGCTTTACACAATTGATGTATGTATGGATTGTGATAAGAGTTGTTTGAGCTCCTAATAAAACGATTAAAAAATTAAAAAAAAGAAAAAGAAAAACATACAAATGAATACTGAAAAAAAAGACCTCATATGTGTATAAGAGAGAGTTTTATATAAAGGGTAATTGTAAATTAAGAAAGCATCCCAACCAAGTCAGTCCAAGCCTATAAGTCTCATATTAACCCATATGTCTGATACCAATCTATAAAATTCTCTTCAGACTCACAAAACACATGCAATGACACGAAATGCAGTACGATCACAGGCCAGTGGGTAGAAAGTCTTTGGATCCAGTGGTGTTGTAAGCATCTCAGCGCTGGCAGGGCTTTCCACGTGGCTTCTCCAGCCCCAGAGGTCTGGCTCCATCAGCCTCTCTCCATGTGTTTTCTCTACAGGGATGTTTCACAGGAAGTCTGCTGAGAGAGAGTGTCTCCCACTTTCACGGAGGAAATACCAGAATTCCCAGAATCCTGAGGGGAAGGTCATGCCCACAGAGAAGCCTCGTTGGCTATGACCTGACTGAGAGTAGAATCTACCCCTTCACTTTTAATCCTCTTCCATCTCAAATGGACACCAGATTATGTAGCTAACACAGGTAGGAATCTTCCTACTTAACAACTTCATTTTTTTAGGCTCACTTCAGAAAAACACATCTGCTGCAGAGGACTTAGTTAACCATCTTCTTGGAAAACAGCCTCAAAATGTACAAAATATTCTGAGGATGGCCCTTTACTCTTGTGGGAAATTTCAGAATCTGAAGATTATATACCACCCAAATAAGACGTGAGCCCAAAGCCTAGTAATACAACAGATAAGAACTGAGGGGGGAAAAGAAAACATTTATTAAGATGATTAGAAGTAGAAGAAATGCTGAAATCTAAGAGGATAAAAATATTTCAGTGAGCAAATGGGTTTCCTTAAACATATATTTAGTAGGCAGATGGTAAAGTGGAAAGTTGGCCCATTAAGAAATAATTAAAGTAGGTTATTGGAGACTGGGGAAAAGGAAGTAAAAGATTTATTAAAGAGCTTTGTACGCATTTATGCAGAAAGGTGGCTAAGCATTAGCTTCTATGCACATATGCATGTGTTTTGGTGAGAATGAGTGAGATTTGGAGAAGGGCAGCACCATTTAAAGACCAGCCATAGGGTGCCTACAAGCACCAAACAGTCTTGTGTGATTTGAAAGCATGAAACTTCCATTCTAAGTATCTCACAGACCATCAAGGAGAGGTCAGTGCCTGCATATTTAAATGGCAGTTGTAAAAATGATAGCTATGTAATGTCTGATAATTAAAAAATTTTTTTCTTGCTGGAAAAGGCTATTTAGATTTACATTTATTGAAACCACTCTAACAAACTTTTAAAATACCTTTACTTCCTTGTCTTAAATTCTCAATAACATCCAATTATTGAAGCCATAAATGTCCTAGTTTACAAAATAATAATCTTGAAGGCTTTGAGTTCACCATGCTTATTCCCTACAAAAGAAGGCATCTCCTGGTAGAACAGCCATTTAAAAGAGTGTACAGACATACCACAATAAAACAAATAGTAAAATATAGCAAGTCTCAGGAATTTTTTGTTTCCCAGTGCCTATGTCTATTAACTATGCAATAATAGCACTATGAAAAAAATTGAAATAGTGTGAGAATTACCCCAATGTGATCAGAGACACAAGGTTAGAAAAAAATAGTGCTGATAAAACTGCTCTACCCATGCTTGTCACAAACTTCCTATTTAAGAAAAATGCACTATCTGTGAATTACAATAAAGTGAAGCACAATAAAACGAGGTGTGCTTGTATTTACTTTGGATTGTATTCTTTTGGCTACAGAGAGCAGAATATGGGTGTTTTCAAACACTGTGTGAGTAGGTATCTGTGGTACATAATCTGTTGTCAATTTGAGTGAAGGGGTGGAGTCTAGCCTGTTAATCAGGTCGTAGCTTGATGACCTCATTTGGAGGCACTAAGGAGCTAAATAGCTCACTGAAGGCAGGTCACATGCTAAATCCCTGACAGACATTTTTGTTGACAAATCACATGGAGATAGGCTGATGACAGCCAGAGCCTCGGAGCTAGAGAACTCACGTGGAGACCCCTGCCAGCACTGAGATGCTTACACCACCACTGGATCCACAAGACTTTCCACCCACTGGCCTGTGATCATCCTGCATTCAGCATCAGTGCATGTGTTTCATGAGTCTGAAAAGATATGTATGGACTAGTGTTGGACTTTTGGGCTAATATCAGACTTATGGACTCGATCTGGACTGGGCTGGGATGTTTTCTAAATATTCATTGCTCTTGTATATAATGCTCTTTATTAGACACATTTGAGTCTCTCTGGACTTGTTTCTCTAGTCTACCAAGACTAACACAGTACCTCTGTCTTAATTTGAAAACTGTCCAGTATGGATGACTGTTCTTATATTTGAAATACCAGTGCCATATCTTCCAGCATCACAACAACATGAAATGCACCTTAGTACAACAAACTGAAAATGAGACATAGACCAAGACAGACGAGGTAAAGGTGTGGCATTTATTTGGAGGGGGTGGGGGGGGAGTGGGAAAGGCCACTAAAAACCTTACAAACAGCTGCAGAACATTGTGTGATATAGTGCTAGAAAATGAACACTTCAGGTTGGAAGAACTGCCACCTCAAAGTAGAGTAGACTTTAAGGACATGTATGAGCAAAGCTTTTAGGATATTTGCTAACATGGCATGACCCCAAATGAGAAGAAATACATCCAAACACCCATTAATAATCAGAACGTGGAATATATGAAGTATGACCTTAGGAAACTTAGAAGTTGTAAAATTGAAATGGAATGAATACAGAACCATTAGGGAGATGAAATGGACTGATATTTACCATATTGAATCAGAAATTCATATGGTCTACTATGCTGGGGATAATAAATTGATGAGGAATAGCATCACATTCATTGTCAAAAAAGAGCATTTTAAGAGCTATCACAAAGTATATTGTCAGTGATGGCATGATATCCATATGCCTACAAGGAAGGCCAATTAATGTGATTATCACTAAGTTCATGCACCAACCACTAATGCCAAATAGGAAGGTTGGATGTTTTTGCCATCTTTTGCAGTCTGAACTTAATCCAACATGAAATAAAGATGTACTGATGATCACTGGTCATTGCAATGTGAAAGTTCGAAACAAAGAAGAATGAGTAATTTGAAAACCAGCTCTTGGTGGTAAAAATTATGCTGCAGATCTCATGACAGAATTTTGTAAGACCAACGACTTGTAAATACTTTTATTCAACCACATTATACACAAACATTTTGAGATGGAATATACAGAAATCTAACTACATCTTCGGGAAGAGATGTTAGAGAAGTCTACTATCTTTAGTCAGAACAAAGCCAGAGAATGATTACAGAACAGACTACCAATTGCTCACCTGCAATTCATGTGGAAGCTGAAGAAAATTAAAACAATTCCATGGGAGCCAAAATGTTACCCTGAGTAAACCCCATGTACATATAGATAAAGCTCAGGAATAGATTTGACACTTCAAATACTAACAAGTGAAGGTGAGACAAATTGTAAAATGATATCATCAAAGGCATCATACACGAAGAAAGCAAAACATCATGAAAAAGACAGAAAAGCAAGAAAAGGCTAAAATAAATGCTAGAAGACATGTTGTACCTTACTCTTGTATAAACCAAATCCACTAACATTGAGTCAATGCTGACTCATAGCGATCCCCTTTGGGTTTCTGAGACTGGAACTATTCACAGGAGTAGAAAGCCCAGTCTTTGTCCTGAGGAGCTGCTAGTGGTTTTGAACTGCCAGCCACACAGATCACAGCCCTAAAAGTGTAACCACTACATCACTATATACTCATGTATATAGAGTAGCTAAAGTGAATGGGAGAAATGATAAAGAAGCTAAACAGAATATTTCCAAGGGCAGTTTAAGAAGACAAAGTATTATATATGCCAAGACTGCATTAGAAAGTCAAAAGGGTATGCTTAATTGCTTTCTTTTCTTTTCTTTATTCCACATGAAGATCGAGGGCCTGAACTCTCCAACTGAATCAGTTCTCCCGTTCAGTTTTGCTGGTGTGGAAGCAGCCTCACCTCTGAGCTCCAAGATGGCTAATTCCAAGGAAGTCCCACTGGGAGCCTGGCAAAAGAGAGAAGTGCTGCCAACAGACTGGAGAGTTTTAATGGTGCTGGTGACTGCGCCATTACCCAGAATATGCAGGTTAATGTGGAGAAAGGGAGAAGAGCTGTGAAAAGCAGCAAAGCAAACCTAGCAACACCTATTAGAAGGAACAGCCATGCAGCATGCTGCATTAGGAAGTAGGGTGAAAGGGTCAAACATTCAGAGAACCCCTTCCCTCCAATCCAAGAAAGCATGCTAGAGACAGGGAATAAAGGACAGCAATAGAGTGAATGCTAATGTTTAAAATATAGACACGATCCCACACTGTGCTCTCAACCAAGGGCCCCTGATGAGTCTTTCTCAGCCTGCGCCGACTACCCGCAGTTTCCTCAAAGCAGGCCAAACACACTGCATTGGTAGGAAGATGTGATCTTGTGCGAGAATGCAGGAGCTCTGTTGTAATTGTTACTAGTGATTTTAGATCAGTTTCTTGCAGTGTCTATTTGAAATAGGCAAATAACTCTAGTATTAGGCAAAATATTAATGGAGCTCAGAGAGAAATAGTTGGATTCACGCGATTGCTCAGACAAGGGAGAATTCCGTTTAGTTTCAAGTATCCAAGGTGTGTGTTCTGTGTCTGTGGGTTTGTAGGTGAATCCCGGTTTCCCGAGGAGATATAATTTGAAATCTGCTTTGAGCAATATGAAAAGTTCTGTCAAGCAAATATTGAGGGAGTAATGCAGAAATAGAGAATGGGAAATGGAAGTGTTTGAAAAATATCAGTAGTTCAGTTTGGACAAAGGAGGAGATAGGCTAGCAAGACAGAAAGACATACAACGATAATGGTACGGTTGAGGACAGTCTGTGAAGAGAACAAGGTTCTATTCACCTCCACTCGTACCCACTTTCTCAAAGGTGTTTATTCCCCCTGGCCCAAGCCAGTCGATGAGTGCATGTGAAAGCCTTCCTCATTCACTAAGGCTTGAATGAATATCATGTTCCCCCAAGGGCTAGTCCCACTCTTAGACTCCAATCAGGAGATTCTCCTAACCCTTTGCTGCTTGACAGTCCAAAGCCCACTTATATACACGAGTCCCAAGAATACAACACTCTATGTTCACCAAATTGAGTGTCCACTTCCTCCCTCGTCTATATTCTGCCCAGTTGTTCTGTCTAGGAGAACATTGGCGCTCTAGAACTGGAGGATATTTTTCCTCTTAGGTTTTAGTTCCCATAAAAGGACCCGTTAGGTTATGCATTGGGCTACTAGTTTCACAGTCAGCAGGACAGCTCGTCAGTTACTCTGCAGGAGAAAGGATTTCTGCTTCTGTATAGATTTACAGTCTTGGAAACCCAAAGAGACAGTTCAACTATGTCCTATAGGTTAGCTATGATTTGCAATCAACTCAATGGAGCTTGGATTTTTGTCGTCCACTTAGACTGGACACTGGGTTTTGCATAGTTTATATATACATTTAAATCATTTTATTAGGGACTCATACAACACTTATCACAATCCATACATACATCAGTTGTGTCAAGCACATTTGTACATTCATTGCCCTCATCATTCTCAAAACATTTGCTCTCCACCTAAGCCTCTGGCATCAGCTCCTCATTTTTTATTAAATTTATTATTAAATTGTTTTATTGGCGCTTTTACAGCTCTTATAACATTCCATACGTCAATTGTATCAAGCATATTTGTACAGATGTTGCCATCATTATCTTGCATAGTTTTTAACCATTTCTTTTTTTCTTTTTTCTTGCCAGCTATAGATGAATTGCTACCACCTTTGTGTAGCTTCTTGCCTGGATTTGCACTTGCATTGTATGGATCTTGGAATGAGATATTTTGGTACTGATTACTTAAAGAATTAGAAATAAACACTCTATTCCTAGTCTGAGACATTGGGTCTTCACATACAGGTGGCCACCTCAGTTTATTTTGAGGTGCTCAATGGTCCTACTGCTTTTTTTCCCTTTTTAAAATATTGATTTCTTTTCTTTTCTTTTTAAAAATTTTATTGATTTCTTTTCTTTTCTTTATTTAAAATTTTATTGAGGCAGAGAAAGAACTCCTGGGAGGAAAGGGAGAGCAGAGAAAGGGATGGGGCCAAGAGCCCCCGGGTGGTCCCGAGACCCAACGAGTTAGGTCAGGGGACTCTTCGGTATTGATTTCTTATCCTACCATCATGATTACTGCCAAAGGCTATCTGAGATGCTCTAGCAGGACCAGGAATTTATACTTCCTTCCTGTGGTCATCATGAAGGGTTTTCCCACGGTCTACTAACCTATTTTCCTTCAGGCTTCATCAAACCGGGTTCCTGTTCCAGGGAGAATGGCTTTCCCTTTCTACCACATTTTTATATAGACAACGATTTAGAACAAGTGTTTTACACAGGACTGTGCCATAAAATGGAGTCCTGGTGGTGCAGCGGTCAAGCATTGGGCTGTGATCTGCATGGTCAGCAGTTCTAAACCAGCAGCAGCTCCACAGGAGAAAGACTAGGCTTTCTACTCCTGTAAACAGTTCCAGTCTCAGAAACCCACAGGGGCTCACTATGAGGCAGTATTAACTCAATGGCAGTGAGTTTGAGTGTGATTGCCATACAATATTTTTTATCACAATTATTTTACTAATATTAAGTACAGATATATTCATATTTTGTGAGATTAAGTAAAAAGTGTGGCTATAAAATGATAGAAACCTTTAATATTCAGAATATCAACATGTGACGCTGTTGTTTCTTGATATATCATCTGTCTAGGTCTATACACTTTTACTTATTTATTTAGCCTTTTCTTTTTCTTTCTTTTTTAAAAATTGTTTTATTAGGGGCTCATACAACTCTTATCACAATCCATACATACATCAATTGTGCACATTTGTGCATTCATTGCCCTCATCATTCTCAAAACATTTGCTCTCTACTTAAGCCCCTGGCATCAGGTCCTCATTTTTTCCCCTCCCTCCTCGCTCCCCACTCCCTCATGAGCCCCTGATAATTTATAAATTAGTATTTTGTCATATCTTGCCCTGTCCATACAATATTTTCTGGGGATCATAAAACAGACTTTGACCTTGGAGAACTTCAGAAAAAGACATTTATTGGAAGGATGTTTGGAGGTCACAAAAGTAATGAGGAAGCTGAAGAAATACAACTGAAAATGGGCAGGGTGAGGTTGCAGAAATCACAGGGCTGGGCTTATAGCAAGAATGCAGGTGTTTAGAGAGGCATCTCCCTGGGAATTTCTCTTTTGTCTCTCATGTTACTCTCCGTGAGTTTTTGAATGTGAATGCTTTTGGTGAGATTCTTTGTGAATGAGTGTTTGGTGAGTGTGTGTGAGAGAGGTCTTGGTGAGTTTGTGGTCCTATTGCTGACTGCTAAGTTTGTTTGTGTGTAT
The DNA here is from genome assembly GCF_000313985.2 of Echinops telfairi. Classification (NCBI taxonomy): domain Eukaryota; kingdom Metazoa; phylum Chordata; class Mammalia; order Afrosoricida; family Tenrecidae; genus Echinops; species Echinops telfairi. The sequence goes on from NW_022104553.1 coordinate 5,659,611, forward strand.
GTGATTGCTGCTGAGTTTTGTTGTGACAGAGTGCTGGAGTGCTTGGTGTGTTTGTGTGTATGTTTTTGGCGAGTTTGAGAGTGCTTGATGAGTTTTTATGTGAGTACTTATTTAGTGTGTGTGCTTGGTCAGTTGGTGTGTGAGCCTGTCTTGGAGAGTTTGTGTATGTGAGTGCTTGGTGAGTTTTGTGTGATAGGGGGCTGTTGAGTCCGTGTGTGAGAAGGTACTTGTTGAGATTCTGTGTGGAAGAGTGCGCGGTCAGTGTGTGTCTGAGAGTGCTTGGTGAATTTGTGCTTGAGAGATCTCTGTTATTTTGTGTGTGGGGCAGTGTTTGGTGAGCTTATGTGTGTGAGAGTGCTGGTGAGTTAGAATGTGTTTGTGTGAGTGCTTGGTGAGTTGTGTGTGTGAGTGCTGGTTGAGTTTGGGTGTGTAAGAGTGCTTGGTGAGTGGGTGTCTGTGAGTGCTTGGTGAATTTGTGTATATAAGAGTTTGTTTGGTAAGTGCATGTGTGCAAGCATTCTTAATGAGTAGGTGATTTTGTTTGTGGCTGCCAATTTTGCTAAGGTGTGTGGTTGTGGTGAGTTTTTGCCTTAGGGCAGTCATTGAGTTTGTATGTGAGAGAGTCCTTGGTGAGTTTGTTCCTGAGAGACTGCTTGTTGAGATTTTGTGTGAGGGTGTTGGGTAAGATTTTGTTCGTCACAGTGCTTGGTGAGTATCATTCTGGGAGCGCATGCTGAGTTTTTTGTGAGTGGCGAGTTTACCTGTGAGAAAGTGTTTGTGACCACACATAGTGAGTGTGTGAATGGGTATGCTCGGTGAAATTGTATGAGAGTGTGCTGAGTGACTGAGTGATTGTGAGTGCTTGGTGAGTGGTGTGTGAAATGCTAGTGGAGTTTCTATGTGCGTGCTTGGGGTGTGTGTGTGTGTGTGTGTGTGTGTGCACGCGCGTGCATGTTTAGTGACTTTGTGTGAGTGCCTTGGAGAGTTAGTTTATGTGAGTGCTTGTTGAGTTTGTGTTTAAGAGATCCTTTGGTGAGTATAGGTGGGAGAGACTTCTTGGTGAGTATGTTGTTTTTGTTTGTGTTGGTGAGTTTTTGTCTGAGAGCGGTTGTTGAGTTTGTGTGAGCGTGGCCTTGGTGCATTTTTGTGTGTAAGAGTGCTTGTTGGGTTTTTGTCTGAGTGAGTGCATGGCAAAATGGTGTGTGTAAGCATGCCTGGTAAGTATCTTCCTGAGAGTGATTGGTGAGTTTGTGTGCAAGAGAGAGCTTGGGGAGCTTGTGTCCATAGAATACCTGGTGAGTGTGTGAATGTGAATGCTTTTGGTAAGACTGTTTGAGTGAGTGCTTGGTGTGTGTGTGTGTGTGAGAGAGCTCTTGGTGAGTTTGTGTATTGGTTGATGACTGCTAACATTGTGTGTGTGTGAGTGCTGTTGAGTTTTGTTGGGACACAGTGCTGGAGGCTTGTGTGTGTGAGAGTGGTTGATGTGCTTGTGTGTATGTTTTTGGGGAGTTTGTCTGAGAGCACTTGCTGAGTTTGTCTGTGAGTAATTAGTGAGTTAGTATGTATGTATATGAGTACATGTGTGTGTGTGCGTGAGTGTGCTTGGAGAGTTGGTGTATAGACTTGTTGGAGAGTTTGTGTATGTGAACACTTGGTGAGTTTTTGTGTGAGAGAGCCCTTATTGACTATTTGTGTGAGAGGGGGCTTGGCAAGATTCTGTGTGAAGAGTGTTTGGTCAGTGTGTGTCTGAGAGTGCTCGAGAGACCTCTCTTATTTTGTGTGAGCCAGTCTTGGTGAGCTCATGCACCTTCGAATACTGGTGGGTTAGAATGTGTTTGTGTGAGTGCTCAGTGAGTTTGTGTGGGAGAGTGCTGGCTGGATTTGGGTGTGTAAGAGTGCTTGGTGAGTGTGTGTGTGTGAGTACTTGGTGAGTTCATGCATAAGAGATTGTTTTGGTGAGTGTATGTGTAAGAGAGTTCTTGGTGAGTATCTGACTTTGCTAATTTTGTTTATATGTGTGTTGGTGAGGTTTTTTCTGAGTGATTTTTGAGTTTGTGTGTGAGAGAGTCCTTGGTGAGTTTGTTCATGAGAGAGTGCTTATTGACATTTTGGGCGAAAGGGTGTTTGATGAGATTGTGATTCTCAGAATGCTTGGCGAGTGTCTTTCTGGGAGTCTGTGTGAGTTTGTGGTGAGTGCTTGGTGAGTTAGTATGTGTTTGTGTGTGTGTACGTGTCAATGCCTCCTGACTTTGAAGGTGTAAGGGTCTTGGAGAGTTTGTTTATCTGAGCACTTGTTGAGTTTGTGTGAGAGTCCTTGATGGTTTTGTTTGTGAGAGATTGCTTGTTTAGTTTTTGTCTGTGGGAATTCATGACAAGATTGTGTGTAAGCATGTTTGGTGAGTTTCTTTCTGGGAGTACTTATTGAGTTTCGTGTGAGGGAGCATTGGCTAGATAGGGTAAGAGTGATTTGTGAGTTGCTTTGTGAGGGCTTATTGAGTCAGCATGTTTGTGTGTGCATGTTTTTTGCGTGTTTCTGATTTCCTGATGAGTATGTGAATGCTTAGTGAGTTAGTGTGTGTGTGTGTGTGTGTGTGTGTGTGTGAGAGAGAGAGAGAGAGAGAGAGAGAGAGAGAGTTTGAATGCTCCATGAGTTTGTATGTGTTAGTGCTTTGGAGAAGTTGTGTATGTGAGCACTTGTTGAGTTTGTGTGAGAGTCCTTGTTGATTTTGGTTGTGAGAGAGTGCTTATTGAGATTTTGTCTGAGAGAGTGCTTGGCCAGGTTGTGTGTGTGCAAGCATGCTTACTGAATTACTTCCTGGGAGTGCCTGTTGAGTTTTGTGTGAGACAGTACTTGGCTATGTACAGTGAGTAAATGTGTTTGGGAGTTTCTTTCTGTGAGTGCTTGGTGAGTTTGGGTGTGAGTGCTTAGCGATTTTGTGTTTTTGCGTGTTAGAGAATGATTGGTGAGCGTGTGTGTAAGACTGTTTGGTGAGTTTCTGTCTGTGAATGCTTGGTGAGTTTGGTGAGAAAGTGCTTTGTGGGTGTGTGTGTGAAAGTGATTGGTGAGTTTCTCTGTGTGTGTAACTGTTAGGTTTGTGGATGTGTTGAATGTTTGGTTAATGTCATCTGTGATTGCTCTATATGATTTTGTATGTGTGAGAGTGCTTGTGCGTTTCTTTGTCGGTGCTTAGTGAGTTTGTATATTTGTGTGTGTGTGTGTGTGTGTGTGAATCCTTTTGTGTTTGTGTTTATTATTCCCTGATAAGTATGTGTGTGTGAATGCTCTGTGAGTTTGTATGTGTGAATGTCTTGGAGAGGTTGTGTATGTGACCACTTGTTGAGTTTGTGTAAGAGTCCTTGGTGATTGTATTTGTGAGAGGGTGCTTGTTGAGATATTATCTGAGAGCCTGCTTGGAGAGATTGTTTTTGTGTAAGCATATTGGTGAGTTTCTATTTGGGAATGCTTGTTGAGTTTTGTGTAAGGGAGTTCTTGGTCAGTTTGTGTGTGAGAGAGTGCTTGTTTGGTTTTTGTCTGAGAGAGCGCTGGGGGTGCTTTTGTATGTGACTATAAATAGTGAGTGTGTGAATATGGGTGCTTGGTGAATATGGGTGCTTGTGTGTGAGTCTGCTTTGTGAATGAGTGACTGAGTGTTTGTTGAGTTTGTGTGTGAGAGAGCCCTTGGTGAGTTTCTTTGTGAAAGGGTGATTGTTGAGTTCTTTTGTGAGAGAGTGCTTGACTAGACATGGTAATTAAGAGCAATATGTGAATTTCTTTCTGTGAGTATTTGGTAAGTTTGTATTAGAGATTTCACGTGTGTGTGTGTGTGTGTGTGTGTGTGTGTGTTAGAGAATGTTTGCTGACTGTATTGGAGACGACTTGATCAGATTCTGTCTTTGGACTTCTTGGTGGGTTTGACCTGAGAGTTCTTTGTGGATTTGTGTGTGACAGTGCCCGGTGAGTTTCTGTGTGTGTTTGTGACTGCTAGGTGTGTCAGTGTGTTGAGTTCTTTATTAGTGTCTGACGGTGATTGCTTTGTGAGTTTGTATGTGTGAGAGTACCTGTGAGTCTCTTTAGCAGTGCTTAGTGAGTTACTGTGTTTGCGTGCGTGCGTGTGTGTGTGTGTGTGTGTGTGTGTGCACGTGCACATGTGTGTGTAAATGCTGGGTGACTTTGTATGTGTGCCTTTCTTGGAGAGTTTGCCCATATAGACGCACATTGAGTTTGTGTGTGCGAGCACTTGGTGGATGTTTGCTTGCGAGTTCTCTGTTATTTTGTGTGTGCGTGAGTGCTTCTTGAGCATATGTGTGTTAGTTCTGGTGCGATGGCGTGGGTTTGTGTGAGCGCTTCCTGATGTTGAGCATGAGAGTGCTTGCTGAGATTGCTTATGTGAGTGCTTGGTTCGTGTATGAGTGAGGGAGTTCTTGATGAGTGTGTATCCCTGCTAACTACGGATGTGTTTGTTCTTGTGAGTTTGTGTGTGAGAGAGTGCTTGTTGAGTTTTTCTCTGAGAGAGTTATTGGGGAATTTTGTGTGTGTGTAAGCCCGTTTGTGAGCTTCTTCCTGGAAGTGCTTGGTGATTTTGGGTGTTAGATCGTGCTTGGGGAGCTTGTGGACATGAAAGTCCTCAGTGAGTTTGGGAATGTAAATGCTTTTGGTGAGACTGCGTGTATGAGTGCTTGGTGAGTTTGTGTTCTGGCTGGTGACTGCTAACATTGTGTATGTGTGTGAGAGTGCTGTTGAGTTTTGTTGTGACAGAGTGCTGGAGGCTTGTGTGTGTGAGAGTGCTCGGTGTGTTTGTGTGTATGTCTTTGGTGAGTTTGTCTGAGAGCACTTGATGGGTTTGTATGTTTGTGCGTGTATGCTTGGTGAGTTGGTGTGTGAGCATGTCTTGAAGAGTTTTTGTACATAAGCGCTGAGATCGTTTATTGTGCCAGCCTGGCTGATAAATGCAGGTGGGATTGACTGAAGGGCAGAGAGATAAATGGCTTGGTGAGCCTCGTCTT
>NW_022104553.1:5664903-5666417 GCF_000313985.2 Echinops telfairi
GTTGCACTAAGCCATTTGTAGTGCTTTCTAATTTAACTGTTTATTTCTTGTATATTTATCTGTATATGATTTAACAGTTCATTTCTCATTATATATCTAATTATCTTTATAAATAAATATATTAAATTATCAGGAATTTGGTTTTATCTTTCTGGAGAACCCTGTCTAACACAGTGCCCGACCTCTCTGGTCCATGTTGGTTCCCTGGTGCCTTTTCTCTGGATCACAGATGTGCACCCTGGAACCCAGCCTCTCCGTCCCAGTTGGCTCCCCCTCATTCACATTGATATGATTTTTTGTTCTAGGTCTTTGAAGCCTGATACCTTATCCCATCGACACCTCACGATCACACATGTGCTTCTTCCATGTGGGCTTTGTTGCTTCTCAGCTACATGGCCGCTTGTTTACTGTCAAGCCTTTAAGACCCCAGATGCTATATCTTTTGATAGCTGGGCACCATCAGCTTTCTTTACCACATTTACTTATGCACCCGCTTTGTCTTCAGTGATCGTGTCAGAAAGATGAGCATCACAGAATTCTGTGTTATTAAAATGGTGTGTTTTTGCGTTGAGGGAGTACTTGAATGGAGGCCCAATGTCTGACTGCTACCTTAATACTTAATATATAAATATATGTACATAGATCTATTTCCATATAATCATATAAAATATATTTACATATGTACATGCCTGTATTTAGACCTATATGAATATCCTTTGCTTCTTAGTTCTTTCCTCTATTTCATTTTACGTTCCTCTTGTTCCACTAGCATGTTCAGTCTTCATTTGGGTTTCAGTAATTCCTATTGCCCTTGATTAAGCCCCACCAGTCATACATGCTCTTAGCAAAAGGATTCCCATTCACAAACTCACCCCATACTTTCATGTACTTAAGCTCCCTAAGCACTCTTTCACACCCCAAATCACCAACCACTTGCAGGAATAATCTCACTAAGCATGCTTATACACTCAAAAATACCCGCAAGCACTCTCTCAGAGAAAACTCAAAAAGCACTCTCTCACACAAACTCACAAAGAACAAACACATACATATTTAGCAGGAACACAAACTCACCAAAACCTTTCTCACACATGCACTCACCAAGGACTCACACACACAATCTCAACAAGCACTCTCACACACAACTCACCAAGAATTCACACAAACACAAACAATTTTACCAGTACTAACACATATGCTCACCAAGCAGTGAATCACACTCAAAATAATGGAGAACACTAAAGCAAAATATCACCAAGCACCCTCACACACAATCTCACCTGCACCCCTATTCACACACTCACTATTTACAGTCATATGAACAAGCTCTCCACGCACTCTCTCAGACAAAAATCAAACACTCTCTCACCTACAAACTCACCATGAACTCACTCAGGCATACACTCACTGAGCACCCCCACATGCAACCTCAACATGTGCTCATATAAAGTCTCCAAGAAATTCACACAAAATCTATAAGCATCAACACACACACACACACACACACACACACA
>NW_022104553.1:5668205-5669491 GCF_000313985.2 Echinops telfairi
TCTCACACACACAAGCCTCCAGTGCTCTTTCACAACAAAACTCAACAGCATTCACACACACACACACACACACACACACACACACACACACACACGTTAGCAGTCACAAACTAAAATAAACTCACCAAGAACTCTCTCACACATACACTCACCACTCAGTCACACACAGTCTCACCCAAAGCATTCACATTCACAAACTCACTGAGTACTTTCATGTAAACAAGCTCCCCAAGCACTCTCTCAGAAACAAAATCTCCATGTACTTCCAGGAAGAAACCCACTCAGCAAGCTTACACACACACAGTATCTCCCTAAGCACTCTCTCAGAGAAAAATTCAACAAGCACTTTCTCACACACAAACTCACAAAGAACAAGCACAACCATAGTTAGCAGGAACACAAACTCAACAAGAACTCTCCCACACATACACTCAGCAAGCACTCACCCATGCAATATCAACCAGCACTTTCACACACAACCACACCAAGTGCTCACACAAACACATAGTTTCACCAGTACTAACACACATATGCTCACCAAGCAACCAATCACACACAAAATACCAGAGAACTCTCAAGCAAAAATTCACCAAGCACTGTCACACGCAAACTCAACATGCCCTCATATATACTATATCTCCAATATAGACACACATACAAAGTCCCCAAGCATTCACAAATACACACAGGCACACACACAGACTAACTCAGTAAGAACTGACAAAGAAATTCACAAGAATTCTCACACATTAAAAACTCCCCCAAACAATCACAGATAGACACAGATAAAGCACTCAACAAACCTAGGAGTCACAGACACACACAAAAACTACCAAGCACTCTCACACACAAACTCAACATGTACTCATATACACAAAGTCTCCAACACACACACACACACAAGTCATCAAGCATTCTTCATGTGCACTCTCTCACTAAAAACTCGACAATTACACTTTCACAAAGAAACTAGCCAAGGACTCCCTGACACTTAAGAGGCTCTCAAACACACAAAGTGAACACGCACCCATATGCACACATTCATTATTTACAGTCATACACACAAGCCCCCCATGAACTCTCTCAGACAAAAACAAAACAGCCACTCTCTCACACAAAACTCACTAAGAACTCACATGAAAACTCAACATGTGCTCATATACACAAACTCTCCAAGAAACGCACACACAGTCTACAAGCAGTCACATTTTGTTAGTCTGGGTTGACAAGAAAAACAAATTCATACACACTCATATGTGTATAAGAAAGAGCTTTATGGAAAGAAC
>NW_022104553.1:5669789-5672263 GCF_000313985.2 Echinops telfairi
GGTAAAAAAGCTGATGGTGCCCAGCTATCAAAAGATATAGCATCTGGGGTCTTAAAGGCTTGAAGATAAACAAGTAACCATCTAGCTGAGAAGCAAAAAAGCCCACATGGAAGAAGCACACCAGCCTGTGTGATCATGAGGTGTTGATGGTATCAGGAATCAGGCATCAAAGACCTAGAGCAAAAAGTCATATTGTGAATGAGGGTGAGTGTGGAGTGGAGACCCAAAGCTCATCTGTAGACTATTGGACATCCCCTTACAGAAGGGTCGTGGGAAGGAGATGAGTCTTTCAGGGTGCAGTATTGCACTGAGGAAACACAGCTTTCCTCTGGTTCTTTAATGCTTCCTGCCCCCCTCTATCATGACCCCAATTCTATCTTACAAATCTTACTAGACCAGATGATGTACATGGGTACAGATAAGAGCTGGAAACAGAGGGAACCAGGACAGATAAACCCCTTAGGACCAATAACGAGAGGAGCCATACCAGGAGGGTAAGGGGAAAGTGGTGGGGACAGGGGGAATCGATCACAATGATCTACATATAACCCCCTCCCAGGGGCATGTAGAAACAGAAAAGTAGGTTAAGGGAGACATTAGTCAGTGTAAGACATGAAAAAATAATAGTGATTTATAAATGTTCAAGGGTTCAAATTTTCAAGGAGGATTTGGGAGGGATGGAGGAACTGAGAAGCTAATACTAAGGCCCCCAGGTAGAAAGAAAATGCCTTGAAAATGATGATGGCAACAAATGTACAAATGTGCTTGACAGAGTGGATGGATGTATGGATTGTGAGCTCCCAATAAAATGATTAAACAAAAGAGCTCTATATACAAGAGCAATGAATATTGAGAAAACATTCTAGCCCAGTCCAGATCAAGTCCGTAAGTCTGATTTTAGCCTATATGACTGATACCAATCTATAAATTCTTCTTTAGACTCATGCAACACATGCAATGATGCAAAATGCAGGAAGATCACAGGCCAGAAGGTGGAAAGTCTTGTGGAGCCCGTGGCAGTAGAAGCATCTCAGTGCTCGCAAGGGTTTCCATATGGCTCCTCCAGCTTCCTGGGCTCTAGCATAGCTCCATGTCTTGTCCACAGCAATGTCTCTTGAGAGTAGCATGTGCCCAGCCTCCAGCAAGCTATTTATCTCCTTATCTCTTTGAAACAAAAACTTAAAAGCACCCTCACACACAAATTCAGCATGTGCTACGGTCACAAAGGAATCACACACAAAACTCACCCATCACTCACACAGATACATTCTAACTAACCAGCACTCCAACAAGTAAGCTCATCAAACAGTCTCCCCCACCCTTGCGCCAAGTAACAGAGATCTCTGAAGCCTAAGTTCACCAAGCACTCGCAGACACACACTGACCACACTGACCAAGTACTCTTACCCACAGAATCTTGCCAAGCACCCACTCGCACAAGAACTCAACAAGCACTCTCTCTTATAAGAACTCACCAAGGACTCTCTAACACCATACACCACCAACATACATACGTACATAACCATAACTCACCATGATCTCACCTACACAAACACCCCAAGACACACTCACAGACCAACTCACCCAGTATACACACACCCACACAATGTTAGTCAGGGTTGACTGGAGAAACAAATTCATAGACACTCATGTATATAAGAAAGAGCTTTCTATACAAGAGCAATTGAATATTGAGAAAATATCACAGCTGGGTCTAGATCAAGTCCGAGTCTGATATTAGCCCATATGACTGATACCAATCTATAAAATCCTCTTCAGACTCATGAAACCCATGCAATGATGTCAAATGCAGGAAGATCATAGGCCAGTGGGTGGAAATCCTTGTGGATCCAGAGGTGGTAGAAGCATCTCAATCCTGGCATTGGTCTCGAACTGGCTCCTCCAGCTCCTGGGCTTAGTGTAGCTCCATGTGTCTTGTCATCTGGAATACCAAGCAGAGAGTGTATGTGTTCTACCTCCAGCAAGCTATTTATCTCTGTAGCTCCTCCAACTGAGGTCATCAAGCAGCAACGTGATCGACAGGCTAAACTTCACCCTTTCACTCTTAATAGTCTCAAATTGGCACCAGATTATGTAACTACCACACACATACACACACACACACACATGCAATTAACCAAGCACTCTTAAACACATAGTCACCAAACATGTGTGCATCTTGGACAGTTTGTGTTTATTATAACGCATGTAGAGTTTGTGTGTAACGGCATGCACACATAAAAAGTCACTAAGCATTCACACATACAGAAATGCAAACACACATATACTAACTCACTAAGCACTGACAAAGAAACCAACAAGCACTCTCACACATTCAAACTAACAAAGCAATCACAGACACACACTAACAAAGTACTTAACAAGCCTAGCAGTCAAAAACACACAACAGAACCTCACCAATCCCTCTCACACACAAACCCCCCAAACAATCACAGATAGACACAGATAAAGCA
>NW_022104553.1:5673791-5675269 GCF_000313985.2 Echinops telfairi
ATTTTCAACCAATCCCGATTCATTGATATAATAACAACATTCTTCCTGCAGGAATAAGCAAGTGCCTCTTTTTTCTGCTGTGATGAGGTCCAATGCACGTCGGTTCTGCAGGGCGATCTGGGCCACAGAGGTGATTTGTCGCTGTAGAGACGCCAGGGATTCTGCGGAGACGTCTATAGCTTCCTGAAGGCGGGCAGCCAAGTCATTGGTGGCTGTAATAGAATGTCCGAGTGCTCCTCCCCCGAACCCAACAGCGGGGGCTGAGGAGGCCAATAAAAGGCCCACCAAATATGGGGAGGAAAACAGTTCTTTTTGGCTTGGTGTTAGGACGAGGGGCAAGTTTGGATTGGAATTCAGCTGTGGTATAAACAGTTAGCTGCGGTACCAAAGTAACAGGTAAACACCATAAAAAGGGTTGGTGGGAAGTATTAAGATATTTAGTAAGCGTGTAATTACACCAAAAAAAGAAGCCTTCAGGGGCAACAAAATAATCTGGGCGGGTAAGGGAGTTATTGCAAAGGGACGCATGTGGCATGGAGTAACAAAAAGGAACCTGAGTTTGTCCCGGTGGTAAATGTAAGGGAACGTCGGTTATCTGGACTGGCACCTGCGACGGTACAGTAGCGTTTTCTATGATGGGATTAGAGGTGGGGACGGCAGCAAGGGGAGGTCCTCCCAGCGCTGCACACATAAGGCACGAGGAAAAATTAGTTAGGCCAGTCTGATTGGCCAAACTTAAACCTTGCTGCAAAAGCGTTAGCCATGAAAAAGGCTGACTGCTTTTGCTCTGTGAAAGTACCTGTGTGAGCTGTTTTTCCTGCTTTTTAATGTGCTCATGAACTGATGGGGGCTGGGTGCTCTGCGGCGCCGTTACTAACGCTCGCCAGATAAAAAGCTTAGCCGAGGGGTACTTATTGTTGCGATCTTTATAAAGGGCTCATTTTTGCAATGAATTCCAAAAGTTTTGATTAGGTGTAGGGATGGAGAGAATAAATTGGGAACCACTAATAAAAAAGGAAACTCTACGTGAAGTGGGGCATGCTGTACTGCCAGGTGTTTTATACAGCAAATAATGCATGCAACAACTCGACCAAGGACAACCAACATTTTCATGAATCCATTGTTTAGCGCACTTGTTGTTTGTGAATTGCTCGAACAAAAAACAAACAGTGGGGGAGGAGGGAGAGGAAAAGGTCAAAAACTCATTAAATTGAAATTCCAAAACTTGATTTTGTGCATCCCGTAGTAGGACAGTCTATGGTGGCTAAAATACGGGATTGACCCGTGCCCAAAAGGCACTGGACGGAATCTCCAGAGGTTTTATTTTCTGAGAGATAAAATCTATAAACTGAAGTGGACTGCGGGGCAGCGATAGAAAAACATAAAACTAAAATGCTTGTAAAAACCAAAAACAGCGCCATAATGAAAACAAGCCTAAAAACTAACTAATAAAATTTCCGAAAACAATCTAACCCTGC
>NW_022104553.1:5685402-5687841 GCF_000313985.2 Echinops telfairi
TGTGTGTGTGTGTGTGTGTGGGTGTGTGAGTGTTTGGTTGCTTGGCGACTTTGTATGTGCTCCTGTCTTGGAGAGTTTTTTTATATAAGCACATGTTGAGTTTGTATGTAAGAGTGCTTGCTGGATTTTTGCTTGAGAGTTCTCTGTTATTTGGTGTGATTGAGTGCTTGGTGAGGTTGTGGGTGAGTGTGTGTGTGGGAGAGTTCTTGGTGAGTTTGTGTTCCTGCTTCAGTGCTGCTGAGTGTTGGTGTGTCAGTGTGCTGGAGAGCTTCTGTGTCTGAGAGTGCTTGGTGAGTTTGTATCTGAGAGTTTTTGCTGAATTTGCATTTGAGAGCGCTTGGCGAGATTGTGTGTGTGTAAGCCTGCATGGTGAGTTTCTTCCTGGAAGTGCTTGGGGAGTTTGTGTGTGAGAAAGTTTGGGGGGAGCTTGTGTACACGAGAGTACTTGGAAGAGTCAAAATCACAAAGGGGAGAGCATGCTACTTACTATTTTCCCTACATGTCTGTCTGAGTGAAAATATTTGCTTCATCAACATTCAAGGGGCAAAGGACGTATGTAGATTCATTAGACCAGACAAAAAAATTATTAGAGCCTTGATGGCACAGAGGGTTATGAATTGGATGGCTAACCAAAAGGCCAGCCCTTTGAAATCATTAACCACTCCAGTGGAGAAAGAGGAGGTTTCCTGCTCCTCTAAAGATTTATAGTCTCAGAAATGCACCCATATAGCTCTACTCTGTTCTATAGGGTCACTCAATTCAATGTTAGAATCAACTCAATGACAATGAATTTGGTTGCTTGGTATGTTTCAAAACAAATTAAAAATAAGTCTCTTCATCGATCTTCGTTTTTTCTTCTAATTTTTATTCTTTAGCTAAGAAATAATTTCAAACATTTTTCCCTCATAATATCTTTGGTGTATTGGATGTTTCATGAAAAAAGCAAGCAGTCTCTTTTTATCATTTCCTTTTCTGCAATCTCAGCAAATACAACAATGTGATTGGTGTCAAAATTGAGGTAGAAATTTAGGTTACTTCTCTCCCTCCAGTGGTTTACAGACATTATCCTTGGCTGGAAGCAGCCTGAACTTGATGAAAGAGTGAGATTGGGAAGGTTTGAAGTAGAGAAAGAACAAAAAGGAGGAGGACTTGACTTTAGGGAGACAGCGAAAAAGGAATTGTGAGCCAAGTACAATTTATGAGTGCTAAGTGTTTTACACAGGATATAAGATAAAGCACAATAATGGAAATCAGAGAGTTATTAATGGTTATCATGATTCATTTTTCATAATGAGCTCTTTGTTTTCCAAAAGTATTTTCAAATAATGATCTGGATACATCTCTGTTTTTCCTCTATTTGTATGAAGAAGTCACTCATAATTTTCATTGTACATTATCTGGTATTGCAGGTACTTTTCATTAACCAAAATTGGACTCTATAACATTTTGTCAGCATCTGTCTATTCCTGACATTCTGTCACTCTGTTCAGAAAATGCCACATAACATAAATGTCAGCAATGAAAGGCACCTTTGAGATTTGCCTAACCAAGTGATCCTGCCAATGCCTAAATCCCCTCTACCACGTTCATTGAAAGCAAACGCAGAGCTTCTTTTGGAACACCTGTAGATCAGGTGTGTAGGAAGGCAAGCTCTTAGGCTCTCTGGGTCATAATGATTTTCCTACCGATGAACTTAGAACTTCCACTTCACTTTCCTTGGAGTCATATGAAAGACATCTAAGGCCTCTTCTAGACAATATCTATTTTTGAAAGGCTGCTGCTGTGCATTCCAAAATTTCCCTGGCATCTTTTTTAACACACCATCTGCTCCGAGGATGCACAATTGTGAAGCAGCAGTAAGGCTGATTTGATGTCCAGAAGCCTCGGTTTGTAACCCTAGTTCCTTTATGTGCTGGCTGTGTGCAAATGTTCAAACCACCTTATAGTGAGAGCCCAGTTAACATCACTAAATTATATAAAATGACAATCTCATGAGACTATTTTGAGAATCCATGTATTCAAAAATTTATTCAGAAACCTTGACACTGGCCTTGGAAATACAATAATGAGCAAAGCAGACAGAAGTGCCTTCCTTCTTTTTTTGGAAGTTACATCTATTGGCGAGGACAAAAAATAAGGAAAATTTAGAGAGGGTTGGTTGATACAGGGCTATGAAGAAAAAACAGGAAAAAAGGTATGGATAATATCAGAGTCTCACAATTTTAAACAGGGATTTTATGGCATTTGGCATACAATTGCACTTTGTAGGCTGCAGAAAGCTCTGTAAAAGGGAGGTATTTCCTTATCAGAGTGTTCAAACTCTCACATCAATTACCTTTTCATGGTCATGAGGTGTTGATGGGATCAGGTATCAGGCTTTGGAATTGTCAAAGCAATCATATCCATGAGAATGAGGAAGGCTGGAGTGGAGACTCAAAG
>NW_022104553.1:5688597-5701968 GCF_000313985.2 Echinops telfairi
ACCTGATCCCTTCGACACCTCGGAAACACACGACATTCTTCTAGTTCTTTAATGCTGCCTCCCCCCCTATCGTGACCCAGTTCTACCTTACAAACCCGGCTAGACTGGAGGGATGTACATTGGTACAGATAAGAGCCTGGTCCCATTGTTTTCTCCTCAGGATTGTTTATCCTGCCTATCTTATATAGATAGTCATAGCAGAAGGAAAAAAAAGAAGAAGAAGAAGAGAAAAAAGAGCAGCAGCAGCAGTGCCTATAAATAGTTTCAGGCCTGTCTGCTCATGAATGCTTTCCAATTGTGTTTGATGAGGTACCAAACCCTGCCCTCCCTCAAATCAGAAGTCTATGTTCAGGATTCCTTGGAAACTGTGTTGCTTTGTTCTCCTTAAAGCTCTGCTGCACTCCCTTTGTGTTTAGCTATGGTGTGTATGGGGGTTGGAAGGGTGATCAGACTGGGCACAATTCCCGAACTGTGTTTCCAGTACTGTCCCTCTTAGTGCTGTCAGTCAGTGAGGAGACATCGTGTCTCCTGGTGGGGCCCTATGGTCCTCTCTGTATTGTCTGCTCAGAGCAGGAATGTCATACTCAAGGCTTGGTGGGCCAGGATGCTATCCACTCTCTCTTTCTCTTTCCCTCTTAGAATTTTTCTAACTGGAATTTATACAACTGAATATTAATTTAATTTAAGGAGGCTAGAAATGAGGCAGAAACTCACCTAGATGTGGAATATGAAATGTGTAAAACATGAAATGTGTGAAAAATGAAAAGCTGCAGAAAATAAAAATTTATGGGGTCTATTTCTAGGAAACACCTTATCTCTCTCTCTCTCTACACACACACACACACACACACTCACACACACACACACACAGAGCCACACACTCACACATGCTCAAAAACTAAGTCCTGATAGGTGCTAGTGTCACCTCATGGACATAGAACTGAAAGAATTGTTTATAATTCTGACCTTGATGATGCCACTAAGATCAGTTCTTTAGTGTTTAATATTGTTTCAGGGTTGGTGCTGTTGAATCAAAAGGCTATCTATAATACATCTGGTGCTATTAATGCAAAAGATCAGGAATATTCAAAAGACATTTATTCATTATTAATATAGACAATAAAGGATCATTTATGAAGCTTCAGATGAGATTTTTATTATCTAAAGGGAAATTTTTATCATCATCAAAAAGGGAAATTTATTTTTGCTTCAGGACAAGATGTGAGAGCAATCTGTAATGGGAGATGGGAGAATCAACACAAAACTGTCAGATTCCATTCATTTCTGAAGATACTGACATTTAATAGCAACAGATTAAAAATAAAATAAAATTGTGTGCTTTAAACTTCTATTGACAGGTACTTCATGATTTATGCTAGGTTTGCCTTTTATTGAGATATCTTGATGTTCACCGCTTCTCTCTCTGTGATCTTAGAAGCATTATGCAAGTTGGATGGGGGAAATTTATTGAACTCTACAAAACACAGGCAAATGATGATAGAATAATGAATTGTTGGTTTGGGGGAGAATTCAAAGCCCAGTATTTATTTGAGGGCAAGAAGGAAGGAGAGAGCCTTGAAAATACATTATTTTGAAGAAAAGGATTAAGTGAGGGAGATTGGAAAAGCTCTTAGATCCAGAATATGTCATTATTGGCATTACTCTTAGCTTATACTGTTGGATGAGGGCAATAGTGGCTCAGCTGTAGAATTTCAACCTTCCATGTGGGAGAACTGAGTTTGATTGCCAGCTGATGTACCCCATGCACAGCAAAAAACAAGGAAAAATGCTTGGAGGATGAATAATACACTACTTCAAAACTAGTGGGTATTGGCCCAAATTAGAGATGACATTAGAAAGTTTCTAGAAACTAATGAGAATGAGAATACAACATACCAAAACCTGTGGGATACAGCAAAGGCAGTTACCAAAGGATGCTTAGTAGTGACAAATGCACATATAAAGAAGAAAGAGAGGCTTATGGTTGACACCCTATCACAAAACCTTCCGCAATTGGAACAGAATCAACAGATCAACAGAATAATTCTTCTAATAGCAAAAGAAAATAAATTATAAAAATCAGGGTGGATGAGCCCTACAGGACCAGTGGTGTGAGTGGCGAAACAGGGAGGGTAGAGGGAGAGTGGGTAGGAAAGAGGGAACCGATTACAAGGAAATATATGTGGCCTCCTCCCTGGGGGACAGACAACCGAAAAGTGGGTGAAGGAAGACATCGGACAGGGCAAGATATGACAAAACAACAATTTATAAACTATCAAGGGCTCATGAGGGAGGGGGAAGCAGGGAGGGAGGGGAAAAATGAGGACCTAATGCCGGGGGTTTAAGTGGAGAGAAAATGTTTTGAGAATGATGTACAAATGCGCTTTTCACAATTGATGTGTGTATGGATTGTGATAAGAGTTGTATGAGCCCCTAATAAAATGATTTAAAAAAAAAGTTGGTTCTTCAAATTGGGTGAAGGGAGACAGCAGTCAATGAAAGACATAAAAATAATATAAATTATCAAGGTTCATGAGGGAAGGAGGGTGGGAGAGGGAGGGAAAAAATGGGGAGCTGATACCAAGGGCTCAAATGTTTCAAAAATGATGATGGCAACATATGTACAAGTGTACACAATCTATGTATGTATGGATAATTATAAGAGATGTAACAGTCCCAATAAAATGAGTAAAAAATAAAAAAGCTTTATTTTTAACAGAATAGCAAACTTTTGGCAAACCTAACAAAAGATACAAAGGAGCAGACATCAAAATCCAGGATGAGGGATGAAACGGAAAATTACAATGGACCCTAATGAAATTAAAAGCTTAATTACACAGTAATTACACAGTATTACTATGAAAGACTGTACTCCAATGAATATAATAACTTGGAAGACATGGACAAATACCTGGAAAAACAAACCTCCCCATAATATCTCATATAGACATCAAGAACTTGAACAGACCCATAGCAAAACAAGAAATAGATAATGTTATCAAAGCATGACCAACTAAAAATAGTTCCAGTCCAGATGGCTTCACAGGAGGATTCTACCAAGTATTCAGGGAAGAGCTGACACCAATTCTACAGAAGTTCTTCCAGATCATAGAAAAGGAGGATAAACTCCCAGACACATTCCATGAAGCTAGGGTAACACTGATACCCAAATCTGGAAAGGATCTGACGAGACTAAGACTACAGAACTACTCGCTGATATTTCTAATGAACACAACCGCAAAAATCCTTAACACAATCTTGGCCAATACAATACAAAAGAATATAAAAAACGCATCATGACCAAGTGGGATTCATACCAGGGAAGCAGGGATGGTTTAACACCTGAAAATCCATTAACATCATCTATCACATTGAAAAGAAAAAGGACACGAACTACATGATAATATCAATGGACACAGAAAGAGCATTTGACAAGATTCAACACCCATTCTTAATTAAGGCACTCTAGAAGATAGGATTGGAAGGTAATTACCTCAATATAATTCAAGCTATATATGAAACACCAATGGCCAGCATTACAATCAGTGGAGAAAAGATGAAAACATTTCCATTGGAAAAGGGGACCAGGCAAGGATGCCCCTTGTTCCCACTTTTATTCAACATCGTCCTGGAGATCCTAGCTAATTATATAAGGCAAGAGAATGATATCAAACTATGTGTATGGGGAAAGAAGTGAAATTATTGTTATTTGCAGATGACATTATTTTCTATACTCATCTCATGGAACGATTTGGAGGATATTAAGCTGGGTGAAGTTAGCCAAGCACAAAAGGTCAATTACAACATAAGCCCACTGAAGTCAGACCAAACAGCAGAACGGACCTGTGTTAGGCAGGGTTCTCTAGAGAAACAAAACCAGGACACTTATGATTTTATATATACCAGGACACTTATTTATATATAGCTATATAAATATATATATTTATATAAATAAATATATCTATATAAATATCTATCTATATATAGATAGATAGATACAGCAAGAAGGAATGTAACAACTGATTAGTCCACACAGAAGTACAGAAAGCTCAGTTCAACTCATTTTTATGGGACATATAATATGCTGGAAGTCTTTCAACTCATGTGAGCTGCCTGATCCAAAGTCAAGGAAGCAGACGGCAGAGATCCTCCTGGGCATGGCAGGTAGTGTCTGCCCACAGGCAGCAAACAGCAGGGCAAGTGGCCAACAGTCAGTAGCTGGGGAGCTTAGTGAAGCAGACACGGATGAGATATCTAACTGAAGTAATGAAAGATGATAGGCTCCACCAGCCTCAAGCTCAAGCGATGCACACACCAGCAGAGTGGCAAAGTAGGTCTTGAAGGAGTCTCAAGCTCTAGAGACAGGATCCATGAGTTGGCTTGACCCACAGGTAGTGTAGCTCACAGATTGAGGCAGAGAACTAGCTAAAGCAGCAGCAGCATGCTGGACCAATTACCAGAGAACAAGAGAGCAGGGGGTAGGCCTTGCAGAGCCATTTATCAATTTGCCCTCCAATCAAACTGAGACTTGATTAATCCCACATGTTCCTATTGGCTAGTTTGGCACAATAAACCTAACTATAACAGGGCCTAAGGGAAAATGCACACAACACAGAATCCCTGGGCTGAGGAACAGATACTCTGGCATGAGTCAGACCAATCCTAATAATATATACGTTATCAAACCAACAAATAAATAAATGAAATAAACAAACATATATATATATTTAAAGATACAGATAGCACATGTGATAAAAGGCATCTTTTCCATCCTTCTCATATGCCTTTAAGGCACACAGAGGGGTGGGGGAAGGAAACGGATGATAATGGGGGACTAGGGCACGAAACCACTAGGGTATTATATATATGTCCACGGGAAAGGGACATCAAGAATAGACTTCATTTCAGAGTGCCAATAATTGAGGGTGGTATTCCTGCGTGGAGAAGATCGTTTCCAGAGATGATTGCAGGGTTGTCCTCAGCTCCAGACTTAACATCCTTTCCCTGGAGCACAGCCCTATAGAGAATGGCCCTGAAGACACAGTTCAGGGAGACCAGCAGTCTGATGTGCACACATGGGGGCAAATCATGAAGCGAGGGCAACTGACCAGTGATGGGAGCAAAGCCTTGAGTTCCCGAGAAATTCTGATTGTAGACTGACTCTGGGGGTAGCACTTGGCACCTCACCGAACTGGTTGGGAGTTACTCACAAGGGGACCACACTGAAAGTCTAAAGGTGTAATAGGGTGAGTGGGTGCAGATGGGCACTAGTCTTCTTCATCCCTCACTGCAGGAAGAGCAATAGGGACCTTCAGGGTGTGTGCCTATTGGACATGAAGGCTGAGGATTGAAAGGATATTAAGTACTGTCAGGTAAGCGGGTCCCAGGATATGGAACCCTGAAAGCAAAGGGAATTGGGCTGAGGGATTATAATCGGTCCTGCCGCATTTTAGCAGAAAGATATTCATCTACTCTGGGTCAGGACATCAATTAGATTTGGAACTATTTATATGCTCTCTTTCTCTCTTTTGATGTCTCTCTATAGATGGGATAAGCAACCCCAGGGAGACAGAAACAGGACTGACGATTTTGGGGGGTGGGGTGCAATGGTGGGGGAGGAGGCAGTGGAGGTGAGCGGTGAGTCAGTAATGACAGGGATAAGGGAATAATATGGGTTATAAAATTGACAGCGTGGAGGGTGTAGGGTTCCTGGTTCGGTTAGATCAATTGAAAAGTGTCTGAGAGGAATTACTGCGAGGTGAATGAGGAGTAAGCATAATCGTGGTGCAGCAGGATAGAAAAATAGATATACAAATATGTAAATATATATACACATGTACATATATGTAAACTCAACAAGGAAGCAGATGGACATTGGGCCTTTACTAAAATCTCACTTAAGTACAAGAACGGTTTGTTTTAATAAAGTGGCACTGTATAATACTCACCTTCTGACATGATCACTGAAGACAAAATGGGTGCATAAGTAAATGTGGTGAAGAAAGCTGACGGTACCCTACTATTAAAAATATAGCATCTGGGGTCAAAGGTTTGTAGTCTAACAAGGGGATATTGAGCAGGAAAGCAATAAAGCCCACATGGAAGAAGCACACCAGCCTGTGTGATCATGAGGTGTTGATGGGAATAGGTATCAGAAAGTCAAAAACATGCAATCAAATGGATGTGAAGGAGCGTGGACAAAGTGGAGACCGCCAAACTACCTGCAAAACAATTGGACAGGCCCTCACAAAGGGGCCGTGTGAACATGTGTGTGTGTGTGTGTGTGTGGAATTCAGGCTGCAGTATACTCATAACTATCCTCTGGTGTTGAGAGCAATAAAGAACTATCTTGCAAGACATGCAACTGCCTTGCACGATGATGAACACAAACAACTCCATCTTGAAAGAAAATGAAAGTCCTACAAGGTCCAGCAGAAGTGCTGAGTCACAGCAAAGAAGTAATCAAGTGGACTAGGAGCCACCCCAGAAAGTCTGGGGGACCCTGATAAGACCCAGAATGATGGCAAACAGCCAACTGAACTGCCTGTATAAACCCTGGTAGAGAGACTGAGAATTCAGAGAGGTAGGAACCAATGAGATCAAATTCTGCTCTCTCCAACTCAACCGGGGTGAGTACACAGATGAAGTCAATGCTTAATGGGACTATGATTCGAAATTAATTGTGTTACCCTCATAGTAATAATTTAGATTAGTTTTAAGATTGTTAGATGTGTGTTTACAGAGAATAAACCGAGCATTTGAAAATGTCAAAGAGCGTTAAGTAATTATTGATCTCACCGCTTGTGACACTCTGGTTCTTTAATATTTCCTTCCCATACTATAAGGCTTATGTTAGACCTACATAGGTTCAGGCATACAAGGAAGGTCGTTCGATGCAGGAATGTCAGGATGGATGACCCTACAAAAACAGCAACAGGGGCAATGATTTCCTGAGGATGCAGGAAGATGGGGTGGGCAGGGGGCTGATAGTAACGATGACTGTATAACTCCACTTGAGTGGAGAGAATAACAGAATTGTAGGTGAAAAATATAAAATAAATGAATATTAATAATTTATGACAATAATAACAAGTGTTCCCAGAGGGAATGGTGGGGGAGAGAGGGGAAAAAGGGGAGCTGACATCAAGAGTTCAAGAAGAAAGAAAATGTTTTGAAATTGTTTGTAATAGCAATTGTACAATTATACTTGAACTATTTGAATTATGGAATGTTATGACATCTATAAGAGCTCCCAATAAAACGATGAATTAAAAAAGAAAAACAAACAACAATCAAAGCAACACACTGAAGTTTTGCCTCCAAAACTTAAGAAAAGAAGAATGAAATAAGCCCAAAGCAAACGGAACACAGAAATAATAAAGAAAAGAACAAACAGAAATCACTGAAATGAAAAGCAGAAGAACCAATAGAGAAAATTAAGGGGGAAAAAAAGAAAATTCAGGAAAAAAAGAAGCTGGGTGCTTACGATAAGCAATAAAATTGACAAAACCCTAGCCAGGTTAAAAACTAAAAAAGAGCAGAGACACAACTACCAATATCTGGAAAAACAAACCAAAAGCAAGCTCTCACTGCACAGCCAGACAGTATCAAAGTGGAACATTACAAACAAGTCTATATGCATGCATTTCGACAATTAGGTGAAACGGGCCACAAAAAAAAAAAAAAAAAGAAACGGGCCAATTCCAGGTAAAACTTAAAGTAACACAAGTCACGTCAAATGAAATAAAATGTGAATACTACTATAACTATGAAAGAATATGAATTTGTAACTAAAATTTTCTCCCCAAAGTAATTTTCAGGCTCAGATGATTTCACTGAATTCTATTAATTATTTAAAGAAGAACTAACACTAATTTTATACAATTCCAGAAAATAGAAGAGGAAGGAACATTTCCTAATGTATTTTATTACTCTTGTATTTCCTTGATGTCAAAATAAGTCAAAGATAGTACAAAAATAACTGCAGACCATAGCCCTCATGAATATAAATGTAAAATATTTAAGAAATATTAACAAGTAAAATAGAGTAATATATAAAATAATTACCTACCACAACTAAGTGGGGTTTATTTCAGGATACAAGCCTGGTTTGATATTTGGAAATCATTCAATGTAACCTACCATAGTCAGAGTTAAAGAAGAAAAATCACTGATCATGGGAATTGAGTTAGAAAAAAATATTTAACACAATTTAGCATACATTCATGTAAACAACTCAGAAAACTAGGAATAGCGGAGAACTTCTTCTATTTGATAAAGAGCATACACAAAATACTACAGGCAACATTATATTTAGTAGAAAAATGTTGAATGCTATCCCCCTAAGATTAGGAAGATAGGATTTCTGATCTCATCACACTTATTCAGCATAATACTGGAAATTCTAGTCCATGCAATAACAGCATAAATATTGAAGAGGGAGAAATAAAGCCCTGTATAACAATGCCAAGGAACCTACAAAGAAACTCCTAGAATAATAATTCATTCAGTAAGATTGTATAATAAAGAAATTAATTATATTGTTATATAGTAGCAATGAACATGTTAACACTAAATATAAGATGTAATATTTACTAGTACTCCAAAAAGAAAGGAAAGAAGGAAGGGGGAAAGGCAAAGAGGGAAGGAGGGACAGAGAAAGGGAGAGAGTAGGGAGGGAGGAAGAGAGGAAGGAAGGAAGGAGCAAAAGATGCAAGGAAGTCAGATTTGACTATAAGTAAATGTGCTCGAGATATGCTATAAACTACGAGTATGCTATAAACTATGAAATGCTGATGTGAAAAAAAATCAACGGAGGTCTAACTAAATAGAGACATGTACCATGTTAATAGAATTAAAGAATCAATACAATAAATTTTTGATACAGACAGCATTATTATAAAATGTATGTGGAAAGGCAAAGAAACTAGAATATTTACAATAAATTTGCAAAGGAAAAATAAACTTAGAACAGACTACCCAATTTCAAGACTTAACATTAGCTACAGTGATCAAGACAGTTTATTAACAGGAAAGAGTGTAGATCAGTGGAACAAAATAGCAAAGAAAGACTCACACAAATGATTTTTGACAAAGTTTCAAAAGTAATTTAATGAAGGAAAGATAGCCTTTTCAAATATTGCTGGATATTGTTCCTTATCCTCTGCACCTCAGTGAACCTTAACTCAAATCTCACACCTCCAAAAATAATTCCAAATAAGTCATAAATTAAATATAAAACAATAACCTTCTATTAAATGGATAGAAAAAAATAAACTTGACATGTTGTCAGAAGGGTCCAACCCGTGGAGAAGTCATCAGGCTCCATGAAAGAGATGGTCAGTGGAAATGAGGAAGGCTTCCATCTTTGATCTTCATCAGCAAGTGTTTCAAGTCCTCCTCACTTTCGGCAAGGTTGTGTTACCTGCATTCTGCATATTGATAAACTTTCATCCATCCAATCCTGATATCACATTCTTCGTCATATAATCCAGCTACGCTGATGATTTGGTTAGCATACAGATTGAATAAGTATGGTGAGAGTGTACAATCCTTCCTTAATTTAAAACCATGCCCAATTTCTTTGTTCTGTTAGAATGGCTGCCTCTTGATCCACATATACTTTCTGCAGAAGCAAAATGAAGCATGCTGTAATTCCTTTTCTTCTCAAAGCCATACTATGGTCTACAAAGTTGAATGCTTTGCATAGTCAATAAAATAAAAATAAGTATCTTTGTGATGTTTTCTGTGTTCAGCCAGCATCCATCACACATCAGCAAAGACATCCCTTGTGAAATATCCTCTTCTGAATCCAGTCTGAATTTCTGGGAGCTCTATGTCAAGTTTCTGCCTATTGGTTGATCTCCAGCAAAATTTTCCTAGTATGCAATACTAATGACATTGTGATATAATTTACTCATTCTTTTGGGTCACCTTTCTTTGGGATGGATACAAACACATGTAGGCACATCTTCCAGGCAGTTGGCCAAGTAGCTGTCTTCCAAATTTCTTGGCACCAAGTGCTTCTTCAGTTGATTGAAACATTTCAACTGGTATTCTGTCAATTCTTGGAGCCTTGTTTTTTGCTAATACCTTCAGTGCAGCTTGGACTTTTTCCTTCAGTGCCATTGGTTCTTGACCACATGCTACCTCTTTTAATGATTGCATATTGACTAGGTCTTTTTTGGCAGAGTGAGTATGTACATACTTTACATCTTCTTTTGATGGAAATATTTTGCCTACAGAAATTTTCAATATTGCAACCCAACTTACTGTCCTTGAGTCCATGATGACTCTTAGAGACCCTATAGGACAGGGCAGAACTGCTCTGTGAGATTGTAACTATAAGGGAGTACAAAGCACTGTCTTTCTCCTTCAGAGTGGCTGGTGGTTTTGAACGGTAGACCTTGAGGTTAGCAGCCCAACGCGTAACCACTACATCACCAGGGCTCCTATAATATTGCAACAAGAGCCTTGAATTTTTTAGTTCTTTCAGATGAAGTGGTACTGAATATCTTCTTTCTTTGTGGCTTGCTAACTTTAGGTCTTTGTATATTTCATGAAAATAGTTTACTTTGTCTTCTTCAGCTGCCCTTTGAAGTTTTCTGTTCAGCTCTTTGACCTCATCATTTCTTCCACTTGCTCAATGATCGAAAACAAGTTTCAGAAGTTCTTCAGACTTAGAGCTTTCTTTCTTTCATGTCTTTCCCCCCTTTTATTTGTGTAATATAACACATACATGGAAGAACATACTATGTGTATTTGCACAGCCCGTCTCATCATCCCAGTAAACTCTCCAATATACTTCTTTCTTTTTCCCACCCCATCCACCTTTTGGTCCTTTCTCTTGCCACCTCCCCACAGCCCGGACCCCATCTAGTCTTTAAAGTCTTCTTTTGTGTGAAAATAATTTTTCTTTTTCCCTTTAGAATCATGCTGTCATAAAATATTTATCTTTATGATTTTAAATAACTTTGCAGAACATAATGGCCTCCAATTTTGCCCATGCCATAAGGTGTTTGGCGGACTCATTGTCTTTTAAGGATGCATGATATCCTGGTAATGACCCTGTGGTTTCTTCATGAATGATGTTCTTGATGGGCTCTCACAGCTCATCGGGTCTTCTGTCATTCGGTGCTCAGTGCATCAAATCTGTTCTTTAGATGGTCTCGAAATTCAATTAGGATATACTCATGTTTGTATTTTGGCTATTGTGGACTTATTTTCATTTTTTTCAGCTTCAACCAGCACTTACATGTGAGTAATTGATGGTCTGTTCCAGTCAGCCTCTGGCTTCACTTTAGTGGCTGATACTGAGCTTCTCGATTGTCTGTTCCCACCAGTGTCGTCAGTTTGATTTCTCAGTATTGCATCTGGAGAGTTCCATGTGTATAATCGCAGTTTGTATTTCTGAAAAAAGGTTTTTGTGATGAAGTCATTGGTCTTTCAAAATTCTATCATGTGAACTCCAGCTTTGTTTCTATCACCGAGGCTATAATTTCCAACTATAGTTTCTTCTTCTTTGTCTATTTTATAAGCCAGTTTATTATTTGGCTAAAAGGTTGCTACCAGTAGTAGCTTCAGTTACAAGTTCTATGGGCATTTTAGGATGATTGTCTTTGGGGTTCCTTGAAGTAAGACCATCCAATAAAGTCTGGCCAGTTTTAGGAATTTGAATTTTGTTCCATATTTTCCTTCCATTTTTGTCCCTGGTCAGAACAATTGGTAGCAATTCACAGGTACCATCTAGTTCTTCTGGTCTCAAGCTAGAGGAGTCCATAATCCACATGGGATTTTAATCCTGTGGACTAGTTCCTTCATGGAATGTTTCATTTCTTTCATTACCTTTTGCTCCAACTGAGTAGAAACCAATACATTTATCTTAGGTGGGTGGCCACATGCAGCTTTTAACACCTTAGATGCTACTCACCACATGAGAATGGAGAAAATTATCTTTATTAACTATGTTATTCCATGATACTATGGTCTTTAATGCAGTAAACAAAGCTGTGAGATATTTGGAGTTGTCTAGAAAGACTTAATACCCTGCTTCCCTGAAAATAAGACAGTGTCTTATATTAATTTTTGCTCCCAAAGATGTGCTAGGTCTAATTTTCAGGGGATATCTTATTTTTCCATGAAGAAGAAGACGGTACACATTTATTGTTGAACAACCAAAAAGGAAATTTATTACCTGTATACGATACGGTAGTAGTTGTCATCACAAACCAGCATAACCAGACAAACTGTGAATCCTACACCATCAAGAATTTCTTGTTACTACCATTATTTCCATGTACAACAATCTATGGTACATTTACTCATAATCTATGGCATATTTACTTGCACTTCCTGTCTGCTACGGCTGCACTGCAGCCAACAGTGAGCTGCGCAGTGGTGCTCACTGCTACGGTCCAGAGTCCAGAGTTATGGTAGCTTAGGGGGGCCTTATTATCGGGGAGGCCTTATGTTTGGGGAGGTCTTATTTTCGGGGCATGCCTTATATTTCAGTGAGAGGCAAAATTGTAAGTAGGTCTTATTTTCGGGGGATGTCTTACTTTCGGGGAAACACGGTAGCTGTGCTTCTGATATGCTTTGTTATATATGAATATATCTGTAGCCAAACAGAAAATTATGTCTAAGATTAAAATTAGTCATGCACATGTATGTATGACTTCCTGCATCTACATATATATGCATATCTATCTGCCTTTGTAAGCGCACATATATTTGTTTGTTATTATTCTTGTTAAAAACTGTAAATGTTATTGTATTTACCAAAATTGCTACTCTTTTTCTGTATTTCTTAGTGTCTTCACTTTATGTGGTTAATTTGTACAACCTTTACTCAGACATCATGTTGCCTTTCCCATCACCAAAATCAAAGATGAGTTTACTATCTAGAAAGTGATTCCTCCTCCCTCCTCACATTTCTAATAGCCTTAAAAAAATGTGGCCTTTTCCATGTACACATATTCTTGAATTTTTATAAAGTGAGATCATATCATGTCCTTTTGTGAATGATTTCTTTCTTTCCACACAATGTCTTCTAGATTCATAGATGTTAATGTTTGACAGACTCATTATTCTTTTTAAAAAAATTATTTTATTAGGGGCTCATACCACTCTTATCACAATCCATACATACATCAATTGTGTAAAGCACATTTGTACCTTCCTTGCCCTCATCATTCTCAAACCATTTGCTCTCCACTTAAGCCCCTGGCATCAGCTTCTCATTTTCCCCCTTCCCACCCCACTCCCCACTCCTCACTCCTTCATGAGC
This sequence comes from Echinops telfairi, assembly GCF_000313985.2. Taxonomy (NCBI): domain Eukaryota; kingdom Metazoa; phylum Chordata; class Mammalia; order Afrosoricida; family Tenrecidae; genus Echinops; species Echinops telfairi. The sequence continues at coordinate 5,701,883 of NW_022104553.1, forward strand.
CCTTGATAATTTATAAATTATTATTTTGTCATATCTTGCCCTGTCTGACATCTCCCTTCACCCACTTTTCTGTTGTCCATCCCCCA
>NW_022104553.1:5702322-5703784 GCF_000313985.2 Echinops telfairi
ATTTCACTGTATGAGCTACCAGTAGTTCTGCCATTCATCTGCCGATGGGTAATTAGGTTGTGCTCATCTTCTTGCTGGTGTGAATGTTGCAATGAGCAACGTGTGCCATTTGTATGGTTGTTCTTATTTCTCTTGGAGATACACATAGGGTGGGATTGATGGGTCATAAAGTATTTCTAGCTTCTCGAGGAAGTACCAAAACATTTTCCATAAAGATTGTATCATAGCCAAAGAACTTTTAGACTTGATACCAAAAGCATGCTCTCTAAAAGCATTAGATAAACTGGACTTTATCAAATTAAAAAGTTTTGCTCCGCAGAACTATTTTTAAGTGATGAAACCCCAAGCTGTAGACTGTGAGAAAATACTTCCAAACCACATACCCAACTAATACCTATACTGTATAAAGAACCCTAAAAGCTCAATTGTTTAAGAAACAAAATTAGAAAATGGTGAAAAGACATGGAGAAATGCATTAATGAAAAGGATATACAAATGACAAATATGCACACCAAAAGGCAGTCAACATTACTAGTCATTAGGGAGATACAAATTAATACCATAATGAGGTATCCTGACTTATCTATCAGAATGACTAACGTGTAACATAGTGACAATACTATATGCTGGAAACAATGTGGATTAATAAGTTCACATCTTCCCTTCTTTGCTTTTAAGTAGCTTCTCAATATAGATAGCTTCTAGCTATATATATCTGATAAGACTGATTAGTTTATTGTGCTAGTAGTGCATGATATATTCAATATTCTTCATCAACACTATAATTAGAAATTATCAAGTCTTCTGTTGTCCAACTTTCATATGCATATGAGGTGATTGAAAAGAACGTGGTTTGGATCAGCTATGTTAATAACACCTTTACTTTTTAAATCTTTAAATAAGTCTTTTGTAACAATTTTTACAATGACATTGTTTTATCAACTGCTGCTTCCATAGACATTGTTTTTTGATCCAAGAAAAATATAACCATTGACAACTTCATGTTTTTTAGAAAAATATTGAATACTAGTCATCAACAAAAAGAAACAAACAATTGATACACAAAATGTGCATGAATCACCAGAGTGGGGGAAAAAGTAAGAAAACTGGGACTATAAGATTACATTCGATATGATTCCATTTATATAACAGTCTTGAAATGACAAAATTATGGAAATGAACACAGTACAGGTTGTCTGCAGTTGAAGAGGAAGTGAGATTGTGAAATAAAATTGCCCTGTCAATAAAAGGTCAACACATGGGTTCCTTGTGGTGATAGAAATGTCTCTTTCTTGACTGTATTAGTGTCAACATCCTGGTTGTTGTGCTATTTTTGGAAAGATGTGCCATTGGTGAAAATTGGGTAATGGACAAGAAAGATTTTATGCATTATATTTAATATCATGTGAATTTAAAATGATTTCAATGCTATATCATAGCAACCCTATCAGACAAGGGCAGA
>NW_022104553.1:5707392-5708807 GCF_000313985.2 Echinops telfairi
ATATATTTGCATATGTACATGTCTTTATCTAGACCTCTATAAATGCACTTTGCCTCCCAGCTCTTTCCTCTAACTTACCCAAGGTTTTTCCCTTTCCTTAGGAAGTTAGTCATTTCCCCATTTCTTTAAACAATGAAGTTGGGATTTGGATTAGAATTGCATTGTATTTATAGATTGCTTTGAGTACTGTTGGCATGTTCACTATATCAACCCTTTCTATCCATAAGCATGTGATATTCTTTCATTTGCATAGGTCTCTTTTGGTTCCTGTCATAATATTCTGTGGTTTTCTTTGTACAGGTTTTTTGTTTCTCTGATTAGAATTATTCCTAACTATTTCATCGTTTGTGTAGCTATTATAAATAGTACTGCTTTCCTAATGTATTTTTTCTGAGCTCTCTTTGTTAGTATGCAGGAATCAAACTGATATTTGCTTATCATTCTTATTATTGCTTATTATTCTTATCCTGCCATAGTGCCAAATCTTTCCAATGTTTTCAACAATCCTTTTGATGCACCTTTGGGATTTGCTACATATAAAATCATATCAATTGCGAATAGTGAGAGTTTCTTCTTTGCCCAATTGCAATCTTTTGATTTCTTTTTGTTGTCTAATGCTGTGGTGAAAGCTTTCCATGACAATGTTGAATAATAATGATGATGATGGGAGCATCCTTGTCTGGTTCCTGTTTTCAGGGGAAATGGTTTCAGTTTTCTTCAGTTGAGCAAGATATTGGCCATTGGTATTTCAATTTGGCCTAAACTGTGTTGAGAAATTTTAGTGTGTGCCAATTTCTTGATGATATACACTTCTTTTTTCAATCTCTATGCTGAGTGGAAAACACCAGAAGCTGGATTATATAAAGAATGAAGCATGAAGATTGGAGGAAAATTCGTTGACAACCTTTCATAATCAGATGACAACTTTATTTTCTGAAAGTGAGGGGGATTTGAAGCACTTGTTGATGAAGATAAAGGAATGCAACTTTCACTATGGATTAAAACTTCATGTAACAAAAGCCAAATTCCTCACAACTGGCCCCATGGTAAGACCATAGTAATTGGAAAAAAAGATTAAACTTGTCAAGGATTTCAGCTTGCTTGGATCCACAATCAATGCTCATGGAAGAAACCGTCAAGACATCAAAGACACGTTGCCTTGGGTAAGTCTGCTGCACAAGACCTCTTTAAAGTGTTGAAGAGCAAAGATCCATGACTTTGAAGACTTAGATGCACCTGACCCAACCCATGGTTTTTTTTTCAATCGCCTCCTATTCATATGAATGTTAGAATTGAATAAGGGAGACTGAAGAAGAGTTGCATTTGAATTGTTGACAGTGAAGAATATTTAAAGTATTATGAACTGTCAAAAGAACAAACAAATCTGTTTTGGAAGAAGCACAGCTAGAAATCTC
>NW_022104553.1:5709224-5710606 GCF_000313985.2 Echinops telfairi
TGGTATTTGTTGTTGCTGTTGTTTTTGTAAATTTTAGTGTCCCCCCCCTTTTGTGACTGTCCATGGTCCTTAGATTTTTTTCTCCATCTTGAAAACATGCTGTTAGAAAATTATTCACTTTGAGGTATATCTGAAGGCTAATAGTTTATCTATAGCCCATATATGAGTTTACATGCTAACCCATTCAAAACCTTAAGCTGAGAAATGAAGATGTAATTCTGATCTTTTCTTTATACAAAAAGCAAATAAAACAGTGAAATTTCTGACAAAGTAAATATTTTAAATTCTTGAAATTTGAAGAAGTTTGTGCCACTTATTCACTCTGCTCCAACAGGTGACCACAATCTCAATTTGGGGGCATGAAAGTGGTGAACTTCTACAAATTCCAAGGATAAGTGAAGTGAAGCATTAGCAGGGATGAAAATGGAATTATTTCTATATCTTGGTCCAAGCCATAGATTGGTGCAGCAAGGAGGGTTGTAATTGTCTTTAACATTCCCTGTTGTAATTAGACTGATAGGCGCAGCTAATGATGTTTTTCTTGCTTAATAAGGCAGCGTCCATCCCTTTCATATACACTCTTAACTCCCAACTTATAAAAGTATTGTTAAATCTTTATGCACAACATGCTTGTACAACCAATAATAAAGTTTATTTTTGCAAATATTGATGGCAAATAATTTTCTCCTTCTGTTTTTATTTCCACATAGTTATTCTGTTTGTTAAACACTGAATTCACCTTTCTACCTCTCTTTCTGTGGCCAGATTTAATTGATTTTCTTAACAGGATTTTCCTATTCTCATCTTTCCATTGTTCCATTTCCCAGATGCATTCCTGTTTTTTATTTACTCACAGTTTTTTAAGCTTCCTTTATAAAACTTACATAAATAGTTTCTTGCTTTTTTTGTCTCTTCTGGGGAAATTTTAATTTTCAAAAGCTTAATTAGGATCTCTAAGGATTCTCCACACTTCAGGATTTTAATATGTACCATTAGCATTCATATAATTTGCAGATTTCTTAGTTTTTCCAAATTTACACCCTTAAATCTGGCTATTCTGTGTAGTTATGGTTGGCTAAAACATTTCTTACAAATATAAAGCTGATGTAAAACCAGATAAAATATTATTATTCCCTCAAAATAGCAAAGTTTCTCATGCAATCACTTAACATTGTTGTCTTAAGGTTTTTTGTTTTTCTTAAACAAATGATGAGACTCATTTGGAGGCGGTTTTCATAATAAGAAGCCATTTTAATGTTCACATATGTTGCTGTTTTAAGGGCCCATTTTATAATTGAAAAAATACACTCAAGAGTGTCTTGGGGATTTGATTCATGCAATTCCTACCTCATTATGCACTAAGCCGTTTATTAATCAGCCTG
>NW_022104553.1:5712322-5719266 GCF_000313985.2 Echinops telfairi
GTGTGTGTGAATTACAGCAACATTGAAGCATAATTTATCGGCGATCCCGGTAGTTCATGATAACTACTTATATTAAAGGCCTTTCTAATATGAGGTCCCGGATAGTGCTATGGCAAGACGCAGCAGGTTCTGTATTAAAATATCCTGCCACTTCAACGCCCAAATCTTTCACACACTCAATATTATAGTGTTTTGATCTTAACGACATAGACTGTAATGTAACAAGTAGAGTTCAACATATAATTTTTGAACTCAGTTGTGTATCTAAAAAGATGTGTTGAAATCCTCACCTCTGTCCCTAAGAATGTGATATTGTTTGGAAATCGTGTCTTTAAAGATGTTATAAATGAGACCGACATAAAGTAATGCTGCAATAAGGTAGGCCAAATGCTGCTATGACTGATGCCCTTAAGAGACATAGGGACTGAGAGATAAGGAAGGATGTCGGACAAGGTTCTGGCTGCAAGCCAAAAATACTTGGAGTTGCATGAAATAAGGAATGATGCAGGGAACGGATTCTTCCCCAGGACTCTCACATGACTGATACCTGATTTGTACATCTAGCCTCCAGAACTGTGAAATAATAGATTTCTGCTATTGTAAGTCACCCAAGTCATAGTATTTTGCTAAGGAAGACCTGAGAAATGAACACAAACAGGTAGCTAGCAGGTAGCCAAAGGGACTCAGATGTCGTCAGTGATTTCCAATCTGAGAAACCTGCTTTATTTATTGGTAGTGTGACTAGTTTTACAGGTAGAGAAATAATCTGTACACATATTGAAAAATATCTTGTCTTTTAAAAATCAGATTTGTGTGTGTGTGTAATTACAGCTACAACAAAGAAAAGAAGGGCTGCATGATACTTTTACTCCAAAGCCCTTTGGGGCAGGATTTCATTTTCTTCTTTATTTCCTTAGTTTTGTATGTCCCCAGCTGTAAATGACTCAGAGCATCTGTGTATCTGAATAATAAATAATAACAATGGCCCCCCAAATATAAGGAATATAAGAACCTATCAACTTGAATGGTGTAGTACAATTATAGTAATCTCTCTTTCTTGGTATGGTTCATTCAAAAAGGAATATGCCATTTATATTTACAAGTCTGCATCTTTTATATGGTAAGGGAATGAAGGCCATCACATAAATTAGAAAGTGGAAGATCCCTTACCTCAAAAAGCAGTATACCTGAGGGTCAAACATACCCATAACACTTTCTATTTTGTATCCTGGATTTCTTGCTCTAACCAGGAGCATTGGGAATTTGCTGAATATTTAGCAAAGCAGTGGAAGGTCCCTGGTCTGTTTTTTCTCATGAAGTCTCATAATATTCTCACCCCCCCGACTTCACATACTTACTTTACTTGGAGCCTTGCAATCAATTGAAATAGATTTTTCAGACCCTGTTTAAGAGAACGAGGCAACCCCAGAGAAAAGAAAAAAGCCCCTGAGGTCATTTGGCTGGACGGACCTCTCATTACCTTTTATTGCTGCCGCACCTACCCAAAGAGCACTGGTCTCCTTCAGGTCAGATGTTTAGAATGACTTGCTCTTGCTATCTCAAGCAGGTTGCAGGTGGAGAGGCGAGATATCTGCAGAGATGCCAAACTAACAAGTAAACAAAGAAGGCGATTATTTTCCTTGAATCAAGTTAGAGTTCAGCATATAAGAGTATATCAGTTCAAGGTATAGATGTGTCAGGGTATTTGAAAGCAAGGAGGAGGAAAAAAGAGAAAGCGGTGGGAGTTGTGTCATGAAGTCTTAAGACAGAGTCAGTTCTAGTCTGTGCAGGGCACCCTCCCTTTTCATGACAATACTGGGCTCTGTGCCTTCCACTGTCACGCTCATTTACTCTCAGAATCCTTTAGATGCAATCCCTGCTAAATGTGCTCAGCTGATAACTGAAAAGGTCGATAATTAAGCTCACCCAGAGGCATGCCAGAAGAAAGGCCTGGAGCTCTATTTCTGGAAAACAAAACTACCATGGGAAACTTTATGGAGCATGTGATTAAGTATACAAGGGGTGACGTATGGAAAACTTCTTAGCCATAACCAAACTCCTTGAGGGAATGGATCTCTACCTGGGGGACTTGGGACCATAGTCTTGGCGACACTTAAGTCAACTGGCATAAAGATAGTCTTATATATCCTTCCTGGGTGAGAAGTGATTAAAATTATTGTGAGTGGCCATCTAAAAGGATCACTTCCTGTGGGGCAGAAAAAAGATGGCGTAAATCAGAAAGCACAGGGGTTTCAAATGAGCTGACTGGAGCTGATTTAATTAGTCCAGTGAACTAATAATGGAGCATACAACCATCAGTCTCCAGAGAACCACTCAGACCAGAAAAAATAGTGGTAGCCTGTCTACCACACTACTTACTCTGAAAAGATCATGTTGCAAGGTCTTGGATAGAGTGGGGAAATTCAGAATCATGAGAGATCAGGCTTGTTTGTTGTACACAGACTGGTGGTACCCCTGAGACTATGTATGACCTTTAGTCACCCTTCAGGCAAGGAATTTAGTTCACCTCTGTGTAAGAATAATCAACGATTTAAGATCAAAAGGGCAGGATTTACCCAAGGACGAGTTTCAGAAGGCTTGGAAAGGAAGAGAAGTAGAAATAACAGATAGGGAGAAAGTGGGGAAGTGATGATACATTGTGGGGACTGCAATGGCAGAGTTGAAATGGAATGTGTACAAATTGTTGAATGCAAACATGATCTTCTCTGTAAACTTCCATTGAATTCACAATGAAAGTAAAGAAAAATAGTTTAGGGATACAGATTATTTTTCTGATTCATCAATGAATATTATGTCAAATCTTTTTTTTTTATACTGAGGATTGGGAGAGTACATAAAGAATGAACAGTGGTATTTTAACAGTCTATAACATTTAATTCATACTTGATTTGCATTTCATTATCTCTACTAACTAATTGAGCTGCTGAATACAGACTATTTATCAGGCTGGAAAGCAACCTAAATTAAGATCGATGACTTCCTTTTAGTACACTCTGTGCTTCAAATACAGCCTTCCTACTAAAGTGACTTATATAATTTGCAATGACCTTTCATTTCTTGAAGCCAATTTTATTTCTTCTTAAACACTGATCTTATGTTATATTAAGGACTCCATGTTTGGATAGCTTAGCAATTAGGCATTGTTGTTGGTAGTTGCCATTGAGCTCAGATTTATGGCAACCTCTCTCCTTAATTCTCTTTCCCCCTGAAAATAAATCTCCAGGTATGAAGTGCTGGCACCAATATTTATGTCTGAATGTTCACACAAACACAAAACAATCCCAGGGAGCACACGTTTACTTTGATACACATGGGGGGTTGCCATGAGTCAGACTTAACTTGATGGCAACTGATCTTTCAACCGTTTGATCAAACAAAGAAAATCGAATCCTTTATCTATCTTCTTTATCAGCATTTGGCGTGAAACAGACTTAGTACCATACAATTTTTAACCATACTTTGATCCAGAGTTTTCTTTTGAAAGGTTTCATTCAAGCTCTGCACTAGAATTCTCACTCTTAGATTCCACTCTGTTTCTTCCCAAAATGACATGGGGAGTCTGGTGTTTGGTGGAGAGGCTCTCATGGCCTCTTGGCTTTGGGGGGAAGGCATCACGCTATGTATGAGTTCTTGGCTGCATTCTGCCTGGCAGATGGTAAGATATGTTCCATCGCCATTCTGCGATATCCTCCATTGACATCTGCAGTTGATGACAACATGGCCTATAATTTCTCAAATTGGTCAGAACCTGACAAACTTGCCTCTAACCTAGCATTTGCAGGGCCTGGGGCAAGACTATCATGATGTATGAATATTAATAAATCATAAGTCAAGCTAATACACTTAAAAATAACACCAACAAGAGATAAAACAGAAAGTGTACAACCCAATAGCTTTTAGTATTTTCACAGCTCTATGAAACTATAATCCCAGTACATTTTAGGACATTTCATCTCCTCAAAACTAAACCCTATGCACATTAGCTATAAGTTTCCTATCATCCCATCTCCCCGACCCCTTCCATTAATGACATTGATTCTATTCCAATTCTTATCAACTCTATATAAGATTTCCGAGGCTACAAATCTCTCTGGGAGGAAATCCCCCATCTCTCTCTCCTGAGGAGTCAGTCGGGGTTCTGAAGCACGTACCCTGAAGTCAGTAGTCCAATGCTGGGCAGTTCAATGCTTTCCTGATAGTGCAACCAGTGGTCCTTACCCCCTTCACTAAACAAATATTAGTCAACTTTTTCTGGTCCTAGGATTTTTGGTTCTAGGCATTTTATATCAATCGTATATTTACATGAATTATATATTATGTGACAGGTCTCTTTATCTTAGGATACTGTTTTGAAAGTTTATCCACATTGTAACAGGTATCAGTGTTTTATCCTTTGTCATGTTTGAATAATATTCCACTGCCTGGCTATGTCACATTTTGTGAATTCATTTGTCAGTGGATGAACATTTGGTTATTTCCACCTTCTGATTGTTTTAAATAATGCTACTTTGAACATCCATGCACAAGTTTCTTTGCAAACACGTGTTTTCATTTCGCTTGGGTAAATACTTAGGAGTGAAATTGCTGGATCATATGGTAGAAGGGAGGATTGGACATATTATCAGGAGGGGCCAGTCCATGGAGAAAGACATCATAATTGGTAAATACAAAGTCAATGGAAAAAAATAAAGGAGTCTTGTGTAGTAGGTTTGCCCAATACAATATATTGCAGACACTATGTTAACCCATCTAAAATATTAAAGAGCAAAGATATTACTTTAAGGATTAAGGAGTACCTGACGCAAACCATGATATCTTCAATCATCTTATATGCAGGTGAAAGTTGGACAATGAATGAAGATCACAGAAAAATGGGATACATTTAAATTATGGTGCTGGTGAAGAATAACGAATATGAATTGGAACTGATTTCATGGCACACAACAAACAACATGGTAGTTTTATATTTAATTGCTAGAGAAACTGCCAGTCTATTTTTCAAAGTAGCTACAAAATTTTCATATTCCCATTTGCAGCAGATGAGGATTCTGGGTTATACTATTTCTACAATCCTCAGAATGCTTATTATCTGACGTTTTGATTAAGTCATCTAATGAGTTTGATGTAGTATCTCATTGTAAAGTTTGATTTGCATTTCCCTAATGACTAAAGATATTCAGCATATTTTCATGAACTTATGTCCATTTGCATATCTTCCTTGGGGAAATGGTTATTCATATCCTTTGCTCATTTAACCCTTAGATCATTTGTCTCTTATAAATTATAAACTCATAAAACATAGATGTTTAACATGAATCCCTTATAAGATACATGACTTGCAAATGTTTTCTCTCTTTCATTGGGTTGACTTTTCATTTTGTTGATAGTTTTCTTTGAAGTATAAAGTTTTTCAGCTTAGTGAAGTCCAATTTATAATTTGTCTTTCTTTTCTAGTTTGTGCTTTTCATACTATTTCTAAGAATTCATTGCCCAATCCATTTTAGTCCTACATTTTCTTTTAAGAATTTCATGATTTTACCTCTTTGGGTTAAGTCTCTGATCCTTTTTGAGGTGTGTGTGTGTAAGTTAAGGTCTAATTTATCTCTTTTGTATATGAATTTTATTCATTTATTCCATTAGTATTTGTTGAAAAGAGTACTATTTTCTCATTGAATGGTTTTGACTCTCTTGCCTCTAGCTGAGCCATGGAATAGTGGATTTATTTCTAGACTTACAAGTTTATTCCAATTTTCTCTATGTCTGTACTTATGTCAGCAGCACCTTGTCTTATGTACTGTTGGTTGGTAGTAAGTTTGAAATGGAGAAATTTGCATCCTCCTATTTTGTTCTTCTTTGTTTAGAATTATTTAGATTCTTCTGGTTGCCCTGAAATTGTATATAAATTTAAAATCAGTTTGCTAATCTCTACAAAAAATGAGTCTGCTAGGGATTGCATTGAATCTGTACAGCAAATTGGGCAGAATCACTCTCAAAATAATGCTAAGTGCTCCTTTTGATCCATGAGTGTGGCAAGCTTTTCCAATTAGACCTTCCTTATTTATTTCCAATAATGTTTTGTAGTTTTGATAAGGATTGCCCTTCCTTTGCTAAATATATTCCTAAGTATTTTATTCCTTTCTTGTTAAAACTTTTGTTGTGATTTGAGTGAAATCACAGCAAGCTGGTTTACCATTCAACAATTCTTTCCCTTTTCGATGTATCTCTCTCTCCTATCCTCCCTGTCTTCTGAGCTACATCCCTGGGCAAATGTGCCCCTTTTAATCTGATATGCTTGATTGCTCTAAGGAGTGAGAACTTTAGGGGTTCCCTTGTTCAGCTGTTAGGCCTGTCTATTATGTGGCTGTCCAAGAGTTCTGCTGGTGTAGCTGATTATGTTCGGCTGCCAACCACAAGGTCAGCAGTTCAAAACTTCCAGCTCCTTCACTGGAGAAAGAGGAGGCTTTCTATTCCCATAAATAGAGACTCACAGGGACGCTTCAACTCTATGAGTCAAAATTGAATTGATGGCAGTGAGTATTATTTGCCTGAAAGTTAAAACACAGGTATGGATGAATTAATTTGTTGTTATGGGTAACTAAAGGCCACATCTTAGAGGTTCTATAAGTCTCTATCAGACCATTAAACCTGATTTTGTATTTCATTACACATCTTTTTCTCCTACTCTATCTAAGACATTCTATTTTGATCACTTTCAGAGTAATTGGTAGAGCGAACTGGGCATTATCTCATTCTGGACCCTGAGGTCCATGCTGTCCATTCGTCATTTGGACTATTTGTTTCTATGCATCATTTTCTCTCCCTCTCCCACTCTTTTTCCTCCTTCCCTCCCTCCTTTACAATTGTGAATTAGATGAGTGTTAGCACTTCAGATAATTAATTTTGTGTTTACTTTACCCTACTCC
>NW_022104553.1:5719539-5729829 GCF_000313985.2 Echinops telfairi
GTTTACTTTACCCTACTCCCATCCTTTGAGAGATGAGTGTTAGCACTTCAGATAATTAATTTTGTGTTTACTTTACCCTACTCCCATCCTTTGAGTTCTTTTTTCTCCGCTTGTGGACGTCTACCTTCCCCTTCACTCCAGTTAATGCCAGTCAATCCTCTAGCCCCTTACTGCCTCTTGCTCTGTCCTCTCCTCCTTGGTAGCTTCCAAATTCTGTTTCCTTTGGTATGAAATTCTTTTTAATACTTTTAAAAGAATTTTAATAACAGTGGCCTCGTATAATATTTACCCTTTTGTGATTGACTACTTTCATTCAGCAGAATGTTTTCCTTACAGAAGTCCAAATACCTTATCGCACATATTTGGATATGTTATCAGGAGAGGCCAGTGCCTCGAGGACATCATGCTTGGTAAAGTCGAAGGGCAGCGAAAAAGAGGAAGACCCTTGATCTTGTTTCTTGATCTTGTTGAACAGTGGTTCCAACAGTGGACTCAAACATATAAGAGCAATTGTGAGGGGGTTGCAGGAAGGGGTGGTGCTCAGTTCTGTTGTACATAGGGTCGCTATGAGTCAGAACCAACTCAATGGTATGTTAACAACAGCAGCATGTTCTCCTGGTCATTCTATGCTATGAGGTGCTTCCAATTGCTCTCTCCTTTTTTTATAGTAATGCACAGCAGTCCACTGCGTGGATATACCAATGTTTCCTCATCCATTCTTCTACTCACAGATACCTAAGTTGTTTTTACCTTCTTGCTATTGTGAACAGTGCTGTGTTGAACATGGATGTGCGTTTGTCTGTTCATGCTATGGCTCTTAATTCTTTAGGGCATATTCCCAATAGAAGGATTGCTGGACTGTTCATACAATTTTGATTTTCTAAGTACTTTATTGTTTTGGATTCTATTTTAAATGGAATTATTCTGCACTACATGTGCATAAAAATGCAGTTGATTTTTATATCTTGTATCCTGTAGCCTCCCTAGAATCATCTATTCACTCTTAGTTTTTTTACTAGATTCCTTAGCATTTTCTTGTTTAAGTTAATGCCATTTGCAAACAGAGATAATTTTACTTAATTGTTTTCGATCTGGATGCCTTTTATGACTCTCCTTGCTAGAATCTCTAGTGCATGTTGACTAAAAGTGGCCATGCCCCTAAGGACTTACTAATCCAGTTCCTGTGTCTATAGATTTACCTATCTTGGATTTTGTATTAAAAAAATCAGACAAAACAAACAAAGGAATCCAACAAAATGGTAAAAACAAAACCAAGAAAAACCTAAGTAGAAAAGAAAGCAGAAAATATTGAAAATGGAAACTTAACATGGGTCAAAAGAGAGAACAAATGATAAGGTGTTACATTTACACCTAATTACACAATCTATTACTGACTTTACAATGCTCTGTCCCATAACAAGGTTGTTCACATCCCTGGACTGTGATCAGAGGGGATTCACTGGAGGTTTAATACATGTAGAGACCCTGCAAATGTATTTTGGGTTTCCACTGTCATCCATAGCATTATGTTAAACAGGTATTCACAATTTTAGCTCTGATACCATTCCTTCCTTCAGATTTGGATTGTATTATTTTGTTATTTACAATCCTTGGATCACACAGACTGGCGTGCTTCTTCTATGTGGACTTAGTTGATGCCACACTTGGACCCCACCCACCATCTCATTTCTTCTACACACTTTGCTGTGGCACCCATATCTTCTGTGATCTCTTCAGGAGGATGCGTCTTGAGTAGGGCCATGTCATAAGAACTAATTGTTCTTAGATTAAGGCTGTAATTAAGTGCAAGCCCCAAATCCATGCATATATCTATAGTTTATATATATTTATATGTCTCTAGTTCACTTTAGAGACATCATTATCATTTTTTAACAGGGAACATTATAAACCACCCTCATCGGACAAAAAAGTAATTCTATTGACAGTATCATTAATTTAGCCAATGGTATAGAATTTAAAACATTGTTGTGAAAACGTTGTTTAAAACATTGTTGTGTAAAGCAATGGTATAGAATTTAAAACAATGTTGTAAAACATTATATATATACACAAACACACTGCCTTTTCGGACTGAAATACATTAATTGTTGACCTCTACTGATTAAAAGCTTAAGGGACTGGACACTTTTTACATAAACAAGAGGGTTGGGTATAGGAAAACACTTTCAACAACACTCATTCACAAAGGCAGACGCATACTTTTCAGACCAGCACATGTCATAAAACAGCACAGGGAGGATTAAAATGGTAAATATATGGTAATTTCAGACCACCAGTCATTTTACCACCCAAAGCAAGAGCTCCATTAACCACCAATTCCATACCCTTGCGATAGCACTCACCTGGTCCTTCTCACACAAGGGAAGTTCAGGCGAAAGTCCAAGGGAGCGTTTTAGTTCCTTAAATCCAGGTGAATTTAAGGTAAATCCCAGTTCACTTAGTAAGGTTTCCAAATCAGATATTTCTGATGTGGCCTACTGATATTGTGCACCTCAAAAGGACAGAGACCAAAGTCCCAATCATCTATAGCAGGCAGCTTGGGTCATCAAGGGCTGTTGTCCAGCATGATGCTCTCAGGTTGGTCTGTTGTACATTCTCTGCCCATAGTGACCCAGTTAATATTTTATGTAATGCTGGTCTTGTTTTTATGAATTCCTTCACCTTTTCATTGTCTGAAAATACCTTTATTTCTCCCTCATATTAGAGGGATAATTTTTCTAGGTTTAGGAGTCTTGAATGGCAATTGTTTTCTTTCAGAATTTTATATAGGAAACTCCACTGTCTTTTTGCCTTCATAGTTTCAGATGAGAAGTCTGAGATTTTCCTCATCTGTTTTCCATTGTAGGTGACTGTTCCTTCATCATAGTCATGGTATGTTGACTTATTTCTTTTTGATTCTGTGGCGACATCTCTGAAACTGGGGTGTGTATCAAAATCATACTACTTGCTGGTCCCCACACCCAGTGTCAGTAAGTCTGGGGTATCCTCTAGAAATGTTCATTTTTAACACACTGGGATACCCCACATGGAGACCCACCTATCTAAAGCCATGTTAGTTGCACCCACCTAGCATCCCACCTAAGCAGAGAGGTACCTTGGGTCGACCAGGGAGAAGGCTCACGGGTGACGGAAGGGAAAAGAGGAGAACACATTTTTTTGTTTTGTAACAATTTCCTCCCATAACAAACTCACTGATCAAATGGCTGCTGTTGAGGTTGAGATAAAGTTGAAAGAAAGCAGACTTTCTACTTTGCATGGAGGCCCTAACCAAGAACTCGTCTCCTTATTTCACTGGGATTTTCATAATCCATAATTTCTGCCCAACAAATCACCTAGAGATATCTTTTCTGAGTGTTTTCTAGGGTTCCTTTTAGATTTTACTCAACCAAGTTTGAGCACAGTTAGATCCTTTTGCCTGAGAAGGTTTTTTTTTTGTCCTTGATCACTTAAGTATGATTACCTTTTGGGAAAAATGATAACGAAAATACTGGCAAGCACCAAGGAATATCTGAATACCATGTATCAGACCTAAATACCATGTTAAGATATAGCCAATCTCTTTTTTAAAAACTGGAACCAGGTCCCTCACTAAAGCTTGCCTTTGAGAGGATTTAGGTGAGAGAAAGATATTTAGCCCATTTCACATCAACTTTGTTCTTTTTGTTTTCATAAGAATGCAACATTCTAGCACTACAGATCTAGATATTGGTAAATTATATTAAACCAGAAGGAATACTAAATTTTTGTTTTTTCAAATATTATTTAGAAATGATTGTACCATCTCCTCATTTAAATAGAAGCCCTTTCCCCCTCCCTCATTTGCCAGAGAGCTTGGCCCCAACTATCAAATCTCTAGTACCAACAGCCAGGCATCTTCAGATAGAACCAAGCTAGTAAACAATTCTAGATAGGATGTTGATTGAACCATCTGACTTCCACCGCTCAGCTTTCTTTCCTTTTTCTGTCCCTCCTAGAAATATATCAATGTGTCTCATAAATGTCCTGTTATTCTCAGCTGCAGCACATCCCCACCCCGGCGAAGAGGCAACGAGCTAATTAATGTAGTCACCTCCACAGTCACCTCAACAGCACCAGCAGCAGTTATCGCTGGATGATCATAAGGACTTTTAACATTTGAAATAAATATTTAAGTTATACTACCTTGAACTGGACCTTTGTCACCGTCAACATTGCTCCAAAGATCAGGCACAAGATGAAGCTTTGCTGGTGTTCACCTTTACTGGCCTCCTGATTACTGCCGCCACATACTAAGACTCATGGACATCATGAAGATATTTTGGATATTTAAAACTATGTTGAGGAATTAAGAAACCCAAATTTAAAGTTATTTTGATGCATTTTAAAAAGATGGGCAAAATTGCAAAATGCTGTAACTTAGGAAAATAATATAAAATAGTAACTTTACTATTTTCTATTAAAGACAAGCTGTGGGGATTTTTCTCTTCTTTATTGGGGTAAGATTTGTTTCTGGATAAAAGTGCGATTTCTTTTTAAAATCTTGATTAATGATCCATGATTTCATTTCCAATTATATGGAAGAAGACTTGAAAATCTATTTCATGCCTTGTGTGAAAAATCACTGCTCATAGTATTAAATGACTAATTATTTCTTTCTGCATTTTAAGGTAATTTTATTTTGTGACATTGAACAACTCTTATTCTTAAAAATTCTTGCTAATATTTGCTTTGGGTGAAGTCACTGTGTGGTCCTTTGATGTTCTAACTTTTTAATTACAGATCCATGCTCATATTTTAGTAATAAAACCCCAGTGACCGTCAATGTAATGCACCCTGGTGGTACAAAAGTTAAAGCATTTGGCTGCTGACTAAGAAAGGTTGGTGGTTCAAATCCACTAGCCGCTCTGTGGAGAAAGATGTAGCTATCTGTTTTGGGAATGTTTAAAGCCTAAGAAACCCTATGGGGCAATTTTACTCTGTCCTCTGTGGTCACTATGATTTAGGATTGACGTGATGGCAATGGGCTTACATTTTTTTAAATACTCAGTATAGAATTTAAATAACGTTCTATGGGAAGTATAGCTTTTTAGGTTTCCTTTTAATTTTGGTGGAGAATTTTGTTAATTTTGAACTATGTCCCAGATACTCATCAGAGCAATAGTAAGGACATGTAAGAAGGGCCAGCAGTCAGCAGATACAGGCTCCGCAGAGGACAAGATGCATTTGATCGTTTCCAGATAGAGAGACCACATCCCGACCTCCCGAGTACTACAATTTAGGGATCATTTTTACCCCAAGGAACAATATTAAGTAAACGTATAAAATTGAATGTTCCCAATTAAGAAAAACTCAGAAAATTACTGAACTAAAATAGGAGACTCAGCATTTTTTTCTAGTGGAAGAAGAAGAAGAAGAAGAAAGTGGTGGGGGAGAACGACAGAAAGAGGAGATAATAACGGGGGGACATGGAACAGACGACCCTCGTGCCTGTCCAGAGGGACCTCCATATTTTAATATAGTCACTTAAAAATACTTGCATTGCCACATTTTTCATTAGCTGTGATTTTTTTCATCAATCATGTTAATTTATACAGAGGGCACTTACTAATAGCTAATTAACACTTATGACTTTTGAAATTAAAAGACCTTTGGAGAGATGACTGCTGATTGGGGAAAGATGATTTTTTTTTCTCTCACTTTATGAAAGAGGGACATAGCAAGAAGGGAGGCGGCCTGGGTGTGTTGAGAAGAGATGGTCCTCGGCTCCTCCTTCCCTAATCACCAGCGGGCAACAATTACGAACAAGGCACCATGAGGTTCTCAGACATTGCTCAAGAAGCGCCACATTAGCTTTTTCTTATGAATGGTCTATTTTGAATTAAATAAAGATTCAGAAAGTTTTAAATAGGTTGAAGGTAAAAATGAAAATTGTTTAAGTGAGCCAAAATGATATCAGAGGTAGAGAGGGTTTTAAAAAGTAAACCTATGTTTCATTATCTTTTAATTAAAAATTTACAGACACGTTTTGAAGCAACTGTTACACATACAAACTCACACCAAACATATATTTATATGTTAAATATTAAGGTAGCAGGTGGACTTTGGGCCGCTACACAAGCCTTCCCTCAATGCAAGAACACTTTGTTCTAATAATAGGGCTTTCTGTGATGCTCACCTTCCTAACATGATTGCTGAAGACAAAATGGGTGCATAAGCAAATGTGATGAAGAAAGGTGATGATGCCTGGCTATTAGAATATAAAGAATCTGGGATTTTAACGGCTTGAAGTTAAACAAGCAGCCATCTAGCAGGGAAGCAACAAAGCCCACATGGAAGAAGCCTGTGTGATCATGAGGTGTCACAGAAGCAGGTTTCAGGCATCAGAAGATCCCAAACAAACAATTATATCAATGCGAATGAAGGAGGTCAGAGTGGAGACCCAAAGCCCATCTGTAGACAATTGGACATCCCTTCTGAGAAGGGTCAGAAGGAAGGGACAAGTCAGCCAGGGTGCAGTATAGCACCGAAGAAACACTTAACATTCCTCTAGTTCTTTAATGCTTCACACACACACACACACACACACACACACACACACACACATCTCCCACTATCACGACCCCAGTTCTACCCTTTAAATCCAGCTAGAACGGAGTACGTACATTGGTACAGATAAGGGCTCTCAACACATGGAATCCAAGACAGCCCCCTCAGGAACAATAATGGGAGTATCAATATCATGAGGGTAGGGCTAAGGTGGGGGTGGAAGGGGGAGAAAGAGGGAATTGATCACAATGATCGATGTATAACCTTCCCCGAGAGAGACAAATAACAGAAACAGGGGTGAAGGGAGACAGCAGGTGGTGTAAGATATGAAAATATAAATAATATACATTTATAGTAGCATTGGAGTAAAATCACAAAATAAAATTTCATTCTGTTGAAATAAAATTGAATATTTTATTGAGAAAAACACTACAATTTATTTACTTCTTTGACAGAGGCTTTTAAAATAATGTTTCAGTCACCTCCACCATGCTTGCATATATTATACTTTGATGTCTCACTGCTTGAGATCACAATGTCTGTTTAAGAAGGGAGATTTTAATGGTGAGCTTTTTAATATCTACAAAATGCTTTGGGTCAAAAACATTCGCTGCTGCTGTGGTTTGGTGCCATCGAAACAGCTCCAACTCACAGTCTTCACATGTACAGCAGAAAGAAGCACTGGTTCTGCACCATTCTCACAATTGCAGCAGAAATAAAATGAGTAATGGTTTCATGTGATTCAATGGTTTCATGCAGATGTATGACTGGATTCCCTTCCAATGACTCTGTTGTAGCCAGTTCTAAGGTAAGTTGAACCTAATTTTTCCCACTAGTTTTCATTATTATTGTCTTTAAAAAATCATTTTATTGGGGGCTTCTACAACTCTTATCACAATCCATCCATCCATCCATTGTGTCCAGCACATTTGTACATATGTTGCCATCATCATTCTCAAAACATTTGCTTTCTACTTGAGCCCTTGGTATCAGTTCCTCATTTTCCTCCTCCTCCCCCCCTCCCCATGAACCCTTGATAATTTATAAATTATTATTATTTTGTCATATCTTACACCATCCGATGTCTCCCTTCAACCACTTCTCCACTGTCTGTCCCCCAGGGAGGAGGTTATATGTAGATCCTTGTAATCGATTCCCCCTTTCTCCCTCACCTTCCCTCCCCCCTCCAGGTATTGCCACTCTCAACACTGGTCCTGGATACCCTGTGCTTCCAGTTCCTATCTGTGCCAGTGTACATCCTCTGGTCCAGCCGGATTTGTAAGGTAGAATTGGGATCATGATAGTGTGTGTGTGTGGGGAAGCGTTCAAGAACTAGAGGAAAATAGTATGTTTCATCATTGCTACACTGCACCCTCACTGGCTCGTCTCCTGCCTGCAGCCCTCTGCAAGGGGATGTCCAATTTCCCACAGATTGGCCCTGGATCCCCACTCCGTACTCCTCGTCATTCACAATGCTATGATTTCTTTTTTATTTTTTTTTGGTCTTTGATGCCTGATACCTGATTCCTTCCACATCTTGTGATCTCACAGGCTGGTGTGCTTATTCTATGTGGGCCTTATTGTTTCTCAGTTAGATGACCCCTTGTTTATCTTCCAGCTTATGGGACCCCGGATTCTATATCTTTTGACAGCCCGGCATCATCAGCTTTCTTCACTGCATTTTCTCATGCACCCGCTTTGTCTTCAGCGATCATATTGGGGTAGGCTGGTGTACTTCCATGTGGGTTTTGTTTCTCAGCTAGATGGCTGCTTGTTTATCTTCAGACCTTTAAGACTTCAGATGCTATATCTTTTGGTAGCCAGGAACCATCAGCTTTCTTCACCACATTTGCTTGTGCACCCATTGTCTTCAGCGATCGTGCCAGGAAGGTGAACATCTCAGACTGCCAAATTGTTAGAACAATGTGTAGAGGGAGTACTTGAGGAGGGGCCTACTGTTCATCTGTTTCCCTAATACTAAACCTACAAATACATGTACAAAAATCTATTTCCCCCTCGTCGTATAAAAATATATTTACATCTGTACATGCCTGTATTTAGATCTCTATGACTACCTTTTGCCTCCTAGTTCTTTTGTGTATTTCTTTGTACTTTCCTCTTGTCCCACTATCATGTTCAGCCTTCATTTGGATTTTAGGAATTCCTCTCAGTTACATTGCTCTTGATCCAGCCCTGCCAGACCTCTTACACCCTCCTTGCCACTGATTTTGGATCACTTGCTGTTCCCTTGTCCCTGGGTTTGTTAACACCCACTTCCTTTCCCCCCCACCTCCCCCTCTTCCATGTCCCCAGGAGTTGTCATCCCATTGTTCTCTCTTCTGGCTTGTTTATCCAGACTATCCCTTCCAGGTGGACATGCTATGTACCATCACAAGACTGAGTACAACGAAGCTACAATAGAAAGTAAAACAATAGCTACAACAACAACAACACACAAAAAAACCTATAAATTGTTCAGGGTCTATTTGTTGTCCTCCAGTCGAGTTTGATGGGGTGCAATGCCCTGGCCCCACATCTATCACTGGGGACTTCATTGCTCTGCTCCCCTATAAATCCAATCTTTATTTGTCTCTGAGTATTAGCATGAGAATGTAAATGATGTTCTGTAGCATAGTGTGTAGTATATATTACTAACTACACTACATATATGATATCTGTGTATGTAGTATTTTATATATATTCATAATACATCATATATTTGTAGTAGTTGTTGCAGGTGGTGGAATTAACATCAACCCATAGAAACCCATAGAAGTCCTATAGGACATAGTGAATCTGCCCCATTGGATTTCTATGAGGGAGAGCATCCTTTGTCCACGGAACCTCTTGTAGGTTTAAACTGCCCTCCTTTGGGTTAGCAGCCGAGCGCATATCTATTGTGTCACAAAGGCTTTTATATTTATAGTAATATATTAAATTTCAAATAGAGACTATATTTATAGTATGCATATAAATGTTTATTTTGTCCACCAGTAGATGTCTCTCTTCCCTGACTGTTTCAATCTATAACACCAAATCTGGCTTTAAAAATTTTTTTATAAATGTATAAAACTCTGTTTTGTTTATTTATACAGATAATTACCAAAACCAGCAATAGAAACAATGGGTCTGCTATAGCTTTTCTATGAATGGGGAAATCAAGATTTAAAAATGGGAAAATTTCTACGTAAAATATTCACCACACAAATTAATGTTTTAAATGTCCATTATGTATGTTGTCTCTGAGATTTTGGTATTTTAATCTAAGAGGATTAAACAACAGACTCTCTTTTCTGTGTTCCCTGCAGTGTTTTCATTTTGGAATACATGTTGCCCAGGAGGTTGAATAATTTTGAAGTACATACATTAGTTTCATGGTATAAAAGATATAGTATGAACAGGAATAAAAACATATTTCTGAATATTAACTCAGCCTATTCTGAGGAACCTTGGTAGCATAGTGGTTTACAAGTTGGGCTGCTAACCAAGAGGTCTGAAGTTCAAAACCACAGCTGCTCCACGAAGAAAAGGTTTTCTATTCCTGTAAAGAGACAGCTTACCTTCTTCTAAATCAACGGGAGTAGTTCTACTCTGTATTACAGGGTCATGTCAGTCATAATTGATTCAGTGGCAGTGAAGTCTTTTTGATGACTTGAAAATTACACAAGTGTATGCTATCAGTAAGAAAAAAATGTTAGCTCATTTCTTTTTTTTAATCTTATAAAAGTTTTATTTATTTATCTA
>NW_022104553.1:5730420-5731391 GCF_000313985.2 Echinops telfairi
ATCAAACAGGCTGGTGAGCTTCTTCCATGTGGGCTTTGTTGCTTCTGAGCTAGATGACCATTTGTTTACCTTCAAGCCTTTAAGACCCCAGATGGTATATCTTTTGATAGCTGGGCACCATCAGCTTTCTTCACCACATTTACTTATACACTTGCTTTGTCTTCAGTGATTGTATCCAGAAGGTGAGCATCTACTTGGGCCCTTGGTATCAAGCCTTGGTTGAGGTAGTACTTGAGCTCTTCACTTTTCCCCCTCCCTCTTCCCATCTCCCTCCCTAATGGCCACTTGATAATTTATAAATTATTATCATTTTCATATCTGACATGAACTCTATCTCCCTTCATCCATGTTTCTGTTGTTCATCCCCCTTGGGTGCGGGGTGGGGATTATACAACAATCATTATGATCACTTCTCCTTTTCTCCCCCCACCTTACCCTACCCTCATGGTATCTCTACTCCCATTATTGGTCCTGAGGGGTTTATCTGTCCTGGATTCCCTGTGTTTCCAGCTCTTATCTGTACCCGTGTGCATGCTCTGGTCTAGCTGGATTTGTAAGGTAGAATTGGTTTCATGATAGTAGGCGGGGAGAGGGGGAAGCATTAAAGAACGAGAGGAATGTTGTATGTTTCATCGGTGCTATACTACACCCTGGCTGGCTCATTAGTTCCTTGTGACCCTTCTACAAGGATGTCCAATTTTCTACAGGTGGGCTTTGGGTCTCCATTCTGCTCCCACACCCCCGCCATTTCACATCCATATGATTGTTTGTCCTGGATCTTCTGATGCCTGATACTTGATCCCATTGACACTTCATGATCACACAGGCTGGTGTGCTTCTTCCATGTGGGCTTTGTTGCTTCCCAGCTAGGTGGCCACCTGTTCATCTTTGAGCCTTTATGACCCCAGATGCTGTATCTTTTGATAGCCAGGCCCCATCAACTTTCTTCACCACATTTGGTGGTGCACCTA
>NW_022104553.1:5731491-5732707 GCF_000313985.2 Echinops telfairi
TATGACCCCAGATGCTGTATCTTTTGATAGCCAGGCCCCATCAACTTTCTTCACCACATTTGGTGGTGCACCTATTTTGTCTTCTATGATTGTGTTGGGAAGGTGAGCATCACAGAGTGCCATTCTGTGTTATTAGGCTATTAGAACAAAGTGTTCTTGTGTTGAGGGAGTACTTGAGTAGAGGCCCAAAGTCTGTCTGCTACCTTAATATTTAACATATATGTACACAGATCTGAGTCCCTATCATTAGATATACATTATTTACATAGGCACATGCCTATATTTATACCTCTATAAATGTCCCTTGCCTCCTAATTGTTTCCTCCATTTCCTTTTACTTTTCTCTTGCCCCACTAACATGTTCGACCTTCGTTCAGCTTTCATTAATTCCTCTTGGCTACATTGCCCTCGATCAAGCCTATGCCCTCCTCACAATCGATTTTAGACCACTTGTTGTTCCCTTGGCCCTGGGTGTGTTGGTTCCCCCTTTCTTTACCCCACTCCCCCCCCAAGTTCCCCCCCAAAACCATCAGTCCCATTGTTTTCTCCTCCAGATTGTTTATCCTGCTTATTTTATCTAGCTAGACATGAAAAAACAAAAAAGGAAAAAAAGGAAAAAAAGGAAAAGCTTATAAATAATTCCAAGTTTGTAGCATAAACTAGTACTTCATTCTTTTTAATGGCTGTTTTCTGGTTGAATCTGATGAGGTGCAAGGTCCTGCCCCAGAGGTCCATTTTTGGGGGACTCCTCGAGGACTTCATTGCTTCCCTTGCTGCTCTGTTGCACGCCCTTCATCTTTTGCCCCAGTGTGATGGGGTCAGATAGGTCAAAATTCCTGCTCTGTGTCTCCAGTGTTGTCCCCCCTAGCACTATGGGTCAGTGAGGTGATGCAGTGTCTCGTGGTGGGCCCATAGGGTTGGCCCTCTCTGTGCATCAGCTGCTCAGAGCAGGAATACGGTCCTCAAGGTTTGTTGGGCCAGGATGGGTTCCATTCTCTTTCTGTTTCCTTCCCTCCTAGTTTGTTCCTGTGTCTTCTGAGCAGATGTACCCCTCTTATTGTCTCTTAATGTATCTTTGAACATCCCTGGGAAAAAATAACGCTCCCTTACATACATTTGTTTAGTTTTCCTGATGATAGTGTTGCAGGACTTTCCTCTCTCCAAAAATTTGTCCTGATGCTATTCTGGGTGCTCTTGGGCTGCAACTCCTTTTACA
>NW_022104553.1:5732807-5740985 GCF_000313985.2 Echinops telfairi
TAGTTTTCCTGATGATAGTGTTGCAGGACTTTCCTCTCTCCAAAAATTTGTCCTGATGCTATTCTGGGTGCTCTTGGGCTGCAACTCCTTTTACAGAGAATGATCTAGATCAGTGATTTGAAAACATTGCTCCCACGAGGACTGCTTCCTCCTGGGTAGCCAGGTTTATTGTTCATGATTATCTCACAGGTAAGGCCAACTTTAGGTTAGACCCAATCCAAAGTTCCAGTTCTCCCATTTTCATACAACACATTGAAAGCCACTTGTGTTTCCTTACATGCATGAGAACCAATGGTCTAGATAATTCAATGTCTTCTTTTCATGCATTAGTTTGCACTCTAGCAAATGCAGTTATCAGATAAGTGTTTTGTGAAATGGCTGTGTGGTCACTAGGGGAATCTTTTCTTTTAGAATTTAATCAATTTTAAAACTAGTAGTGTCACATTTTTTAATAGCAGTTGTTTATTGTGGTATAAAGCACATGACATTAATTTTACATTATAACTGTTTAAAAATGTTCAATCCAGTGACATCTAGAAGAGTCAGTGTTCTGCACCCCTTACCACTATCTAGCACCAGAACGTTTTCATTTCTTAGTAAGCGACCCGGTACCTATGGGCAGTGAGCCCCATTCTTCCCCTGCAGTCCCTGGCAACTAATCTACTTTCTGTTCCTCTGGATTTGCTTCTTCTGATTATTTCATATAAATTGAATCATACAATATGTGGCCTTTTGCATCTGGTTCCTCTCACATAGCACAATGCTTTCCAGATTCACCCATGCGGCCGCATAAAAGAGTCTTTCATTCTTTTTCATGGTGGAGTAATATTTCATTTTATGGCAACATAGGAGCCCGGGTGGCACTTTGGCTATGCACTCAGTTGTAACTAAAAGGTTGGCAGCTTGAACTTACTAGCTGCTGTGTGGGAGAGAAAAGTGACATTTTCTTTGACTTTGAAACCTTTTTGGGTAGTTCTACTCTGTCCTCCAAGTTTGCTACAAATTGGAATTGACTTTGGTTTGGTTTGGTTTCGATGATGACTATCCCACATTGTGTTTAGCAAGTTTATCAGTGGATAGATATTTTGGGTTTTTTTTTAACCTTTTGGCTATTGTTAGTATTTGTTCTATGAATATTATTGTACAAATCTGTAGCCGAACACCTATGCTCACTTATTTTGGGGGTCTATGCCTAGGAGAGAAATTGTTGGGGGGTTTTCAAGTTGCATGCTGGTGGTATAATGCTTACACATAATGCTGCGAATGATAAGGTCAGCAGTTAAAACCACTTGCCACTTCTCCGGAGAAAGACAGGGCTTTCCACTTCCATAAAGAGTTCCAGTCTCAGAAACCCAAGGAGGCTGTTCTACCCTGCCCCAGTGAGTCACTACGAGTCAGAAACCACTCAGTCGCAATGCATGCTTTGGTTTTGAGAATTTCGTTAAAGTTTTTATTAAGAAACCACCAGCTTAGGATGTCACTTTCTTAAAAAAAATCACTTTATTGGTGGCTCCTACACCTCTTATCACAATCCATATATCCATCCATTGTGTCAAGCACATTTGTACACATGTTGCCATCATCATTTTCAAAGCATTTTCTTTCCACTTCAGCCCTTGGTATCGGCTCATTTCTCCCCCTTCCCCACACTCCCTCCCTCATGAACCCTTGATAATTAATATTTTTTTTCATGTCTTACACTGACTGATGTATCCCTTCACCTACTTTTCTGTTGTCCATCCCCCTTGGAGGGGGTTATATGTAGATCATTGTGATCGGTTCCTCCTATCTCCCCCTGCCTTCCCCTTCTCCTCCTGGGATGGCTACTCTCATTATTGGTCCTAAGGGGTTTATCTGTCCTGGATTCCCTTTGTCTCCTGCTCTTATCTGTACCTGTGTACATGCTCTGGTCTAGCCTGATTTGTAAGGTAGAATTGGGGTTATGATAGTGGGGGAGAGGAAGCATTAAAGAACTAGAGGAAAGTTGTATGTTCATCAGTGCTATATTGCACCCTGACTGGCTCATCTCTTCTTGTGACCCTTCTGTAAGGATGTGTCCAATTGTCTACAGATGGGCTTTGGATCTCCATTCCATGCTCTCCTTCATTCACATTGATATGATTTTTTGTTCTGGGTCTTTGATGCCTGATATCTGATCCCATCAATGTCTTGTGATCACACAATCAACCTGTGATCATACAGGTTGGTGTGATTTTTCCATGTGGATTTTGTTGCTTCTCAGTTAGATGGCTGCTTGTTCATCTTAAAGCCTTTAAGACCCCAGCCACTATAATTTTGGTAGCTGTGCACCATCAGGTTTCTTCACATTTGCTTACACACTCATTTTGTCTTCAGCGATCAGGATGTCACTTTTGATATGTGAATGTTTCTGCAACATTAACGCAACATGTGTGATAATTAGCTACCCACTTCATCTAAATGTCATGGTGTGGCATCTTAGGACCTCTGGGGATAGTGACCAAGTTATTGCTAAGTTTAAGGATTGTGCTTACTGTTCTAAATTACATTGTGATTTCTCAAATTCTCTGACTATTATTTATTCTATCTTCACAAGAATGCAGAATGGGAAGTAAAGCTAAGGATAATGCAAGTTTTATGAATGAAGGAAGACTAGAGAACTTAGATGTCTTGTCCTTCTTTTGTACTAAGAGTATTAATCACAACCAGAGTCTGGATTTGCTAGTTCAATGACTTTTATAATTATGCTCTGTAGTTCAAACCATCAGCTGCTCTGCAGGAAAAAAATGAGGCTTTCTAAGCCTAGAAAGAGTTACAGGCTCAGAAACCCAAAGGGCATTTCTGCCCTTACGTATAGTGTTGATATGAGTCAGAATCAACTCGATGGCAATGAGTTTGGTTTTTGGATGACCCACACTTACTTTAATTTTGCATTGCACTGCCAAAATTAGTTCTGAGTAATTGAGTTAGTTAATTGTGCCAGCCTGGCCGATAATCACATGTGGGGCTAATTGAAAGGCGGATGGATAAATGGGTGGTGAAGCCTCACCTTTCTAGTTCTCGGGTCTCTTGTTTTGTGATGGTTGCACCGGGTGTAGCTGCCTTAGCAGTTCCCTGCTTCAGCTTGCAAGATTGACTTCCTACAAGACATCCCCAAGGATGGACCTATCCCGATGCAGCCCTGGGTGCTGGAGCAGCCGTGTGGAGACCCCTGCTAGTGCTGAGATGCTTGTTCGTTCACTGACTCAGCTTTCCTCCTGGAGTCGGCATCATTGCCTCTGTTTTGTGAGGTGGAGGACTTTGTGGACTGGTGTTGGATTAATGGGTTAATGTTGGACTTGTGGGCTTGAGCAGCATTGGGTTGGGATGTTTTCGTGATGCACATTTTCTTTACATAAAACTCTCTCTTATACATGAGTTGCTGTGGATTTGTTTCTCCAAAGTACCCAGACTAATACAGTAATCCATATTGGTTGTTATGACAAATTTCACCTTTGGTACTGATGTAATTGGCTAGGGCATTTGACTATTAGATAAAATTGATCTCTATCCTTTTGGATTTTCTCACATTCAACTGTCACTCCTATCTCTGGAACACTCTTTGACTTGATGTGCATCCAGAAAATGATCTAATCGCTTCTAGACAGAAAATGATGGCCCAGATGAATCATTGACAGTAAGTTCTCTTTTCTGGTCTACAGTTTAAGAAACCATGATAGTGACAATCTCTGTTATCAAGTGCTTTTGCCTTTATCCACAGTCTGGTCAGATTGACTCTGCTGTTGCTAGTTACTGTCAAGTCAATTCCAATCATGTGTTTGTTGTTGAAATGTGTACAATTAATGTATGCAGAGTAGACCTGCTACCCAGAGCTTTCTAGGTGTGATCTTTTGACAACAGATCCCCACGACCCTTTGGGTGGGTTTGAACCATTGAGCTTACTAGTTACTAGTACAGTGCTTAACTATTTGTGCTATGAAGGAACTCCTGAATCTTCCCCAAATAAGGGAAATTTAGTTACTAAATATTTTGACTGATTAAAACAATAGAAGATCATTTACCCCTCCCCCCAAAACCCAACTGTAAATGCACTTTTCTGGACATTTAGAACAATTGGGAGTAATCAGAGAAGACATTCTAAAAGATCAGTTTTTCATTTAAGCAATTATATGAGATAATAAGTTTTCTTTTGACTAATTTTCAGCATTTTTTCCCCAGTGTAAGTGACTGTTAGGACAAGTGTTTGGCTGTGATAAAATCAGCAGTTCGAAATCACCAGTGGCTCCTCAAGAGAAAGACATGATTTATACTCTCATAAAGAGTTACAGTCTGGTAAACCCAGAGGGAAGTTCTACCCTGTCCTACAGGGTTGCTATGAGTTGGCGTTAAATGGATGGCAGTGAGTGAGAATAAGTGACTCAGATCAGTTAATCAGTGAGGACTAATTTGGGCACATACTTGCTAGAGTATGTAGTGATATAAGCCCCAGATCCTGCGAAGCCCGTCTTCAACCTGTTACTGGTACTATTTGCCTTCAAGTTGACTCTGACTCATAGCTGTCATATGTATAACAGAGGAAACCCTTTCCAGTCTTGTGCCAGGCTCACATAAACCACGGAAAGCTACTCAAAGGGGGGATATGGTATGAAACTAACATTTTATGGAGAGTTTTTTCTTGATAAGTGAAATGTATTCTCTGCAGGACATTAACCAAAAAACTCAATATAGTTTTTATTATTTTTTGTTTCTTTTGTAAAGCCTTTAAGCAACCAATCCATTCACTGCCTGTTCCATAGTCCAACCACTGAAGAATTATATTGCATGGTGTATCTTATTCTTTTCTTACTCATCCAGCAGCCCTGAGAAAGAAATCCTTGGTGATTGGCTTTGATAAAGATTACAGCCAAAAACACTTTATAGAGCAGTTCGACTTTGTAACTACATGGTAACATGGGCCACCATGATTTGGGGCTCTGATGTCGTGGCAGATAACTATAGTAGGAGTTGGGCTGCTAACTGCAAGGTCAGCAGTTCCAAACCGCCAACCGCTCCTTGGGAGAAAGACTGGGACTATCCTGCCCTATAGGGTCGCTATGATTCAGCAATTAATCAATAGCATTGAGTTTGAATTTTAGAACAACAACATGATGGCTCTAAATTAATTCGGGTTTGAAACTGTTAGAGATTTTCATTATAATCCCTTCAATCAGCACTGGCCAACACAGTAGTTTCTAGTCCTATGTAGATATTAAGAATAAAATATCCAGTTCTTCAATAGCAGTAACCGTATCTCAAGTGCTAAGTAACTGCTTGTGCCTAGTCCTGGACAGTGCACTATACTTAGGCAGTGCAGATACACACCATCTCCATCATCACAGAACCTTCTCATAGACAATGTGGTTTTTTAGATAATTAGGGGAAAACTACCTGGAATTTCACAAACCACAACTTTGCCTAACAGGAAAATGGTTGTTTGATTTTACTTCATAAACTAGGGTTGTGTAAAGGTGGTCTAATGGAGACAGGACATTATAGGAATGAGTTGAGCTATCTCTTTTGGAAGTTTCATAGAGGGTTAAGTTGGGATAAGTCACTTGCCAAAGGTCCCTTAATCAGTTACTGACGTACACTGCAGACCTTTGTGCATTTCCTCACAAAGGTGGCTTCCACATTTCATGTTCATGTTTTGAATGCTAAGGCAATGCTAAAATAGTCAGTCACTAACTTAGTTTGCTCCTTATCTTCAAAGCTTCGTGAAAGCCATTTCCTGTGCTCCCCTTTCCCCTGCTCATTTCCTCTGGAATCTCTTGAAACCCAGCTTCACCCCTTACAACTACTACCGTTCACTGCAAAGGGTCATCACTTCCAACCTGGTTTCCAAATCCGAAAGTCTTCTCATACTGTTGTAATCTATTTTGAACATTTGTTTTTTTAATTAAAAATATTTTTAAAAATTTGACTACATGTTCATTCTTCCCTTTAATCTCCCTAAAGCAACTCTAGTCATTATCTTCTTCTCTACTGCTTCCTCCTCTTGGCCTGCCTTTCAGATGCCTCTTCCTGCTCCTATTCATTGAAAGAGGCTAGGTCAGGATGGGCTGTTCTTATTATCTGTTATCTCTAAACGGTTTCACTTATTAAATGTTCCTACTAATAGAACTTCAACTACTCTCCAAGTAAATGACTCTGTGTGATGTTGAGGGGGCCTCCTGGGAGCACCCAGATCAGACAGACTAGGAAGAAAAGCTTGGATTGTGGCTCTGCAAATCAGCTGATGAAAGCATTATGGATCAAACAGGATCAGCAACATTTAGGTTTGTTGTGAGTGGGATAACCATGAGTGGAGGGCCTACTGCACAGCAGCTAACAGCACCGGGCATCAGGGAACTTCCTCTCCACACCACGGTGACTCAGCCTCAGTGTCTCTGCTGTCACAGAGAGCTCACGATGGAATCTCCTTTCCTTTTCCTGATCATCCCATACTCCTCGGGGCCAGGTATCTGCTTCCAAGGACACGATCCCTGCTACAGCTTTCCAGGGAGGCCTCGCTGTATCTTATCCTTGAGGTTGAAGTGATCCATGCCCTTGTGTATCCTCCCTCTAGATGTAAGATCCGTACAAGGAGGAACCAATTCTTATTCGCGGTCACATTAGCACCTTTTAGCATGGTCTTCCTTCATGAGACAATCTGAAAACTTAAAAATGGGGGGGGCGGGGGGGGGCGTGGTTGAACTAAATTGAAATAAAACTCCGCCAGTAATTCTAGCCACAAGTAAATACGCAAGGTATGAGAATCCTAAAACTGAAAGGGTTTTTCTTTAATCTGTGTACAATGTTATCTTGGTCAGATATTTAAAGAGTTGGAGTGATAGCAAGGCCTAAAATTGCCAGTCATTTGAGAGATGAAGCAAATAATAGTGGGACTCTTTGCTATTTCCTCTATTAATGGCAAATGTGGACAAAACTCAGGAGAAAGTGAGGAGTGAACTGAAGAAACTTGAAACTTCTCCTTCTAGTGTGCTAGGAGAATATCCTTAGCCGAAACTGCTGAGTATGGATAATATACTTTGCTGCTCTTTAATCACCCTGATCTTGAAAGCAATTAACTGTGCTTTGATAATTGAATTGATTTTTCCTTTCTCATTGAGGAACATTGACATCAACCTGGGAATCAGAGGGAAAACTCTTGAATATCATTAAAAATTAGTTTATTGAACAATTTAGCATATAGTTTAAATTCTTTTTGAAAGCGGACTTACAAATGTAAGCAAAAATTAGAAGGGAAAAAAGTGTGCTACTGCCTTAAAATTCCAGAGTTAAAAATAAATGAATATTTCTGGGATTTATAATTATTATTTTTCTCAGTAAAGGTCTTTTAGTCCCTTGCCCCTCCACATTCTTATAATAGTTCAACTAATTTTGCCAACTAAACTTTCCCAACGTAATTGTCATTGGGCTGAAATAGCAGTGACAACTTTCAACTGTACAATAATCATTGCTAATTGCTTCAGCCTTCTTAAAACACACGGTGCATATCAATCATAAGAATTCTATAAAAATGCTTAATTACAAATGTAGAGAATTCTAGAGTATATATTGCTGTCCTGTGCTCAAATACGATGCCAAGGCAGGGATTATTATTTTTGTGTGTTTATAGGAACTATAGAGAATATGGGTTGATACAAAATCTTATCCCCACACAGGAAGGCCAATACTTAGCAGCAATGGAAGTTTCTCAAAGGACCAGTTCCTGTCCTTCTCTCCTACTCTGGGTCAGCTGAAATTTACTCAGTGCATTTAAAAAAATTTCCCCCGTGTTTTATTTTAACAATCATTCTGTTTATTATTTTTATAATTTATTTTAGCTATTATTTTAACTGTAACCAAAGTTACTTTGTTTCCCAACAACTTTTGTGCTTATCCATTATGCCAACAGCTCTTGACTCCGAATTCAGAAAACAAAAGGGTTCAATAGCCAGGCTCATTTTTCTCAGAAGCGTGGTGCTAATTTATAACATAACCCCCCAGATTGAGGCACTGGTAATACATTGACAGACAGCGAAGATCTGTCTTCATGTGGCTTCAGTCACTAATTGATTTTGAGCGTCTTCTGACTCATAGCAACTCTATAGAGAAAAGGGGTTTCAGAGGCTGTCAATCTTTACGGGAGTAGAAAGTGTCATCTTTTTTTCCACAGTA
>NW_022104553.1:5741816-5746654 GCF_000313985.2 Echinops telfairi
GGCTGGTGTGCTTCTTCCATGTGGGCTTTGTTGTTTCTCAGTTAGATGGCCCCTTGTTTATCTTCCAGCATGTGGGACCCCAGGTTCTGTGTAATTTGACAGCTTTGCACCATCAGCTTTCTTCACCGCATTTGCTTAAAGATGTATTTTCTTTGAAAGGAATAATTTTAATATGGCAGAAAACTTCCATTCATACTGTTCAACTAGCCAGACTCTCTACTGCCCAATGATTGTATCTAGAAAACGATTTGCTATGCAAATGTTCGGAGCCCTGGTGGTGCTGTGGGATAAGCCCTGCGTTGAAGGTTGGTGGTTCAAACCAACTCCAAGGGAGACAGCTGAGGCTTCTGGCTCCTGTAAAGATCCATCATCTTGGCAACGCTAGGGAGCAGTCCTATTCTGCCCTAAAGGGTGGTTGCAAGTTTGAATTGACTCAAAAGGCAGTGAGTTTTGGTTGGGTACAAATGTTAGCAATTTCACCATAAAAATGGACTTTCCTGGCTACTGAGCATGAAAGTAGATTAGAATCTAACTTATATTAGCAAAATTAAATGATAATATCCTCAATTACTTTAATTTTATAAACAATGATACAATTTGGATGAACTCTTTAATACGAAAGATAAAAGAGCAAAAGAGAAAAAAAAACACAAGAAAAAGAAAAGGTATTCACTACAACCTACTATGTGCCCATCCCTGTGAAGCATCTGTGGGGCAGGTAGACATGGCAGAAAGGCCCCGGTTCTCTTGTCTATTCTGTGAGGGACGTTGGCCATGCTACTGTCTAACCTCAAGTGGTTCAAGCAATTGATACTTGAGTCCAGTTTTTCCTAAGCAATCTTTCATATGTAAACATGCATATCTTATGTCTAGGTATATATGAATTAATGATATGAAGCCTATATTGTTGACAGGTGATTCACCCCAAATTCATCATTTATAATACAGGTATGACTGTACTTTTGTGACAAAGTATACAATCATGAAAATGCACGTGGAGTGGCCTGGGATCATATAGCAAAGCATTACACACAGTCTTACATGGGTGAGATTTTTCTCACCAAATGGGACAGAGAGGGGAAAACAAAGGGATGATGACTAAGATTTTAAATGACATGAAATTCAGGGATTAATAAAGAAAGGATGATCCATGAAACCAAACACTACAAAAAGACCAAGGTGTATAAAACATTCAAAACAAGCACCTGGATTTATCCACTAAGCGGTCATCAGTGACTCCACAAGCAAACGTCAGTAGAGGGAATTTGTAGAAAGAAACACATACCAAAAACCAAACCCACTGCCATTGAGTAGATTCCACCTCATAGTTAGGGACCTTAAAGGACAAAGTAGAATTGTCACATGGAATTTCCAAAGCTATACATCTTTATGGGAGTAGGCTCTCATGTCTTCATTCCATGGAGTGGCTGGTGACCTTGAACTGATGATCTTTAGGTTAGTAGCCCAGTGACAAACGACTGCACCACCAGGGCTCCTGAAACATACAGGTATAGTTTTCATCATCTCAACAGTTCATTTCTTCCTAATGTTCTTTTTTAACATTAATGCAATCAGGTTGTCCTCTTAGCATGATACTGGACATGCCTCGTCAAGATCATAATGATCTCCGCACAACTAAATACAATGGTTCATTGTCAGTCTTCCTCCTACGTCACCAGTAGCACTTGACAAACTTGATCATGGTCTACCACTTCAAAGGCTTACTTTATTTGGCTTCTAAAATGTCAACTCAAAAATTATTCTTCAAAGTTACATCACGACTGCATAAAACCCTCACAATAAAGTGAGCCGCCTCCCTCTTACCTTCTGTATTTTATACACACCCGATTTCATCTGTCTGCTGTCTTCCTCCTCCTCTCTGCTTCTGCCACACTGTTCTCCTTATCATTCTGGCAGGTGCCCTCCCATCTTTGCTTGCAACAGGTTCCCTCCACCTTTTGTTCTTTTCTCGCTACTCTTCAAATTTTTGCTTAGATGTTGATTTTTCACTCCTGACCCTCCTTCCCTAATTTATTTTTTTCCATAGTGCCACCCCTTATATGTACTAAGCAATCTGCTCCTTCAATTGGTTTGTTTGAATCCACAACAATAGAGTGCTATGGCAGGGATTTTTGTTCGTTTTATTTATTGTTGTATCAAGGAGATGCCTGGCAAACACAAGGGGACTTCAAAGCATCTTGGAAAAATAATATTGAAAGATAATAGAATTTCTCATCAATTCTTTGAAGCCCCCCTCATATTATATAATTCACTCAATATTTGCTGAATCAGTGAATTTATTAATGAGATATGTAATCTAAGTTTTTATTTTTTGAAGATGAAAGATAGGTTTCCTCATAGTCAGACATCTATGGAGTGGGATTATACAGTAGAAGCTTAAATTAATCTTTATTCCAGAGTGAATCTTCTTTTAATTTCAATTTTTGTTGAATTTTAATTACACTGCAGGGCATTTATTTATTCATGTTATTTATTTATTTTTAAGTAAATCTAATTGGAAGAAAATCATCTTCTCTTTTGCTTTTTTTCTCTCTGGAGATTTGGAAGAAATATGTTACTCCATATCTGAATGAACCCCTCATCTAGCTGTGACAATTCACGTGGTGGAAGGTACTAAAATTCTAGTGGGCCAAGCCTTACATTTGAGAACACAAAGGAGATTGCTGCACTGCACAGAGGTTTACCAAACTTACCAAAGTGACAAAGTTCCAGACAATCGACCAATACTCTCTGCACAAACAGTACATTTACAGTTACATAAAAATGAACAACATAGGAAGACGTCAAGGTCATCAGTGAGGGTGCTGCCTACACTCAGAAAGCAAAGTGCATTGGCTGAGATGCACGGCGGGACCTTGGCTTTTGACATTTTAAAACTTAGGAACATCTTAGGTGGATGGATCCAACTTGCTATAGATTGTGTTCTCCCCACATATCTATTACAACCCTGGCCTCTATACTTTTAAATATGATCCTGTTTAGAAATAAGTTTTCTGTTTTAATTAATGAGGTCAGAACGGAGAAGGGTGGGTTCTAAATGCAATGGTTGAAGTGATAAAATGAAAAAAAAAAGTGGACACCGTGAAGAAGAGGAAGGCAGATGACAGAAGGAAATGGAGTTCCAAAGATCATCGAAGCTGAAGTAGACAAGGAGGGGCCTCCCTCTACAGCTGCACCCTGAAATGGGACTGCTGGGCTCCTGAACTATGAAAATGGACATTTCTGTTCTCTAAAGCCACTCATTTGTGGCATTTGTGTAACAGTAGCAATAGAAGACGGAGACACAAAAGCACAGAAAAAATGCCCACCTCCTTAGGCGAGGAATGGAGAGAGGATAAATAAGAAACCTAGGAGATTGTCTTCCTCAGCACAATGTCACCTACTCAGGCAGTGCTAACAAGCCCCTTCTTTAGGGATCCTTGGTGAACAATGCCTGGTCATATCCTTTAGGGACCACAGCTAGACTGCTCTGGGAATTGCCAATCTACCCACTGCTGTTGACTTGAGTCCAACTTATAGAGCACCTAGGGCAGAGTAGAACTGTTCCAAAGGGTTTTGCAGGCTCTCAATCTTCACAGAAGCAGACTCCCTTCATTTTCTCCTGCAGTGACTGGTGGGTTCGAACTGCCAACTTTGGGTCACCAGCCTAATGTTTAACCTGTGGGGCCATCAGGGATTTTGGGTACTGCCAATACAAGAGTAGAATTGGATTTTCATTTTCCTATCAGAGCAGAGAGGCACAAAGCAAGATGCCTTGATAAGGCCTTTTCATTAACATCCTGAAGCATTACTTTTGACCAAGACTGACTGTTGCTGAAGTGGTAGTGTAAACATAGTGATGTTGTAGAGTAAATATGGAACGTATCAGAGAGCTAGATACCAAGGATTTTTTTTGTACAGGTGCCCCTGAGTGCAGTTGGGCAGTGAGAGCTCAGAACTGAAGCTTGTTCAGTTGGGTTGGGAAGCTGAGTCACAGAATCTAGCCATGAGGACCCTGCATTTTATTTATTTATTTAATGATCATTTTATTGAGGGCTCTTACAGCTCTTATAAGCAATCCATAAATCAATGGTATCAAGCACATTTGTACATGTGTTGCCATCATTATTTCTAAATATTTACTTTCTATTTGAGCTGGTGGTATTAGCTCCTCTTTTTACGCTCTCTCTTCCTACTCTTGTGATCCCCTGATAAATTATAAATTAATTATTATTTTTCTATCTTACACCGACCCTACCCTTTCAGTGTTGCTACTCTCCACCTTCACCCTTTTCCCCTTCTTTGTGTTGGAATGACATGTACATCCTTGGGTTTGGCCTGTCCCCCACCGACTACCTGTCCCTCAACCCGTAAAGTGTGAGATAAGTGGCTTTTCTTCAATTCCTGATGTGCTGAATATACCTTACCTCAGTGGACTCATGTTATACTTCTCCTTTTATGATTGGCTAAATTAGCTTATGTGTTAGACAGTAATTCTCTAGAGAAACAAAACCAGGACACTAATGATTTATACAGGTGGATATATATAATATAATAAATAATTAATGTATAAAACAGTACAAATGGCTCAGTGCTACTCATTTCCATGAGACAGCTAATACACTGGAAGTCCTTCAAGTCTTGAGGGACACCAGGTAGTCCCCTGTAGAGCAACTTAGGCTATCCGGCCACAGACAGCAAACAGCAAAGCAGGTCACCAACAGTCAGCCAGATGACAGCATCTAACAGTCCCCAGCTCAAGTGATGTATACTCCAGTAGCGTGGCGAAGTAGGTCTTGAAGGAACCTCAAATTACAGTGACACAGTCCATGGGTTAG
>NW_022104553.1:5752916-5754690 GCF_000313985.2 Echinops telfairi
TTAGCGGTTCATCATCTGGTTATAATTATTGGATTGCTAACCACAAGCTTGATGGTTTAAATCCACCAATCCTGACTTGAGAGAAAGTTGAGGCTCATTGCTCTCATAGAGCCTCTAAGAGTCAAGATAGATTTAATGGCAGTGGTTTGGGATTTTGGGAATCTGTTTGTTACTGATGTCCTTCAAGAAAGAGCTGACTTGGAGAAGAGAACTCTGTATGGAGTCAGAAAGACACAGAGGAATAATAATTATGCTACAACAGGGGCAGAGATGAAGTCAAGGGCTGCCCGGGGCTGCCCAAAGCTGGTGGAAACAAGAAAGGATCCTTCGTCAGAGCTTCAAAGGGAGCATGGCCCTGCCCAGACTTCTAGCCTCCAGAACTATGAAGTAATAAATACCTATTGTTTTAAACCCCTTGTTGTTGCCATCCACTAAATTCCAACTCATAGGAACCCTATTAAAACAGAACAAAAGATTGCCTGCACTTGAGCCATCCTCACAATTGTTGTCATGTTCAAGTCCATAATTGCAGCCACTGTGTCAATCCATCTTCATGAGGATCTTTCTCTTTTTCACTGTCCCTCCAATTTACCAAACATGATGTCTATTTCCAGGGAATGGTCTCTCCTGATAACAGTTCAAAGTGCAAGAAAGTCTCACTTTCCTTGCTTCTAAGAGCATTCTGCCTGAACTTCTTCCAAGACAGATTTGTTTGTCCTTTTGACAGTCCTTGGTACTTTCAATATCTGTCCCCAGGACCATAATTCAAATGCCTCGGTCTCCTTTATCCAATGTCCAACATTTACAATGCTTTTGAGTCACTTGGAAATACCATGGCTAAATGGAAGCCTACAGAAAATAAAAAGAAAAGAATTGTGAATCCCAAAAGACAATTCCAAAACTAGCTTCCTTTTTAAAATTAATGACTCAAAAGAGACTTTTTCCAATGAATGGTTGAATGGGTGTTAATTATTGTGCTAGTACCACTACTACTGAAATTAATAATAGCAATACAAATGTAATTTCTTGCTATAGTAAAAAAATTTTAATTGTGTAGAAAGTAAAAACAAAAACATCGCTTTGGTCAGTCACACCTCAGTCCTCAAAGTAACGTCCTTGTTTTTCAACACTTTACAGAGAGGTCTTGTTCAGCAGATTTACTCAATGCAATGTGTCCTTTGATTTCTTTACTGCTGCTTCCAGGAGCATTGATTATGGAGGCAAGCAAGACAAAATCCTTGACAAATTCAACCTTTTCTCCATTCATCATGATATTACCTATGGGTCTAGTTGTGAAGATTTTTGTTTTCTTGACATGAAGTTGTAATGCGTACTGAAGGCTGCAATCCCTGATCTTCAGTATCATTGTTGCAGCTTTCTCACTTTCAATCAGCAAGGTCCTGCCATCTGCATATTGCAGGTTGTTAATAAGCTTTCCTCCCATCTGGATGTCATGTTCTTCATATAAACCAGATTCTCTGATGATTTGCTCAACAGTCAACAGTGAATAAGTTTGGTGAGAGAATACAATCTTGAACCACACCTTTCCTGATTTTAAACCATATAGCATTCCCTTGTTCTGTTTGCACAAATGCCTCTTGATCCATGTAAAGGTTCCACATGAGCACAATTAAGTGTTCTGGAATTCCCATTTTATCAAGCCTATCCATCGTTTGTTTGAAATCACTGAGTAGAATGCCTTTGCATAGTCAACAAAACATGAGTAAATATCTTTCTGGTATTTTTGCTTTCAAACAAGACTCATCAGACGGCT
>NW_022104553.1:5754936-5756683 GCF_000313985.2 Echinops telfairi
TGTAATAACTAATATGCCATTAGTCTCTGGAGCCTTGTTTTTGTTGTTGCTATTGTTAATACCTTCAGTGCAGCTAGAATTTCTTTCTTCAATACCATTGCTGTTGCTTCTTGTGTTGTTTTTTTGACAAGAATGCGATTTTAATCAGTTGTAAGTGAAATTTATAATACTAAGAGATAAATGGTTGTTAACAAATGCAGTAAAAAATGAGTATCTGATTGGTATCAGGGATTATCATGTACTTATCATATACCTGTTTTTTTCCCTAGGGTTGTGCTCAGTGCATAGGATTTCCACACAGAGCCACCTCTACACAGCACAAGAATATCTGAAAATACCAAATCAGGGGGAAATTAAAAATATTCCTAAATCTAACCATTGAAATTTAGATGCCACTTTATCTCTCATAAAATGTAAAATTATGGACTAAAATGGAAATCACCTTTCTCTTTTGAAAATAGTCAGTAACACTGTTCTTTGCTTCAGTTTTAGACACAACATACTTAACACCTGTACTGTTCAAAGATGTAACATGGAGGGCCAAGTTATAAATAATTACATAATAGGATTTTACACTCTTCTTGTTTTTCCTTCAGCATGTGAAAGTCTGAATGGGGATTTTGATTTTGATTGTTTCAATATTTTTTTAGAAGTTTTCCTTACATTTTATGGCATACTCAATAGAAATGGAAAAGTGACATCACACACATGCACACACACACACACACACTCTCTCTCTCTTCTATACTTTAGGAGCCCTGGTGGCATAGAGGTTATGAATTGGGCTGCTATCTGCAAGGCCAGCAGTTTGAAACCACCAGCCAGCTCTGTTGGACAAAGACTTGGTTTTCTACTCCCATAAACAGTTCTAGTCTTGGAAACTCACAGGCCTCTATAGGTCATATAGGGTCACTGCAAGTTGGCATTGACTCGATGGAAATGACTTTGGTTTTGGAGTTTCCCTATACTCTCTTTCCGTTACCATTTCTCATAGAATTTGTGGCGAGAATTGTTTTGACTGAAAGGTCATTGAGTCCTAATTGAAATTCATTTATGTAGGTGTTTGTAATAGCTTGAATTGCATAATTATTAAAAACTGACTCACTCTTTTCTATAGTGACTGCGCTAGCTTACATTCCCACCAGTAATGTATGAGGAGTCCATAAACAATTTTGCAGGGTAAAATAGAGAGATCTGTAAATATACAAACTCATATGTTGAATTTCCATTTTCTGACCTTTATTATCTTCTAATGTTCCCTCCGGAGAAAGGAGAAAGGGAGAATCTTTCCTCTTTCATCCCACGATTCTCATTTCCACATTTTGCTCTTTGTTTGGATGAGGCTTTTTTACATCATGCAATTCTGCTCACTCAGAGAAGGTGCGTATTGAAAAACCTTATGCTTTTCCCCTCCTAGTAACCACCTGAAGCAGAGAGAACTCTCAATACACAAAATTTACTTCTTAGGTACAGCTAGAAGAGATTTAAAGCCATAGGTAACAATTATTGACTACTATATCTCCAAATGATTGCAGAACATTTCTAAAATATGCCTACAAGTTTCTATTATTGATGTAGTGTCCCTAGGAATGCACATATGAGCTTAAGTGTCTAAATCATTTTATTAATTAAATTGTTATTATTTACCTCTCCCATGTTAGCATTTTCAGTTTATGTAACAACACTATAATTAGAAAATAATGTACCAATGTTGATTCTTCAAAAAGGAAATTCAAAGTTAATGGGA
>NW_022104553.1:5757863-5759006 GCF_000313985.2 Echinops telfairi
TGTCATGATAGTGGGAGTGGGGAGTCAAACTAATGTTTTAATAATTTTCTCAACTCTGGGCTCTGCCTGACTTTTAAGTGAGTCAAATCAGGAAAGTAGGTTGTAACATATTAAAGGATTTTTAAACCTTAGATTGGAATGATTTGGAGAGTTATATACTCACATTATCCATTTTTCTGTGGCATCTGAGGTCTTTGTATGCATCAGTCACTCTTACCATCTCAAATCCCCTTTACAGGGGGATAATAATTGTAAAAGTTTATCTCAAAGAGGTAGTAGGGGAAACTCTAAAATCAACCTTTTAAAAGTTAAAACACATAGGAAAACAATCTCTCGAGACATCCCGAGCATGAGAGATTGTGGTTCCGTGGTAGAATTCAAACCTTCCATGCAGGAAGCCTCCGGTTGATTTCCGGCTTGTGCAGTCACCACCATCTGTTAGTGGGGACTTGTGTGTTGTTATGAGGCCGGACAGGCTTCACCAGAGCTTCCAGACTAAGACCTATGTGCAAAAATATGACAGTGGAAACTCTGTTGATCAGAATGACGCTAGCGGGACCAGTAGCCTTTCATTCCGTGACATCTAGGCTTGCCTGAGTTGGGAGCCAAGTCTCCTGTAGCTAATAAGACCAGCAGCCTACATAGACAATATAAGTTGACGTGAGCTCTAACTCTGAAGAGGGTTATAACTTGAGTGACTGCTGTAACTTCAGAGCATGAGAGCAAATTTGGGGAGCAGGCTAGGACAAGAGACACGTTGATACAGGGTTTATGAACACTGGACCACAATGCATCCACCAAAGTTCAATGGCCTGTGTATTACAAATGATCAAATGCTCATCGAATAAGCAGAAGACAGGCAGTTCTAAACCACCAAACTGTTGGCAGTTACCAACAGGAAGTTGAAAGAGTGGTCTGATGCTCCATCTCTGGAAGATTGCAACTACTGGAAACTCCATGGAACAGCTCTACTCTAAAACACATATTGTTAGCCTAAGTTGGAACCAACTTGACAGCAACTGGTTTGGCTTTGAATATTAAAGTTAGGTGTTTCCTTCCCGACACAACCGCTGAAGACAAAGTGGGTGAATAAGCAAATGTGGTGAAGAAAGCTGATGGTGCCCGGCTATCAAAAGATATAGC
>NW_022104553.1:5760230-5775477 GCF_000313985.2 Echinops telfairi
TGGCACCTGACCCTTACCATAGGTATTAGTCTCAATTAAAGTACTCAATTAAAATTAGTAGGTCAAGATAGTAAAGGGGAGCCTCTCCTTCGCTGGTTCTTGCAAGGAACTGTGCAGGTAATGTTAATTCCCCCACTGCCAAAACCATGTGCTGGGAATTATGTCTAAGCCCCAGCTGAGTGCACCAGTCACACTCACACAAAGGCTGGGGGAAGTGTTGCTTTGTTGTTCTTACTTAGTAGGATGTTAAATCTGGGTTGGGTACCAGCAGCGATTTGGTCTTCTCAAAATTCGTTCATGTTAGATGCATTCTGCTTTCCTTTTTGAGTCCCTGGGTGGGTTTCTAAGCAAATTATAGGAGGTTTGAGTTCACTGAAAGCCACTTCAGAGGAAAGGTGTGGTGATCTGATTCCAAAAAAAAAACAGCCACTGAAAATTCTAGGGAGCATTGTTCTACTCTGTATAAGGCCAAGCTCTAATATATCGTCATCATGGGTCACAATGAACTTGGCAGCATCTAGAAATTTGATGGGTGGAAAAGAGGGGAATATGAGGAAGGACGCTTTATGGGCGGTACACTTCAAGTAATGATGACAGTAATGCCTTGGCAAGGGTGAGACTGAACAAGTGGATCCTGACTTATGGATAGACAACAGAAATGTTTTAAAACTTATGTGGAGTTGCTACTGAAGCTATTAAAAGTAAAAGAAGACTTTATATTGTTTGATAGGAATTCTGGTGTTGTGGTGTTGGGCTGTTCACCATAAGGTCAGCAGGGGAAAGAAGAGGCTTTTACTCCTGTAGCGAGTTACAGTCTAGGAAACCCTGTTTCATAAGGTCCCTGTGATTCAGAGTTCACTCGATGGCAGTGAGGTGTTTGTTTGTTTGTTTGTTTGGTTGGTTGGTTGGGCTTTTTTTAGAATGTTTGAGAACTTGAGAATAGACTAAGGGAAAAATAATAAAATTTAAGTGTGGAACACTAGTAATTGCCAAAAAAGAAAAGAAAAGAAAAAAGCCTCTATATGGATGAGATAAGGGCTAGAATCAGTACAACATAAGTCCATTGAGGTAAGTATAATCAGCACAGTAGGAATAGAAGAAAATCCAGCTATCTCACCCTATGGGGATTGAAGTACAGGCAACTGGGTGGAGGTCAGACCAAACTCAACACAAAGAAGGTGAAAGGGGGCAACGGGGAGGGAGAAAAGGAAAGAAAAAAAAGGGGATGTGATGACGTGGGGGGAGCAGGGCACTAACTCACCCGTGGGAGAGTATTGGTTATGTCTACACAGAATTGGGAGTGTGCATGCAGACCCCAACCTGGTGCACCAAACCTTGAGGGCAAAGTAACCACGTGGAGAAATGCATGAAAAGATTGGGCTACAGGGCTGCCCCCAATCAGAGCCCAACTGAACCCCTCCCTAGAAGAATGTGTGACAGAGAGGAACACTAAACCTACGGGATGGGGAGATGGGCTAGCATGCCAGGCCCACATGGAAGCAAACCAAGTGGAAAAAGAGAGAGGGATGGTCTAGACCCCATATTGGCTGGCATACCAAACCGGGGGATGACGTCCCTGCACGGAGCTGCTATGGCACAGAGAGGATTGTAGAGCCAACAACTGCTCAAGATAAGTAGTCCCCTCCCTGAAGCATACCGGGACAGAGGACAATATTGGGGACACGTGGTGGGGAGATAGTCTGGTCTGAGCCCCCCACAGTGGGGCAAACCAAGAAGGGAATATAACAGATCAACAACGGGAACACAGCAAAGCCACAAAACCCTAAAGAGCCCCCCAAATAGATTTCAGGCTCAGAGCGGCATCTCCCGGAACTCCCCCAGGAGCAGTGAAGAGATAGTCATAAAGGTCAATGGACAGACATGGAATTATGTATGATTTTTTCTTTCTCTTTCCTTTCAATTTTTTGGTTTTCTTTTTGTTTGGTCCCTGTTATTGTTGGTGTGCCTACTTATATATGACAGGTTTTGGAAGCAAGGTCAAGGAGAAAGCAATGGGACCGATGGTCCTAGAAGGACTTGAGGGAGAAGGAGACAGGGGAAGGGAGTGGCGAGCAAACGACCCCTAGACAGGAGAACAACCAGGGGCTTTAGATCAATAACAAGGAGGATGTAGGGATCCTGGGGGTGTTGGAGCAACAGTAATCTAACTGAGAAGAAGTACTATAGGAGGAAGTAGGGCGAGCATGATGGTGAGGCAGGAGGAAGGTAAAAGGAAAGAGAAGAGAGATTTAGGAAGCAAAGCTACCTATATAAATACATTAATTCATAAAGATAGGGTTATTGACCAATGCACATATATTTATGTGGCAATACACTGAGGTAGTGGATGGACTTTGGGCCTCTGCTCATACCCTCCCTCAATGCAAGAACACTTTGTTCTAACAACCCGGCATTCTGTGATGCTCACCCTCCCGGCAGGATCACTGAAGACAAAA
The DNA here is from genome assembly GCF_000313985.2 of Echinops telfairi. Lineage (NCBI taxonomy): Eukaryota > Metazoa > Chordata > Mammalia > Afrosoricida > Tenrecidae > Echinops > Echinops telfairi. The sequence goes on from NW_022104553.1 coordinate 5,762,687, forward strand.
TGGTGCATAAGCAGATGTGGTGAAGACAGAGGATGGTGCCCGGCTATCAAAAGATATAGCGTCTGGGGTCTTAAAGGCTTGAAGTTAAACAAGTGGCCATCTAGCAGAGAAGTAAGAAGCCCACGTGGATCATGAAGTGTCATTGGGACTGTTAACAGGCATCAGAAGACTCATAACAAAAAACACAACCATATTGTTGAGAATGAGGGGGCTTGGAGGAGAGACCCCAACTCCATATGTAGACAATGGGAAATCCCCTCACAGAGGGGTCACAGCGAAGGGATGAGTCAACCAGTGCACAGTAAAGCACCAGTGAAACACACAACATTTTTCTGGTTACTTAAGACTTTTTTAACCCCCACTCTCAAGACCCCAGTGCTGCCTTTCACTGCGGGCTAGACCAGAGCATGTGCACTGGTACAGAAAAGATATAAGAGCTCGGGACACACAGAATCAAAGAACAGGAACGGGAATAGTGATATCAGAAAGGATATCCAAAGGGAAGGTGGGACGAGGAGAGGCAGAAAGGGCATCCGAATGCAATCATCGACATATAACCACAGCCTCCATCCCCCATCCAGGGACACAGACAACGGAAACTATGGGGGAAGGGAGTCAGAGTTTGGGGTACGATATGAAAATAATAATAATTTATAATTTATCAGGGGTCACGAGGTGGAGGGGGTGAAGAGGGGGGAAAAAGAGGACCTAATACCAAGGGCTCAATAGAAAGTAAATGTCCAAGGGCTCATGAGGGAGGTGGGAGCGGGGAGGGAGGGGAAAAATGAGGACTTGATGCTGGGGGCTTAAGGGGAGAGCAAATGTTTTGAGAATGACGAGGGCAATGAATGTACAAATGTGCTTTAAACAATTGATGTATATATGGATTGTGATAAGAGTCGTATGAGGCCCTAATAAAATGATTAAAATAAAGAAAGGAAGGAAGGAAGGAAGGAAGAAAGAAAGAAAGACAGAAGTAGAGGGGGAAAAAAGTAAGTAAATGTCTAGAAAAGAATATGGTGACTTATGTACAAATGTATTTCATACAATTGATGTATGGATTGTTATAAGAGTTTTAAGAGCCCCCAATAAAGTGATCTTTTAATTAAACAAATAAAAAGGCTGACATCCAAAAGTCTTGCTCTTTCCAGGACTTTAAGACACCGTTCTCAGTTTCCAGGTTAGTCTGCATTTTGGCAAACATAACCTTGCATTTTAACTCCGTTAAAACTTTAGCACGGAACAATCATTAGTTAGTGAAACATCCCTGGGGGCACTGTCGGGCAAGTATTGGGCTACTAACAGCAAGAACAGGGGCTCCCACACCCAGCAGCAGTTCCACAAAAGATAGATCAGGTTGTCTATCCTCCAAAAGATTTCTGGCTTCAAAAATCCTGTAGAGGGTCATGATGAGTCATAACTACGTCGAAGGCAGTGGGTTTGGATTTTTTGGTCTGTCTCTTTAGAATCTTTTCTTCTTTCCTTTTACATGTGTCTAGTGTCCCAAGGGCGTAGTGGTCACCCATTGGGCTGTGATCCGATTCGTTGGCATTTGGAACGCACCAGCAGCTACTTGGGAGAAAGCTGAGGCTGTCTACTCCCGTAAACAGTTGCAGTCTCAGAAAGCCACTGTGTGTGTGTGTGTGTGTGTGTGTGTGTGTGTGTGTGTAGGGTGGGGGCAGCGGGAATGTCACTATGAATCAGCAATGACTCGATGGCAGAGAGTTTGGTTTATTTGGTAGTAAGTTCTAGAAAGAAGAGAGCAGTGGACACAGAAACCCATACATGGGAATTGGGCTCTTCTGGAGGAAGTACACAGGAGGCTCACATCCAATACGAAAGCAGCCTTGTTGAGATAGCAAGTTAGTATGGAAAGATAGGCTGTTAGCTGCCTGATTCTGAACCAGGGTCATATTGGGTTGCAGATCAGACCTTTATAACCCATAGGGCTTTCATTGGCTGGATTCGAGTAGATTGCCAGATTTTTCTTCCTAGCCCATGACATCTGGAAGCTGTACTGAAACTTCTTTAGCATCATAACAACACACAAGCTTCCACTCGTAGATGGTAGTGTGTGTATGAGGCATAACTTGAATTATAACCCAGATATCCCACATGCGAGGTGAGGATTCTACCAGTGAGCCACCAGTGCCCTCTTGGAAAGGTAGATCAGTGGTTTAAAATTCTGACATAAATGAAAAACAGGCCTCTCTGCTACTGAGAGGATGTAAAAAAAAAAAAATGCCAAAAAACAAAACCCATAACTAGAATGCCTTCACTATTGAAAGTCAGAAAGATAAATTTCCCAAGGACTGTAAAACGACTCTTGTCTCCTATAGTTATATTTTTCTCCGAAAAATAAATGCGTTTTTGCATTATTTAAATAGCAGATAATTAAGTACTGACGGTTCTCTGTAACGTGTACACAGAGCCACTGCTGGTGAGGTATGCAGACCTAGGGGGCTTCAGGGAAAGGTCCTGGAGCCAGAGAGGGAAAACAATAGACAGAGACTGAGCACTGCAAAGAGAAAGGAAGTGTTTAACATTCAGAATTTGTCCACAGCCAATAATTTATTGGAACTCATCTGTAACAAGGCCTGGCAATGATTTATAAGTTGATTTGAAAAATAAATAAAAGTGATAGAAACCTGCATTTGGTTTTAATGATAGACTGTTGCAGCGTGAAAAGTAAGGATATGAAACATTGCAAGGAAATTAGATATTATACCCTGAAGACAATTGCAGCCACCAGCCCATTAATTGTTTGATATTTATTATTAAAAATTTCTTTTCATGAGTGACTGCAGAATATTTGTGCTACTCAAGCTGTTGAGTTCTGACATGAATGAAGTGTGGCGAGCATTTGTTTCTCAGTTTTTCTTTCTCTCTCTCCCTCTCTCGCTCTGTGTGTGTGTGTGTGTGTGTGTGTGTGTGCTTCTGACAAGGCAACTGACCAAAATAGGTAACAGATCTTTTCTGCAAAACCACAGACAGAGAAGGGCTGCTTCTTAAACAACTTAGAACAGGGCCATGGATGCTGGAACAACTATCAACTATCATTATTATTTTAACCCAGGTGGAATGCTGTTATAAACACACGTTTGTGTTTGTGTCTGTATTGGAGAAAGAAATTGTAAATTCACTGGCAAATGCCCTCTGAAGGGACCCAACCTATGAAAGTAAAAGGTAATTTTGTTATCTCACCAGTGTTTAATTTATGTTTTCTTTGTTCTGGAAAGATCCAGAGGGCTGCTACTTGAACATACATAGTTTAGATTATTATACATAATTGGTGAACCCAAAACAAGGTTAAGACCCTTCCACATTATAATTTGTTTAGGGGATTAATGATAATTTGGTTACTTGGGAGGAGAGAAAGTTCAGGTTTTTTATAATGAAATTACTCTTCTTTAATGTTGTGTGTGTGTTAAGCATTGGGTTGCCAACCTCAAGGTTGGGGGTTCAAATCCACCAGCAGCTCCAAGAGAGCAAGATGAGGCTTCTGCTTCTGTAATTTATAACATGGAAACTCTAAGAAGCAGTTATGTTCTATCCAAAGGGTTGCTATGAATTGAAATAGACTCAATGACAGTGGGCAGGTGAGTTATACGAATATTTGAAATGATTTAGATTTGATTTTTAAATTATGTTTAAAACTTTCTATTTGTGATTCTCTCACTTCCCAGGGAGTTTCAGGAAGAGGCAATGATTTGACAAACTTTCATTTATGGTACTTTTAGGTATTTAGTTAAATGACCCAGGTACATTTTTTTGTTATTGTTTAATCAGTGGATACTTGGTAGTCAGTTTTAATTCATGAGTCAGTCTTAGGGCTCTTTTTAGTTTAATTTTTCTTCTCTGTAATAGGAAATTATATCAATGACAGTTGGAATAGCAAGTGTGGGATTGTTGGGGGTGGGGGATGCTATCTTTAAACTAGTAGTTTTGATGTATTGGTGAGTCTTAGAGCATTATCCTCAGTCCTCTTCATTTTCTGCTTATACTATCTCCTTTGGTGGTTGCTAGCCCACAATGCTGCACTTCTATGTGGTTATTCTAAAATGTTTATTTCTAACCACAGCAACTTAATCTCGTCATGTTATTGATTATTGAGTCAATTTTGATTAATGACAGCTCTGAATTATAATACTCACTGCTATTAAATAGATTCTGACTCATGGTGACCCTATATAGGCTTCTGGGACTATGAATCTTTATGGGAGCAGATAGCCTCATTTTTCTCTGTAGGAGAGGCTGGTGGTTTTGAACCATCCACCTTGGGGTTAGCTGTCAAACAGTGCCACCGATCTTATCATAACCAAAATTGCCACGCTCTTCTATAAGTAAGTCATACCCCTTTCATGTTATTTGTGAATGATATTACCGTCTCCAAAAGTCTCGGTGATCAATGGATGGCTGCAGACAAGTTCTCTCAGTAGTGCACTTAGTCTCCTTACTGAGCCTTAAAAAAAAAAACAAGGGAAAATGATTTTGAGGTCAGGGCTAGTATCAAATTTTAAATAAACCTCTAGTGAATATAGTATGAAACAACTGAATCTTTGCAACTAGTTTATGGGAATGCTATCCAACCTAAAACAACAATTATTAGGTGAATCCGACAATTTAAGGAAAATTGGGGTAACTTCAAAGGCAAGTTAAGGAAAGGAAAACCATCAGTCTCAATTAACAAAGAAAGTGGCCACAATCTAGAAAGGGACAGAAAGAGACCATAGAATTACCACTGACGATATAGCTACTAAAGTTACGATCTCAAATGGTTCAGTAGTTTTAATTTTAAGCAAACATCTTGGGTCAGTAAGCTTTGGGCTTGATTTGTTTGATAGATGCTTAAAGTGTTTCGCAAAGATCAACTAGAGAAGATCTTTCTATCAGTCTTATAAGCAAGATAGAGCTAATAAAGATAATCTTATGGAAAAATTGTAACTAGGAATGAATCTTAGATTTACCAATGCAAAGAAGAAGATTGAGTAAAAATACCGGCTTCTGAAGAGATCTATTAGGCCAATTCAATTCAAGGCAGAGAAGTCAGGTAAGAAGATTGTGACAACTGTTTGAGGTGTGTGTGATTCTCTTGAAGGATGTAGGATGATTATGGGAAACTATTAGGAAGAAAGTTTAAGATAAGTTAAAACTGTATTATTGAGAAAAAGGCCAAGGAAGTTGTGCCCAAAGATTTTTTCCCCTCATTATGACAATGCACTTGCTAATTCTTTGAGGGTAGCAAGGGATGACCTATGAGAATTTTGTTACCAAACCTTGCACCATCCATGCTACATTTCTCCCCTTCAAACTTCTTTTTGTTTCCAAACTCAAAGAACATTGAAAGGAACATAATGTGAGTTCCTCAAGGACACAAAGATGCCATATTGATGTAGTGTTAAAAAAAAAAAAAAGAGTGCAGAACTTTTTGGGAAAGGGTGAGAGAGATAGAAACACAAACTTCACAAGTATGAAGATTTAGAATGTAGAATATGTTGAGAACCAATGGCTACACATATTGTTTTTTTTATTTAATAAAAAAATCAAAGACTTCTGTGGCAATATATATTTTTTCATCTCATCATAGTTGATTTCAAGTGTCAGATGATTATGGCTCACAGTTGGTGAACATTTAACAAGTCTCTTAAGCTTGTAAAAACTGACTCCAACAGGGTATTTGTAGATGTTCGTTTGTCTAAAAAAAATTCTCTATCAAACAAATCTGTAGACTTCCACAAATTAAGTAAAAACGTGTTTTGTTTTGACAAGCAGAGGTGTAGATTGCAGTGCTTCTCAATTGATTTGACTCAGTAGATCAAGCAATTGTGAATCAAGACCATTTCTCAAGGACACAATTAGTGCCATTTTATGTGTCCTAATTTCCTTTCTCTCGTGTACAATCAGATGCCCAGTGCTGTCCGTTCTACCCCTTCATTTGTCGTGATCACTTCCACATTCCTAATGTAGGTTTCACCACCTGTTGTCTAAAATAACAGTTGACAGAATTGGCTACTAAACAAAGGGTTGGAAATTGGAGCTCACCCAGAGGTGCCTTAGATGGATGCCTGGTGACCTGTTTCCTCAAAACCAGCCAATAGAGCCCAGTTCTTGTCTGACACATGTGAGCTTCCTAAGTCAGAATCAATCCAATGGCAACCTATTTGGTTTTGTCTAACCAAATAAATCCTCCCAACCTGTCTCTCTCTTAAGCCGTTCTTACACAGTGCTGCCATAACAAGCATATTACAGTAAATTTACACAGCCCTCCCACCTGAACTCATTGCTGCCTACACTCCATACGATAGTCCCAGAGATCCTTTACAACCACAAGCCTGAGCATATCACTCCTTTCAACGATATACTGACACACCATGGAGGTCACAGGAAGGATTTGTGATATGAGCATAAAAGAAGGAGAGCAAAGCACTGGTCATGTGGATATCTAGGGAAATCCAAGTGCAAAGACGCTGAGAAGGAGCTTTCGTATTGTATCTCAGGAACAGGAAGGAATTCAGGGAAGTTGAGGAGTATAGGGCAGTAGAGACCGAGTGAGAACAAATGGGGTCAAGAGATAGCCTGAGAGTAGATTGCCCTATGTAACAGCTGCAGAACCAATCACTGTTCGCTCCCCAGGAGTCTCTTCAAATGGAAGGTCTGACTTTTCTTCCCCCTAATTTAAATTGACCAGTTCATGACTATTTTTAATGATGAATCCCTATCACTTTTTAAAGTGTCTAGGTTTGGATGATAAATTATGTGGTAACTTCACCAATTTTCATTTGTGAAAATTTTCCAATTCAAATGCTACCTGTTTATGAAAACTTTTCTGGTTCTTTTGACAGATATGATTGATTAATTTTCTAAAAATGCACTTCCCCTTATTTTTTATTGGTCTCCTGGTTATAGTTATTTATAGTCTATTTCTAAATTGTTTGGACAGAAACTGTATTTTATCTGATGTTACTAAAGGGCTTAGGATAATGTCACCCAAGGGTGCATAATGATTATACAGGATATACCGTATATTATATTATAAAGGATAAACTGACTGACTACTAAATCAAGGACCAGCATTAGGAGTTTGAACCCAAAAACTTGTGTATGGGATGTCAGCTGTTCTGTATATCTGCAAGTCTCAATTCTTGATGAAAATTTTACAAGTTGGTCAGTTTTTCTTCCAAATTATTAAATTAAAGGATCATACAAGAACTTACAAACTATAAGGAATGCAGATATTTGTTTAGTTACTTCATGTCAAAGTTTTTTCTAAGATTTGTTCCTTAGAGCAATATTGGAGCATGGTATTAGTGGGATATTTATCAAAAATAATATTTATATAGCAAATTAAGCTTAGCAAATGCAACATTACAGAAAAACTGTGTGTGTGTGTGTGTATTTAAAATAGAGGGCTGCTCATAACTTATAATAAATGACTGTACATTGTAAATCTATATCTATAGGAAGGGACAATAGCACATTTCCCAAAATTAATTAATAATTGTCTCCTTGGAATTTCTCCACTAACTCCTTATGTGTAACCTGTTTTAGTACAAATATTCTGCAGAAAAAAGAGGAAGATGCCGATTTTAAAAATAATAATTTATGAGGAAATTTCAAACACATTCATTTCCCTGGTTAATCATAGCTGTGACTTGTTACCGTAAAATCCAACCCCCCTGCCATTGAGTTGATTCCAACTCATGGTGATCCCATATGGGGTTTCTGGGAGTTACATAATCTCCTGTCAAGCTGAGTAAAGGGGTGGAGTCTAGCCTGTCAATCGGGTCCTAGTCAATGAAGTCAATGAAGTGGGCATGGCCTTCTCCTGAGCATTCTAGGAGCTCTGATCTTCTTCCTGGAGGCAGGACAGACTCTTGCTTCATCTTCCTACTGACAATACACATGGAGCCATGCTGATGGAACCAGAGCCCTGGAGCTAGAGGAGCCACGTGGAGATCCATGCCAGTGCTAAGATGCTTCCACAACCATTGGATCCACAAGACCCACTTGTCTGTTATCTTCCTGTACTCATCATCATTACATGTGTTGTGTGAGTCTGAAGAGGAATTTATAGACTGGTATCAGACATATGGGTTAATATTGGACTTATGGACTTGATCTGGACTGGGCAAGGATGTTTTCTTAATATACAACTACCTTTGATATAAAGCTCTTTCTTATACACATATAAGTGTCTCTGGATTTGTTTCTCTAGTCAACCCAGACTAACACACGGTTTCCCAAGCTGTAAATTCCCCACTTGTCTGTCAAATTGTTGTACTGTGGTGGCTTTCCTGGTACTATGGTGCTGGAAGTTGTATTATTGGTATTTCAATTACAAGTAGGGTCACTCAAGGCGAACATATTTCAGCAGAGTGTTCAGACTAAAAGCAGACAACAAAGGAGGAATAGCTTGTCCATTTCTGTGACTTCATGAAAAACAGTGAAACATTGTCAGATATAGTGCCAGAAGAGAAGGCCCTTAAGTCCGAAGGCACACAAATTATGACTAATATGCCTTCTCTAATTAGAGTCAACCATGATGACATCGGTGTCCTCTAGGAACTTCATTTGCTGATGGAGGCATTATTCAAAATGAAAAGAAATAGCTGTATACATCTATTAATTATTAGAAAGTGGAATGTACAAATTGGGCATCTAGGAAAATTATAAGTCATCAAAAATAAAACGGGCTGCATAAAGATTGATATCATTGGCATTAGTATGATTGAACTGGTATTGGACATTTTGAATCACACAATCATGACTTACGATGCTGGGAATGATGAATTCAAGAGGAATGGAACTACATTCATTGTCATACAGGGCATTTCAAATTCTGTCTTGAAGTACATTGCTTTCTGTTATAGACTAATATCTATACTGTACATAGAAATCCACATAATACAACTACTATTAAAGTCAAAACACCAACGACTAAAATTAGTGAGGAAGAAATTGAAGAATTCTATCACCATTTGCAGTCTGAAATTGATCAAAAGCTGTAAATTGCACGGTAGAATTTTGCATGAAGAATAGTGACTTCATTGCAAATACCATTTTCAACAACATAAATGATAAGCATACAGATGGACTACTCTAGATGTAATAAACAGTAATCAAATTGACTACATCTGCAGGAAGATACCACAGAGTTGTCTGAAATCAGCAGCTAAAACCAGGACAGCAGCTAGCTCTGGAATAGACCATCAATTGTTCATATATAAATTCAAGTTCAAGTTGGAAGAAAATTAAAACAAGAGCCAAACTATAACCTTGAGTAGAGTCCACCTGAAGTTTGAGAATATCTTGAGAATAGATTTGAATAGTTGCCACCAGTGACAGAAGATATGATGAGGTCATTATAAAGACAGGAAAGAAAGATCAATGTGTATATCAGAAGAGACACTGAAATTTGCTCTTAATTATAGAATAACTAAAGCAGATGGAAGAAATGACTCATTAAAACAGCTGAATAGAAAATTTCAAAGGCCAGCACCAGCAGACATACTAAAGTGCAATGACATGTGCAAAGACATTGAGTTAGAAAAGCAAGAAAGAAGCACACACTCAGTATATATCAAGCTGAAAGAACTGAATAAAAAAGTCAAGCCTCCAGTAGCTATATTAAAAAATTCGACAGAATTTGAATGGGGCAGGAAACGCCAAGATAAAATGGAAGGGAGGAGTAGGAGTCAAGATAGCATCCAGGTAGAATCACCCACCTGACGGTCAGACCAGAACATTGAGAGGTAAAGAAGCCAATACTGTGAGGCTGGGTGCTAAAAGTAGATTCAGTATATTAGGGTCCAGTTCAGACCTTCCCCTTTGATTTGAGAATGCACTGAAATGCAATAAGTTCACTGTATCTGCCTGCAGATTCCACTAACCCCTCACCAAGTCCAGAAAGACGGCAGTTGTCATCCCTCCCTGAGCCCTAGTTCCACAGTGAGCAGTAACTTCCCCAGACTGCTGTCTAAAAGTGGGCATAATCTCAGGCTCACAGAGATCCTGTGAGAGCTAGCCACAAGACCTCATACCAGAGTTCCCCACACTGCTAGCTGCCCTGCGCTTACAGTATAGGGCATTGCAACTTCCCTTCCCAGTTAGGAATTGAGTGACTACATTGGCCATCCCCTTCCTACTTCTCTCCAGTTATATGCCTGTCAGCATCGGTAGCAATAGATAATTAATTATTTGCAGCAATTAAAGAGCTGCTTGGATATTCACCTGTGACAGAATTCAGTTCCACAGAGCACAACTGAATAGAGTGGAGAGGGACATAGGACTGCAGTTGGAGGTGAATTCAGATCCTGTTGGCCTCAAACCCATGCTGCTAAGCTGGTCTCCCTTCTCCTGGGGGATAGCATGGCACAGCCTGACACAGCCCCAAAACCAGGACATTCAACAAGCCCATTATAAAAAGGGAAAAAAATGTTTTCTTCACAAAAACTTTCAATTCCAGGTTATGGTTCTTTGTGAAACTCTGAATGTAAGCCTTCAGAATTCTTACCATTAGCATCTATTAACATAACAAGGTAGCCAGGACTAATCTCCAGAACACAGCCTAGGGTTTTAAACATAACAAAATGTGAAAAGCCAACAGTCCCTACCACACTTTGAAAGGCTGAAAATAGTGTCCTGAGAGCCCAGACTAGACCCAAGCTGCAGGTCTGCACCAACTCGGCTCAGTGGCATACCTACAGTTACTTGCCACACTCCAGATTCAGAGGTCTACCACTGCCACCGGCCACTGAGTTGATAGAGTAGACAAAGTTCATGATAGAGGGGATGAAGTCCATGATAGGGGGATGAAGACTTTGCATCAAAGGGAAATATAAGAGCTAATGGATGAGGTTACAAAAGCTAAACACAAGATCACGAATCTCACAAACAGACTAGAAGAGGCAAATAATTGTACCATTTGTCTCAAGGACAATCAGACAGACTTCAACAAACAGGAAAGAATCAAACAAGATAATCCAAGAGCCAGAAGAAAACTTGAGAGCAATGACATATGCTATGAATAGGAACAATACTCAAATAATTGTTCTACCAAAACAAGACACAACAAAGACAACAGATAAATTAGCGGGTAATTTCTGGAATCAAACTTCCCCACTTTAAAGAATGAGAATCAGACACTCATGCAGGACACAGAGAGGACAACAATTAGAATAAATCCCAGGAAGAACTCATCAAGGCATGTAATAGTTAAATTATGCAACTTTGAGATAAAAGAAAATTTTAAGAACAGCCAGAGAAAAAAAGGCGATCAGTGGAGTAGCATCTTCAGAAAGCTGAAAGAAAAAATGCCTTCCCGAGAATCCTCTACACTGCCAAACTATCAATTAAGCTAGATGGAGAGGAAAGAGTATTCCCACACAAGGAAAAACTCAAAGAATATGCTGTAAGACACCCAACCCTGCAGAAGATCCTTGCCGATTCACTATGGTCAGAAGACCAACACCCACCAAGCATAAGCAGGATACCACCACATAGCTCAACTCCACCCAGAAGCCAATGCACTGATAACAATTACCAAGATAACATGGCCTCAGGGGAAAAAGACGTCAAGAAGGAATCCCCCTTCACAAACAGAGCGCACTGATATGAAGGGAGATGTGAAAACACCCAACACAAAAGGTATGAGATGACAGCAATGAATGCACAGATTGTGATGATAACACTGAATAACAATGGCCTCAATTCATCCATTAAAAGACAAAGGACAGCAGACTGGCTTAGAAAACATAATCCATCAATCTGTTGCCTGCAAGAGACACATTTTAAGCTCACAGACAAAAAAAAGGCTAAGAATAAAAGGCTGGCGGAAAATATACCTGGCAAATGGCAATTTAAAGCCAGCAGTGGTTGCAAGCCTAATCTCTGACAAAACTGACCTCAAAGAGGTCAACAAGAAACAAGGAGGGTCACTATGTAATGCTCAAAGGACCAGTAAACCAGGCACCAGTGAACATAATAAATATATATGCACCTAACCAGAGACCCCAAAATCCACCAAACAAATTATTTGAAAGATGAAAAAAGAAATCACAGATTCAACAATCGTAGTTGATGACCTTAATACACCGCTATGAGAGAAATATAGATCACTGCGAAAGAAGCTCAGCAAGGAGGCTATAGACTAAACACTACAATTAGGCAACTGAATCTGATAGACATTTATGGAGCTTTCCATCCAAATAAAAAAAAAACAACCCCATATTCTTTTCAAGTCCACATGGCTCATTTTCAAAAATAGACCATGTACTGGGGCACAAGTCAACCCTGAGTAAATTCAAACACACAGAGATTACTCAGATGTCCTTCTTGGATATCCACGCCATAACCTTTACAAACTCTTCCAGAACAGAGAAAAAGACAGCAAACTCCTAAACCTTTTTTATGAAACTAGTGTAACTATGATACCTAAACCGGGCAAGGATCCCACAAGAATTGAGAACTACAAACCAGTATCCATAATGAACATCGATGCAGAAATCCTTAACAAAATACTAGCCAATAGAATACAAAAATATATAAAACAAATAACTCACCATGACCATGTGGGATTCAAACCAGGGATGCAGGGATGGGTCAACATACGAAAGACCATTAGTATTATTCACCACATTGACATGAAAAATTATTAGAACCACATGATAATATCGATAGATGCGGAAAAAACATTCAACAACTTCCAACACCAATTCCTGATTAAGACATTCCAGAAGATAGGAATGGAAGGAAAATTCCTCAATATAATACACACTATATATGAAAAAAAA
>NW_022104553.1:5776345-5778215 GCF_000313985.2 Echinops telfairi
CTTCACCACCCATTTATCCCTCCACCTTTCAACCAGCACCACATGTGATTATCGGCCAGGCTGGCACAATTAACTAACTCAGGGATATACCTGACTAAAAAACAAGATTTGTACGAGGAAAACTACAGAACACTATTACAAGCATCCAAGAGTGACCTCCGCAAATGGAAGAATATCCCATGCTCCTGGATTGGAGACTCAGTATAGTAAAGATGTGAGCTCTGCCCAAGGCATTATATAAGTTTAATGCTATTCCGATGCAAATGTCAGCATATTTCTTCAAATAATTGGAAAAAGTGATTACCAACTTCATATGGAGAGGAAAGAAGCCCAGAATTAGCAGAGAACTCTTCAAGAAGAAGGACAGAATAGGAGGTCTTGCTTTACCTCATTTTAGCCCCTCATTTACAGCCACAGTGGTCAAAACAGTGTGGTATTGGTATAATGACAGATATCAGACCAATGGAAAAGAACTGAAAACCTAGAAGTAAAATAATCAGCATACAGACAACTGATCTTTGATTAGGGCCCCCAGAATATTAAAAGGGAAGCAGATTCCCTCTTCAACAAGAGGTGCTGGAAAAAATGGATATCTGCCTGCAGAAAAATGAAGCAAGAGCCTTACTTCACTCCATGCACAAGAATAAATTCAAGGTGCATCACAGACCTTGTGGTAAGTCCCCAAACTGTTAGGGCCATCAATGAGGGAATTGGGACAAACATGAGAACTTTGGTGCAGGGAATACATAGGCTATTGGATATAGGGAAGGACACAAATACAGATGAGGCACAAATTAACAATTGGGGTATACTGAAAATAAAACACCTGTGTACATTGAAAGAATTCACCAAGAGTGTAATAATAGAGCCCACAGACTGGGAAAACATCTTCAGCAATGACACATCAAAGGCCTTATTACTAAAATCTACAGTACTCTGCTAGCTTCCAAAAGGAAAAAAATTAATTGCCCACTAAGGAGGTGGGAAAAGGACCTGAACAGATGTTTCAGAAGGGCAGAAATCTGAATGGCCAATAAACATATGAGAAAATGTTCCCGATCATTAGCCATAAGATAAATGCAAATTAAAACAACAACAAGATAGCATCTAACACCCTCAAAGATAGCCCAATGCAAAAAATCAGAAAGCAACAAGTGTTGGAGGGACTGTGCTGAGATAGGAACATTCATCCACTGTTGGTGAACTTGTAGGTATGTACAGCCACTATGGAAATTGATTTGGCCATATCTAAAACAGATGGAAATTGAGCTACCAGATGACCCAGCAATCCCCCAACTGGGCAGATACCCAGAAGAGGCGAGAAACAAACCACGACCAGACAACTGTGCTCCAATGTTCATTGCAGCACAGTTCAAAGTTGCAAGGAATTCACAACCAAAATTTCCATCAATGGACGAATGGATTACAAAACTGTGGTACATTCATACAATGGAGTACTACATATCCCCCCAAAACAGTGATGAATGCATGAAACACATCACTGCATGGGAAGAACTGTAGGAAATTATGCTAAGTGAAGTAAGTTACCCTGTTTCCCTGAAAGTAAGACATCCCCCGAAAATAAAACCTACATACACTTTTGCCTCTCACTGAAATATAAGGCATCCCCCTGAAAATAAGACTTCCCCGAAAATAAGGCCCCGCGAAACTACCGTAACTCTGTACAGTAGTGGCGGGCACTGCCACACAGCTCACTGTTGGCCACAGCACAGCCAGAGCAGACAGGAAGTGAGAGGTCTCTTTTAATAAAACAATAAACAATAAATGTGTACCGAATTCTTCTTCATGGAAAAATAAGACATCCCCTGAAAATAAGACCTACAGCATCTTTGGGAGCAAAAATTAATAT
>NW_022104553.1:5778958-5782161 GCF_000313985.2 Echinops telfairi
GAAAAATAGACTTATTGTTGAGAACAGAGGGGTCAGAGCAGAAACCCCAAACTCATCTGTACATAATTGGCCATTGCCTCACAGAAGTGTCACAAGGAAAGGATGAGTCATCCATGGCACAGTAAAGCACTGATAAAACACACAATATTTCTCTGGTTCCTTGAGGCTCCCTCTCCCCCTCACCTGCATTATCATGACCCCAGTACTGCCTTTCACTGCAAGCTAGACCTGGGCATGTACACAAGTACAAATAAGAGTAAGATCTCAGGATATACAAAATCCAGGAACAGGAATAGGAGTAGCAATACCAGAAGGGTAGGGGGAAGGTGGGGACAGTAGAGAAGAAGGGTGAACCAATCGCAATGATCAACACAGGACCACATACCCCACTCTTTCCAGGGGGAATAACAATAGAAACCACGGGGGAAGGGAGACATCATTCGATATAAGATATGAAAATAATAATTTATAATTTATCAATGGGTCACGGGGGGATGGTAGGGAGGGGAAAAAAAGGAGTTGATATCAAGGGCTCAATAGAAAGTAAATGTCTAAAAAGTAATGATAGCAACATATGTACAAATTTGCTTGATATAATTGATGTATGGATTATTATAAGAGCTGTAAGAGCCCCCAATGAAGTGATTTTTTTAATTAAAAAGAAAATGGATGGACTATACAGAGTCGCTCTACCAAAAACGACTAGTCAATATAAAACCATTTCAAGAGATATCATATAATCAATAACAAATGGTACTGAAGGAAATAATCTAAGCTGCACTGAAGGCATTATTTAAAAACTTAAGTTCAGTGTTTGATAAGATGACACTAGCAATGTTTCAATATGCTTATGAAGCATTACAACCACTCACTCATCTAGGCCATGAAATTTGGAAGACAGCTACCTGGCCAGCTGACCTGAAGAGGTCCATATTGTTCCAGCTCCAAAAGAGATGACCCAATAAAATGCACAAAATTATCAATTGCCATTGATATTACATGCAAGTAAAATTGAGTTGAAGATCATCCAAGAGTGGTTGCATCAGTACATTGACAGCGAGCTGCTGTCAGATTCAGAAGAGGATGTGAAACAAGCGCTATCATTGCCAATACAGATGTATCATAGCTCAAAGCAGAGAATACCAGAAAAATGTTCACTTTAGTTTAGTATGAAAAAACATTAGACTGCATGGGTCAAAACAAACTATGTATATCCTTGGGAAGAATGGGAATTCCAGAGTACTTCATTGTGCTCTTGCAAAACCTCATGAATCAAAAGACACTTGTGTGAATGAACAAAGGACTACTGAATGGCTTAAGATCAGGAAAGGTGTGCATTGTGCTGCGGTCTTTCACCATTCTGATTCAGTTTGTATGCCAAGCAAGTAAATCGAGAAGCTAGACTATATGAAGAACAGAATGTAGCATCAGGATTGGAAGAAGGTTTATAACAGTCTTCAGTATGGATTGCAACCCAATGTAAAGAAAACAAAAATCCTCACAACTGGATCAATAGGTAACATCATAATACCAAAGGAGAAAATGTTGAGATTGTCAAGAATTTTCTCTTCCTTGAATGCACTATCAGTGCTCATGGAAACAAAGGTTAAGAGCTCAAATGACTCATCCCATTGGGTAAATCTGGTGTACAAGGATGATTTTGTAGTCTTTTTCAATTAGTATTAGCAATTCTTTAATTGAATCTTTGGGTCTTCTAAGTATAGGGTTAAGTCATCTGCAAATAAAGATATTTTTATTTCTTCGGTGGTTATTTGGTTATCTTTTATTTCATTTTGATGTCTTATGGCTCTAGCTAAAACTTCTAGAAGTATACTAAAAATGTGATAAAGGGGCAGTCTTACCTAGTTCCTGATTAAAGAGGAAATGTTTTCAATTTCTCTCCATTCAATGAGATGCAAGCAATTGGTTTTGCACATATGGCTATTATTGTGTTGAGAAATTTCCCTTCTATACCTATTTTGTTGAATGTTTTTATCAGGAATGGATGTTGACTTTATGAAATGCCTTTCTTCTTTATTTTGTTGATGTGATGAATTACATTGATTATTTTTCCAATATTAAATCATTCTTGAATTGTTGGTATGAATCCCACTTGATAGTGATGACTTATTTTTTTGATGCTTACTTGAATACTATTGACCAGTATTTTATTGAAGATCATGCCATCTATACTCATTAGAGATATTGGTCTATAATTTACAATTCTGGTGATGTCTTTGCATGGTTTAGGTATCAGAGTTATAGTTGCTTCATAAAATGAATTTGGTAGTATATTGTCCAGTTGTATATTGTGGAAGAGTTTACATAAAATTGTTTTATGTGCTCTCTAAATGTTTGATAGGATTCCTTAGTGAGACCACCTATAACCAGACTTTTTGGGTGATGTCTTTTTATGACTAGATTTGTTTCTTCTTATAATATAGGCTTGTTGAGATTTCCTACATTGTTTTGTGGTAATTCAGGTAAATAATATATTTCTAGAAATGTATCCATTTCTTCTAGATTTTCTAATTTGTTGGAATGCAATTTTTCATAATACTGTGTGATTATATATATATTTTTATCTCATTTGGTTCTGTTGTAATATCATCCCTTTCATTTCTTATTCATAGAATTTGTTTTTTCTCATTTTCTTTTGTTAGGTTTGCTAATGATTATCAATTTTGTTAGTCTTTACAAAGAACCAACTTCTTGTCTTATTGATTTTTCCTATAGTTTAAAAATGTTTCTAATTCTTTTACTTCTGCACTAATCTTTATTTTTTCTTTTCTTCTAGTATCTGATGGTAGATTTTGCTGCATTTTCCCCATTGTTGCATATGATGCCATAAGGTGTTTGTTTTAATTCTTTGTCTTATTGTGCTGAAAACTGCCCTCTGGGTACTACTTTTGCCATGTCTCAAAAGTTTTGATATTTTGTATTTTCATTCTCATTTGTTTCAAGGAATCTTTTGATTGTGTTCTTTATTTATTCAGTTACTCAGTGTTTGTGGAGTACAGTGTTATTCAATTTCCATATATTTGGGGTTTGGGAGTTGATCATTCTATGATTGATTTCTAATTTTATAGTGTTATTATCTTTCGTGGTACACTTTCAATATGCTGTTTGATTAAGTTATCTTGTATTTTCATAAATGTTATTACATATAAATTAATAATGGATATTGATAATTACTCTGAGAA
>NW_022104553.1:5782898-5784312 GCF_000313985.2 Echinops telfairi
TATCATAAAAGGAGAAAAGATTGACATTGCGAAGGATGTCATTTTACTTGAATTCTTAATCAATACTCACAGAAGCAACCATCAAGATTGATATACAATATATTTCATCAAGCAAATCTGCTGCAAAAAAAGCCACCCCTTGAACGTGTCAGAAAGCATATTCAGGAGTAAGGTGCACCTGGCTCAAGATACAGTTTTTTCAATTGCCTCATGTGCGTGCAAGAAGTGGACAACGAGTAAGGAAGTTCAGAGAAGTTTTGATGCATTTGAATTATGGTCTTGGCGAAGAACATTCTATATAGTACAGCTGCCAGAAAAATGAGAAAAGCTCTCTTCAGAGAAATACAGATAGATTTCTCCTTAGAGTCAAGGTGAAACTTTTTCTCACATGCTTTGGGGGATGTTATCAGAAGAGACCAGTCTCTGGAAAATGATATTATGTTTGGCAAAGCAGAGGGTCAGAAAAAGATGAAGACCTCAATTGACCCAGCAGTTGCAGCAATGTACTTAAACATAGAAATAACAGTGCAGATGTGACGGGACCAGGCAATATTTTGTTGACTCTACATCACCTAACAACAACATTTGTCAATAATTCTCTTGGGTTGTCTTTATGTGTATTTGTTCAAAGTACTTGCAATTTCATAGAAGGAGTTTCAAAGTGGTCCCTCTCCCCTTTTTTTAAGAGCTTGAAAAAAACTGGTACAAATTTTCTTTAAATGTTTGGTAGAATTGATCAGTAATACCATTTGATCTTGGACTTTTCACTGTTGGGAGATTATTTATTGCTGGCTCAATGTTCTTATTTGTTATATGCCTGTTGAGTTATTCTATTTCTCTTTCAGTTAGCTTAGGTAACATGTGTGCTTCCAGGAATCTGTTCATCTTATCTCACACTCAAAAATTCACTGCCACCAAATTGAGTGCTACTCATAGTGATCCCATAGAACAGGGTAGAACTGCCCCTGTGGATTTCAGAGACTATACCTCTTTATGGGAGCAGAAAGACTCATTTTCTCCTGCTGAGTGGCTGGGGTATCGAACTACTAACCTTGTGGTTAGAAGCACAGCTTGTAATCTATTGTGGCACTAGGACTGCTTGTCCATTTTATCTATATTACCTAATTTGTGGGAATACAATTAATCATAGTGTTCTATAATAATCTTTAAAATATTATTTGTGTAAACTCAAAAGTAATGCTCTACTTTTATTTCTGATTTTATTTATCAATCTAGTTAAAGGTTTACTAATATTATTTTCAAGAAAAGAATTCTTGTTTCACTTCTCTGTATTATTTTTCTACTGTCTATTAATATTTGCTCTAATTTTTATTATTTCCTTCTTTTTGCTATCAGTTTTTCTAGTTTTTCCTTTTTTAGTTTCTTAAGGGGCAAATTTAGGTTATTGGTTTGA
>NW_022104553.1:5786003-5787099 GCF_000313985.2 Echinops telfairi
AGGACTTTATAGACTGATATTGGACATATGGGCTAATATTGAACTTATGGACTTGATCTGGAAAGGGCTGGGGTTTTTTCTCAATATGAAATTGCTTTTTTTTACACATATAAGTGTCTGTGAATTTGTTTCTCTAGTCAACCCGGACTAACACAGTTCTTAAGACAAAGACAGAATCTTCAAGGCACCAATAATGATGTGAATCATCACATACAAAAGATCTTCAGTAAAATTGACAGCTGATATTTTATCTGACACCACAAAGATCCCAATAGGGTTCAGAGGAACCAAGATTTGTATACCCAGCAAATACATTCTTTTAAAATGAGGGAGAAATTAACACATTTCCAGATAAACAAAAGCTGTGTGAATTTGTACCCACCCATGATATCTTTTCCTACAAGAAATGCTAATAGAAGGCCTTCAGATTAAAACAAAAGAATAGGAGGCAATAACTTGAAACTATATGAAGAAACAAGGTCTTTGGATATTACAGGATTGTTTGTAACTCCACTTTTTTTACACCCTACCTTATTAAAAACACAAAAGAATAAACCATAATTATAAATCTGTTGTTGGGAACATAATGTATAGCTATAATGTGTTCCAACAATATAAAAAGATATTTATAGGAAATGAAATGTTTCATATTATTTAAATTAAATTGTTATCAATTCAAACTAAAAGGTTATGAATTTAACTACAAAGAGGCCATCTAAATAGATAGCAAAAGCAAAGATGATGAAAATCAAATTGGTTCACTATTAAAAAAATCAACTGAACAAAAAAAGGGCTGTAATTAAGGTAACAAAGTACAAAAAAGACACAAGAAAACAAATAGAAGAATGGCAGAAGAGAGCCATTCCTTAACAATAATTGCAAAGGGGTACCAAAAAAAACAAGAATTGTGCTGGGCAGAGCAGAGCTTTCGTAGTATGCATTTTTTGCACTAGATGAGCATCCAACAACTCACTATGAGTTAGTGCACCCAGTCGCAATGCCTGGGAAAGTTCTCTCTTGTCACAGTGAATGTTTTCATAAAAGCAGTTTCACCTGAACCTTGTTTTTTGTGCTGGCTGATTTAAGAGAACAATAT
>NW_022104553.1:5788745-5790460 GCF_000313985.2 Echinops telfairi
GGAATATATTCCCCATGCCTATGAAAGTTTGTAAGTCAGCCACTTCATACCTTTATCCTCTGGATTGGGGGTATCCAATTTCTATACTGCCCAATTATATCAACCCAGTGCTCTGAGGGGACAAACATGTGTTTTGAAGTGAATCTTCATTCAAGTTGGAACCTCGTGAGTCTGCATCCAGAAGCAAAGTCACATCAGGACACGCCATCCATAAAGTCAGCAGCCATTTGCACCAGTTCAGAGGCTCAAAAATCTTCTCTTCATCTGATCAGGTTCTGGTCAACTCAATGTGGGCTGCCTCACTTGCCTAACCAGGGTTCCCATTGGTCTCCTTGCCTTTCAACCATGGACACTGTCACACATTCTCAACAACTCTACCCCCCTTGGGCTAGAGCATGAACTTCAGACAAGTCAACTCACTCTCATCTTCTACTCTAGTCCCTGTGAACCTGGTCCATGTGGTGTCAGTGGCCAGACTTAAGCTATCTCTTTATTGCTGCATTTATCTCACTTTCACTCAACAAATGGATCCAGGTGGTCACCTAGCAAGCATTTCAGCCTGCCCACAGGCTCCCTTTAATGTTCAGTCCTAGAGAGGAGAGTTTCTTCAGAGCTCCAGATTTTTTACAGTTTCGGGCACAAACCACTAATTAAAAATTCAAAAAACCAAAGAGTTCCTTCTTTCTTCAATCTGTCAATAACCACCGAGAAAGTCTCTTCACCTTCTTCACCTTTGAATGTCTTGAGCACTCAAGAGACTGGGTGGGGCTTATCATTTTAGAGCCTTCTTTGCAGGCATGTCCTAACCCATTTAAATTCAAATTTTAATGGCTTAAGGCAAGTGGACTTACAAGCTATTTATACTTCCCAATAATCATTTCTATCATTTATTATATCAATAACAATAGGCAGAAGAAAACAGTATAAACCTAGTACAGTCAGATCCTAAACTCAATCTTAAAACAATCAAAATCTATCCTTATCTAAATTTATCTTAATCCTTATCTAAACTATTTTATTGGTACAAAATATTGCCTTAGGTCTCTGGCTGCATTGCCTCAAACCAGGACCAGGCCTACTGTCAGCCATTTTCACTAAGCAGCTCTAAGAAATTCAAGGGGCAATTTTGTCTCCTGAGCTCAAAATATACATTAATCAGATTCATTTTTGCCATCTCACATAGGAATAGCCCAAAGCAACAACCAAACAGAATAATAGAAACTTTAACTTCTCATATTCTTTCCAGAAAATAACCCAGTAGACTGTCTGGCTAGTTCTGACCTCTGGCTAGCCAAATAAGAAAAACTACCAAGAGGCACAGGTCAAATAAACATCTGTTCTTCATCTTTATGGTTTATTTCTCTACTACCCCACTCCCAATGTACCATAATGTGTTAGTCAGATGTTACCCCATATGTCAATACTTGTCCATAAATTCCTCTTTAGACTCACACAGGCATGCAATAGTGCAGAATGCAGGAAGATCACAGACCAATGGGTAGAAGGTCTTGTGGATCCAATAGTGGTGGAAACATCTCAGCCCTGGCATGAGTCTCCATGTGACTCCTCCAGTTCCAGGGTTCTGTCTGCATCAATGTAGCTCCATGAGGCTTGTCAGCAGGAAAATGAAGCAGAGAGTCTCCCACCTCTGGGAAATATACAGGAGTTCCCAGAATCCTCAGGAGAAGGCCAGGTCCACAGGGAGGCTGCATTGG
>NW_022104553.1:5791509-5792759 GCF_000313985.2 Echinops telfairi
TCCATGTGTCTTGTCAGCTGCAATGTTTCCCAGGGAGTGAGCAGAGAGAGAGAGAGAAGTGTCTCCCACCTCTAAGGACGAAATACAGGATTTCCCAGAATACTCAGGAGAAGGCCTGGCCACACACAGATTATATAACTACCACACTATTCTACCACACTATTGTACAACCCTGATCTTGTCCTTTCAGATTCTTACTGTTTCTTAAACTCAAAGAGCATTTAAGAGGACCGCATTTTGAATCCCGTAAGATGCCCAAACTACTGTTTTGATATGTGGGAAGCAGAGAATGGGAAGAAATTGTATACAGATGAATCCTTTATTCTTGTATATTAAGAAGCCAGGTAGGCTGGGTTTCTGGGGTGGAGGGAGGACCTTTGTGAGTTGTAGGTGCATCCCAATCACATTCTTATAATTAATATTGTTCCCCACTATGTCCTCTCATAATAGTGCTATCTTAAAGTTGCCTCTCTGAAGCATGTGGCTGATTGCTATGTAGCCAGCAGCTTTAACTATAGAAGCAGACAGGTGCTGCTGCTCTCTAGACTCTGAACAGAGCCACTCTGCCCTATTTGCCCAGGGCACTGGCATTAGGTTACTCTTCCAATGTATTCAGGTATCCTACTTTGTTACTTAGGTGGATACCTGTAATTAGGGGGCTTACCAGTCCTCAAGTGTATATAAGCCTTGGTTGGAATTGTATCCTCTCTCTCTCTCTCTCTCTCTCTTTCTCTATCTATCTATCTGGTGGGCGTGCATGGACCTGCTCCTAAGTCATGGCAGTCCCAGAGGTGAGCACTTGCATGTTTTATCTTGTCTGATGTCTCTTTAATTTCACCCCTCAATTACACAACTGCCCCTTGGACCCATTCTATTGTGGGACTGGTATCCCACATTGATGTAGTATAAACTGAAGAAGGCAGAATTCTTCAGGCATTGATGAGAGTTGTGGAAGCATTGTCTTTAGAAGTGCATAATTTTTTTTATGGAGGCTATATCAAGGAACAATAATTTTGCATTTATTATTTTTGTTTAACAAATGTTTGTCTGATTTTCATAAGAATGTTTATACTTATCCTCATATATTCGTATGAATTTATTCATTGAAAATACATTACAATTAAAAATATGTAAACAAGCAATTGATCTTATATGAAGCAAACACTGACAAAACTGGTGGAAGAAATAGACAATTCTACAATAATAGAACTATTGTGAGGATTAATTAAAATAATATATTGTTTGTGAAT
>NW_022104553.1:5793193-5802832 GCF_000313985.2 Echinops telfairi
ATAATAATTTATAAATTATCAAGGGTTCATGGGGGAGGGGGGGAATGAGGAGCTGATGCCAAGGGCTTAAGTGGAGAGCAAATGTTTTGAGAATGATGAGGGCAACAAATGTACAAATGTGCTTTACACAACTGATGTATGTATGGATTGTGATAAGAGTTTTATAAGCCCCAATAAAATGATTAAAAAACTACAAATAAAACAATATATTCTGTTACTTGTAAATCATCTTCCTAAATTGAGTTGTGGTGTGTTGATTTCATCACTACCCATGAACATTTATGCACTGGAACCCTTGCTGTGTTTGGTGTCTTCTGTGCCTGTAGAGTTCCTGAATTACAGCTGTCCTACCTGGTTTCTATCCAAGGACTCAATCCTCTAGTCTCTTGATTTTTCTCTGCTCTGGCAATTCCACTGGGTAGAGCTTTAATAAACTCGATATACATATGTGTCATGTCTTTAAATATGGATCATGACCTGGAAACTAAGAAAAGTCTATAGAGAGATTACCTTATTTGCCTATGAATACCTAAATTCTAACCCTAATTTTGTGATTATAATCGCATTTGGGAGTGAACTTTCTTTAAGTTACTGAGACAATGTAAGGGTAGGGTAATGTCTTAAATCAATTTGGGGGGGATTAAAAAGAAGACGATACAAGCAGAGAAGGGGCTAGGGGGATTGATGTAAGGCTACATGACCATCACAAAGGAGTCCAGAAACAGATGCACAAAAGTCACAAGGACCTTCTCTGAGATTTGGCACAGAGAGAAAACCTTTTCTAGAGTTGACACATTGAACTCAAGCTTCTAGCTTCCTAAATTATGAGAAAACAAAATTCTGCTTGTTAAAACCACTCACTTATTGTACTTCTATTATAGCAACAGTAGGGAATAAACACTAGTTAATCAATGTATATTTCATTGGTTGAATACAATTCGGGACTGCATATTTACAAAATGTGTTTTCTAAGACAAATTCTGGTTTCAAACTCATAATTTAATGTAGAGTTCTATGTAATATTAGTTTGGGGCAGTCAGAACCATAGGAATCCATCAATCTGAATGCCCTCCCTTCAAATTGTGGTTTGAAATGTGACTCCTTATTTTATTTCACCTCCCACCTGCATTCCACCCCACAACTATGAGGGGGGGGGTAAGTAAAGAAGATTCAATTTTCCTACGTGAAAGACAAAAGCAAAACAAAACAAAATTTTAAAAAGGGAAAATAAAAACAGGTTCATAAAGGCCAAGGGACTTAACTAAGGTCTTTACCTAACTAGCTAGCAGCCGAACAGGACATTTAGGGGGTTCGTGGAATTCACACAAGGAAAGTCTGTTCTGGCATTATCAATGAGCAATCACCATAAGAAAGAAAAGAAAGGTCTGTCTCACCCACTCTATCTTCCTGGCATATGAACAAGCCAGAAAACACATTTTTCAATTCTCCCCACTGTAACTTCCTAGAGTTAAGTCCCTCAAATTGAAAGCAATCTCTAAAGAATTTCTCTGGGGAGAAATGACCTACTTCAGCTTATATTCCTTAGTGTAGTCGCTCTGAGCCTTGGGAATTACTCTGCCCATGTATTTTTATTCAGAATGAACACTTTAATATATTTCTTTAATCAACTGTTGCATCAGAGAATATTGTTTCATGCATATTAACGATATGAGCATGTAATAGGAGACCAGTGTTCTGACTAATAACAGCACTCAGAGCTTGTCAGTAGTCTTATTGCTTTTCTTGGCTTCAGGATAGATGTGTTTTATTTGGCCAGTAATAATAATGATGAGGATGATGAGGATAGTGCGTATATTTTTAAAAAGATATTTTTTCTCTCAAACTGGTGATGTGTTCTTATGCAGAGCATTATTCTTTTGACATCCACCCTATATAGAGAATGCTTTAATTTCCATTTAGACAAACCAACCAATATGTATTTGGAACCTTCTATGTGCCCAGCTTTAGGCTCTTGTGGAAGTAGAAAAGCCAGTTTCCTACCTTGAATGTCTTCTGGTATGATTTTGGTAGAAACAGTTTTCACAAAATAAATAGTTGAAGGTACAAACCACCTGCTCAAGGACAACAGACAATGGAAAAGACTTGAAAAAAGTGATGGAACAAAGTGAAATATTGACAGGAGGGGAAGATTGGAATGAATGGGCAGAAGGATGCGGAATTTCAGGCAGGACCCAATAACTTAAACAATGACACAGTATTGGGTATCTTCAATAAACATTAAGGTATATTATATGTCAGCCATGGTCTAGGTGACAAGGCCACGAAATGGAAGAGCTGGTCCTTACTCTAGAGTTATAATCAAGAACAGAAACAGACGATCACATGCAATGTGGTAAATGGCATCTAGAGATAAGTATGATAGGCTAGGGGACCTCACGAGAGAGCTGCATAACACAGGGGAGAAACAAAGGGGTAAAAAGGAAGTTCCTCTGAGCTGGTAATGTGTAAGAAGAATATCAAAACAAGAAGGAACTAGCCAGAGGAAGAAGACATAGAACATTTCAGGTAGATGGTATCCTTTGGGCCAGGACAAGGGAAAGAAAGAGGGGGAAAAGGTTTGATTTGTCTCAATTTGGCTGGATCTGAAGGAATGGAAAGCAGTGAGACAAAAGAAGCAGGCAGGAGCTGCCTGGGTGGACCTTGTAAATTATTCTTAGAAAGTCTGAGTTACCTTGAAGGCAAACGAAAACCAACACAATACGTGGAACAATAATAAGTCTTGGGTAGAGCAGAGAGTTCCGTGGAGGTTAACCTTTTGTTCTCTTTTTTTAAAAATATAAAAGGAAAAAAAAAGAAGAGAAACATAAAGAGATAAAAATATAAAAGGAAGGAAGAATGGTTGGATCTGAAAAGTATTGAAGGACTTGAAGTTTGCCCTTGATCTGAGAAGTAAAGCAGGCACTGCAGGTTGGTGCTCTTGTTCTGGGATTGATTTTGGCTTTTGTGAGACTCGTTTTAGGAAAACATGTGGCACAATAATATGTCATCAAAATGATCAAACCAGATTATGTGAATGGGGACAATAAAAGTCATACACTCTAATTTGACAAATATAATCAAATGACAACTCACTGACATTAAATCTGTTCTCAACTTGTAACAACCCTGTAGGATGGAGTAGAACTGCCCCTGTGGGTTTTCTAGGCTGTAAATCCTTATGGGGAAAGTGGGGTGAGGAAAAGACTCACCTTTCTCATGAGCAGAAATTGGGGTGTTGAGACTGCTGACCTTCAGTTTGCAGCCAAACTCATTACGGACTAGGCCACCAGGACACATGGAAAAGTCATCTTACAAAGTGAACCCCTTGAGACCCTGAACTTGATGATACTTCCTTATTTTTCAGGTCTGGCATGTTTTCGTTGACAGTGCACTGGTTTCCCATTTTTCTCTTGCTCCTTTTAGTGGAACATGCTTGCCAACATGTTTGAGTTTTCTTTCCATGGCAGGTTTCTGCCTTACACATATTCTGGCTTTCTGAGGTTTAATTGTACCCTGCATGATCTCAATGAATAATGATTTAGCTCACAATCTTGTTCTATTTCTGATGAGTTAAAATACTTTTATAAAATAGCATGTGCTAAAAGGAATCTGAACATCCTAACTGGTAACTTTTCCTCTGTGTTTTCAATCCCTGTTAATACACTTGAAAATTAGAATTGACTCAATGGCAATGACTTTGGACTTGCTAAATAAATGTCATGATCTCTTATAGCTTTACTAGCAACTAACTATATTTTTTGTTAGTTGTTAGTTTCTGTGAGTCATCTTTGACTCATAATGATCCAATATCCAATAGAACAAAATGTTATCTGGTACTGTATCAACTCTATTTTAGCACTGAAATGTCAGTAGACATTGTCTTACGCTTGAATTCAATCAATCGGGAATATTTGGATGGTTTTAAACATTAAACATAAACACAAACAAGTCTATCTTGGAAAAAATACAGCCAGAATGCTCCTTAGAGGCAAGAATAGCAAAACTCTGTCTCACAGTGATAGGTAGGTTTATTGTGACAACCTTGCCAATAGGAACACGTGGGATTAATACGGTTGCAGTTTGATCAGAGGGCAAAGAGATAAATGGCTCAGCAAGCCCCACCCCTCTCTCTCTTGCTCTCTGGTGATCAGACCAGTGTGCGGCTGCTTTAGCTAGTTCTCTGCCTCTATCCCACTACCTGTGGGAGAGCCAACCTGTGGATCATGTCACTAGAGCTTGAGGTTCCTTCAAGACCTGCTTCTCCAGGCTACTGTAGTAGTATACATTGCTTGAGGCTCAGTTCCTGTCATCTTCCATCGCTTGAGTTTGATATCCAGGCCTGCTTCTATAAGCTTCTGAGCTGCTCCCTGTGGCTGGACCGCCTTCATTGCCACATCAGCTGTTTGATTCCTCGACTTTGGACCCAGCAGCCCTTATGAGTTGAAGGACTTCCAGTGTATTAACTGTTCCAATGGAAGTGAGTTGAATTGAACCCTCTGTACTGTTGTATGGACTACTTAGCTGTTATATTCCTTCATGCTGTATATATTTATCCAAATATATATCTATGAAAGCAAGGAGATGGACATCACACTTGGTAATGTAGTGGGCCATCGAAAAAGAAGAAGACCTTCGACAACATGGATTAACAGTGGTTGCATCAACTGCAAATAAGAACAATTGTGACAATGGTGTAGGGCTGAGCAGTGTTTCATTCTGTTGCACATAGGTTCGCTATGAGTTTGAACCGACTAGATAGCATCTAACAACAAACACTAAAGTAATTAAATGGGGGGGGGGAGTAGAAAGTAAACCAAGAAAATACGCAATTTTGGCATTTTAGCATGAATCTGAAAATATATCTACACAAACTTTCTATTCAGTTCACCAGTCTGTAGAAGTGTCCTTAAAGCTTTCTCACAAAATGCCCTAGCGATAGATGATGCACTAATGAGAGCCCTCTGAATGACTGCTGGATTTACTGGTGGAAATGAAATATACTGTGATTTAGATCATGGCACATTCCAGGAGGAAGTAAATGGGATCGTCAGTATGGCTCTTCCTGGGACTATGGGACAGACCATATAACCTTTACTCTAACAAGGTTCTGGATTAGGCCCCACCAGTTTCTTCTCAAGGACTCTTTAGGATTGAGATAAAATGAAAATTAATCTAAACTGCCTAAAATATTATATATAAATTAAATAATTGAAAAACTATATTAAAAATATATCTTGAGGTTTTAGGAAAAGCACATTAAGAGTTACACTATGATAAGAAACCAATAAAGAAACTGATGGAAAAATTATACAGAAAGGGACAAATGGAAAAGTGACAAGAGTACATCAGAAATCAACATAAAAAGGTCCTATAAAAGAATTTGACACAATGTTTGATGAAAGGAAAAAGCACACCCCCCAGATACATTACGCTCAAATAACGTTTAAAAACGCTGACGTTGCCAACTGAGAAGTGACTGCAACAATGGGCTGGAGCATAACAATAATTGAGAAGATGACACAGAACCGGGCAGTGTTTCCTTTTCTTGTACATCGGGTCACTCTGAGTCAGAGCCACCTCAATGGTAGCTAACAGCAACAACACAACAAGTTCTGGAGAGATGTTTCTATCATTACTTTCCTCAGTACTATCACATATACGAGTTCAGAAAACATTTTTACCATCTCACCACAACTCGATTATTTCGCTCATCAGTATTAACTCTGAAATTTGTTATTGAAACTTACTAAGAGATTTTGTTTTTCTGCCATGTTATATATTTATATATAAATATTCACATCATATAATTCTCTATACCAGGTATCACGTAATTAGCATACCTAAGTGTATTCAGAAGAATAACAGCAACGTTGAAATTCTACTTTGTAAATGAAAATAATGTTCTTACAAAGGATCTTTGAAAATGCTCACGTTTCACTTGAAGATGAAAAAGTTCACTCAGAATATTTATATTGATTAGATATTTTTAAACAAGTAGTATGTCAAATAAGAAGCATACAAACATTTAAATGTTCTCAAAATTACTGAAATATTTCAGTTGTTTGGTAATAATATCCGAAAATTAACTGTAGCATTTTAGAGACTTTACCATTTTCTTCGACATTCATTTCAGAATTGATAAGAATTCTGAAAAAAAGAAAAATTAGTTGCAAAAAGTTATGCTACTTTCTAAGATGTACAAGAGTTAGTTTTCAGTTGCCATTTTATTGAGAATATTTTCTGCCAACCATTGTTTTTATTTCCTTGTTGCTACACTGCTATTTTCAGTCTCTTTATCTTCACATTTGCCAACATTATATGTCACAAATTATCCTGTGCTGCATGCTGTTTATTTTTCTCTTACCTCTCTCCCAACCATCCTGAATGCCATCCCTGAGCATTGTACAGAAAAAAATGTTCTGAAAATCTATCATGTATGAACAATATTGAAGTATGCTCATAAAAATAGAGGGATGTAACACCAGAATTAAGGAGAAAGTAATTCTATGGTAATGTTTCTGAAGTTTAAGAGTATGGGTTCTTTAGAAATTTGTAAAAAAAACAACCATTATATTTAAACTAAAATAGTTGAATTGCTATCAGTTTGTAAGTTTACAGATCAGAGCAAGTTAACAGATCTCATGTACTTGTTGCAGGAATGATTAAGGAGACTGGACTCAGATTTGGATGGTAAAGTAAGAAACTTAATAAAAATAAAAGAGAGAAACAGAGTTAGACAGATAGGTCCAGGAAGTAGCTGTGAACGTGGAGGACCTTTTTGAGAGTGGTTTCTTCATGGCTTTTAAAAGCTGACTTTAAAATGTTTTTCTCCTGTCCAGAGCTTTTCATTGAGAAATATAGTTTCTCAGAAGGAGGCTCAACTGAGCATAAAAAACCTGTATTCTACTCCCAACTAGATCACTTCTGCCAATCACTCAGAGAAAGACCTGAGAGTAAAATTATATAATCCTCTGCGGCCTTCAATTTTCTCTCCTGAAAAATAACGTGCAGATTTCTTTAAGATTCTATTCTATTCTTAACTGCCTGGCTCCTCTGATTCTAAAAGTTACTTCTGGAGAACTTCTATTGGTTTTAATATGTTAAGGACAGTTGATATATGCTGTATAAAAGCCTTCCTCTCCTTTTCAGTATAGCTCTGGGATGCCGGCCTGGTGCTCAACTTTATTAAACTATGAAGTACAAACTAGAAACCACTGTCATCTGAGAGCTAGTCAAGAAGAAAAGCAGAGGATAAAACCCCAGCGAATGGCTTTTTACGTCTATGGGATGACTATAGCGTTAACTCATGTGTTTGGAACTAGTTGAGTTTTGATTACCCAAATACCGCTTCAGTAATGAACAAGTTAAAAAGGATGAACTAAATTTAGGTTCTGTGTGTTCAAGAGAGAATGTTTTCTTTATACGTATTCGACCTTGATTTATCAAATGCTGTTCCTAGTTTTTAGATAACTCAAAATATACACTTGAGTGATACATAGCCACTTTCATGGAATGATAGCATAGAAATACTTCATATCACAACATGATCCCCAATCATCACAATATGCTTACCAGTCATACTTTATAGGGGTCTCAAGAAAGGAGATTTTGTATATGGCTATTCATAGTGTACACCTTCCTAAGTCTTCTCAAGGGATCTGCTCCTTTCTCAGGAGATCCTCTCCCATAGCCCATACCAACTATTAAAATAGGCACAATTATATTAATCAAGCTAGGGCAATCGCATATTTTAAGAGAGCATCTTAGTCAGTGTAACGCAGCTTCTGATGCCATGTCAATTTAGGAGGTGTGGTTGTTTTTTGTTTGTTTGGGGGAAGGGTGTATTCTTGATTGAGAGGGAGCAAAGTTACTCTTTTTTGATCTGCAGAAAGGAAACAAGGGAGAAGCAAGCGGCAGCCATGTGAAACGAAGGATATAGGGCTTTGCTGAGATGCTGATGGAACTTCTTATCCTCCCCATCACCTGGAAAGATCGTTTTCAAGTCCTGCTGTTGTGACAGCTATTTCAGTGGTAATAAATCCACTTGCTTGGAACAATGCTATGTAACCAATACGTTCTTAGTCCCTATACTTATCTTGGAAGCCACTCTGAAATTTAATTTAATTATCGTTGCTTTCTCAGCTGTAGTTAGATCCCATTGACTTGGCTCCAGCTCATTGCAACCCTGTGAACAGCAGAGCAAAACACTTCCAGGTGTGCGCCATCCTCACAACTGTATGCATGTATATGGCATCCTCGTATTCTTGCAACCATGTGTCAATCCATCTCCTCGAGAGTCTTCCTCTGCTCTGTTGACCCTCTATGAAGTAGAATCTACTTTATCAAGTATGAAGTCCTTTTTCATGGCAGGTCTCTACTGATAACATGTCCAAAGAACATGGGGCGATGGCTCACTCTCTTCACTTCTAAGGAGCATTCTGGCTGTACTTCCTCCAGGACAGATGTTTGTCCATGATGCATTCAATAATCTTCACCACCACCACCACCCCTCCTCCCCCCAAAGACTAAATAGTCATTAATGTAATCCTCTTCTATATAATTTGCTCAAAAAGTTAGCAACATTGTGCTAATCTGGCCAGGCAAAATTTTAATGACCCTCTAACACTGGGTAGTAATGGCACAGTTTCCAACAAATTCATGTTCTTAGTTAAAAAGGAAGGGTTAGGTTTCAGGACAGACATATTATTCCTAGATCATCTCTGAAAATCCAACAGAAAATGTTCAGTGAGTGTAAGTTAGTGTAGGAAATGAATTGTTACTTGTCATATCTGTGTTATAATAATAGATAATTTATATCTACCTAAGGAAACTTTTAAAAATAAATTGTTTTATTAGGGGCTCTTCCAGCTCTTTAAAAAAATAAATTATTTTATTGGGGAATCTTACAGCTCTTATAACAATCCATACATCAATTGTATCAAACATATTTGTACATATGCTGCCATCATTATTTCCAAAATATTTTCTTTCTATTTGAGCCCTTGGTATCAGCTCCTCTTTCTTCCCTCCCTCCCCCAAACTTCCACTCTCATGAACCCTTGATAAATTATAAATTATTATTGTTTTCATATCTTACACCGTCTGCTGTCTCCCTTCACTCATGTTTCTGTTGTTTGTGCCCCTGGGGGACGGAGAGGTATATATCAATCCATGTGATTGGTTCCCGCTTTTTACCTCTTCTCTCCCCACCTTCCCCCTAACCTCATGATATTGTTACTCCCATTACTGTTCCTGGCTGTTTATCTGTTCTGGATTCTGTGTGTTGAGAGCTCTTATCTGTATCAGCGTACATGCTCCCATCTAGCCGGGTTTGTAAGGTAGAACTGGGGTCATGATATAGAGGACGCATAAAAAAAACAGAGGAATGTTGTGTGTTTTGTTGGTGCTATACTGCACTCTGACTGACTTGTCCCTTCTTTGTGACCCTTCTATAAGGCGATATCCAATTGTTTACAGATGAGCTTTGGGTCTCCATTATGACACCACTTGTTCCCAATGGCATGATTGCTTTGAGTCTTCTGAGGCCTGATACCCGATCTTGTTGACACCTCGTGATCATACAGGCTGGTATGCTTCTTCCATGTAGGCTTTATTGATTCCTTGTTAGGTGGTTGCTTG
>NW_022104553.1:5804241-5816766 GCF_000313985.2 Echinops telfairi
CAAGCAGCAAGTTAAGTCATCAACAGTCAGTAGCTGGGGAGCTTAGTGAAGCAGGCCTAGATGGGATATCAAATTCAAGTAATACAAGGCAACCAGCTTCAAGCTCAAGTGATGTATGCACCACCAGCTTGGCAAAGCAGGCCTCGAAGCGGCCTCCAACTCTAGTGACATGATCCACAGATTGGCCTGACACACAGGTAGAATAGCTCACAGGAGTCAGAGAACTAGCTACAGCAGCAGCATGCATGCTCCAGCACGCTCAGATCACCAGAGAGCAAGAGAGAAGGGGGTGGGCTCTGCAGAGCCATTTATCTCTTTGCCCTCCAATCAAACTGTGGCCTGATTAATCCCACAAGTTCCTATTGGCTGGGTTGGCACAATACACCTACCTTCTACACTACCAGAGGATCAAAACTTTGCTGGTGAAAGATGAGGCTGTCTACTCCTAGGAAGATTTATAGTCTGAAGGACCCTATGGTGCAATTCTACTCTATCTAAAAGGGTTCCTATAACTTGGAATTAACTGGTTGTCAGTGGATTTGGGTTTATGGGATGTCAATGACTAGGTTTGAGTACCACTATTCTAGAATATTTATAATTTTCTAAAGCAAATTTGAAAACAAAACTGCAAGCAATATAGAAACCGTTCCATTTCTACATACCAGCAATGAACAGCTAGAAATTGGAATTAATAAATTGAAATGAGAATTCTGACTTAAAATGGCACCAAATAGCATGAAATATCTAGATATAAGACTAACAATGTGTATATGACTCTTATGCTGAAACTAAAATATAGTGGTAAGATAAATGAAATAATACTTAAATAAATGATGAGATACGCATAAATCAGAAATTTTAATGTTATTAAGATCACAATTTTCCCCTAATTGAACTAAATTTTCAACTCACTTCCCTTCAAAATCTTGGCAGTAATTTCTTGAAATTGACCATTGGACTCTAAGATTTGCATGATAAGGCAAAACACAAAACAAAAACTAGAATAGCCTAAGCAATTTTGAAAAAGCAGAAGAGAGGTATATGATCCATGCTACCTGATTTTAAGCCATATTATGAAGCTACAGTAATCAAGAGAATGTAGTAATGGGAAAAGTACATACAGAAATTGGCAAAATGGGATAGAAAGTGTGGAAATAGACACATGTATGATTTTTTCAATAATTTTTTACAAACTTTCAGAGGTATTGGAACAGCTGAACATTCATATACCCAAAATTGACCTCTGATCCAAACCTCATATCATATAAAAAGGATAATAGGCTAAAATATAAACCACATAACTAAAACTTCTTTAAGAAACTATTTGTAATCTTGTGTTAGGCAAAGATTTCTTAAAAATAACTGAATGCATGACCCATAAAAAAAGACTAATCAAAATGAAAAACGTCTGTTATTTGAAGAACCCTAACAAAACTTAAACCCCCACACACAAACTCACAAAGTCACGTGCTGTAAGAAAATAACTTGAATCCAGAATCCTATAAAGAGCTCCTTAAGCTCACATTAAAAAAAAAAAAAACCTCAAATGTTTATACTGATTGAATTTGTAATCATTAAAATGGAATTTCAATTGACCATCATAAGATAAAATGATACACTGTGGTACATCCATACAGTGAAACACTACTTAGCAATAAAAAGGTTCAAATGGCTGAAAATATGCCACACAATATGAACCTCAAATGCAATATGGAAAATTAAAAAGGCGAGACTCAAGAGGCTTAATGATGGTCAAGGCCAATGAAAAATACCACTGGTTGGCAAAACTGGTGGGTGACACAGGTTGACTGAAAAATGCAAGAGAATCTTGTGGGGGGACCGGTGCTGTGGGCTCTATATTACCCTACTAAATGTATTTTGTTAAATTTCAAAGAACTGAATATGAAGAAAGGTGAATTTTATTGCAGGCAAATGGGTCTAAAAAAATAAAAATAAACAAAAACAAGCTAAATTTTATTTTAATGTGGCTATGGTATATATTCTGTTTTCAGCTTCTCCATCATTTCTAAGGACCAAATTAATTTCCCCTCCACAGAATGACTAAGGTAATGAATGGGCTGCCAGCCTTCCCTGCTGTGGTAATTCTGAGAGGACAATGTGTAATGGACCACTCTATTTGCTGTTGTGATGGGCTTTAGGCATCTACCATTATTTATTACACAAGCTAAGGAAATAATGGAGAGGTCATCGTCCGGCAACAGTGAGATATGAATAGACTGGGGGAAGGCGGGAGAGAGGAAAACCTTTGTTATATCTCCATTATATATAACCTTTGGGATGAAGTAAAAATGCAACAAACTGACATCAAGCTTTCAGATTAAACTCATCTAAAAAAATCTCAGGAGCTTGCTCAAGTGCTCAATTGCATACCAATTTTTATGCTTAAAATTGGCACCGTGAAGTAGTTCTCAGTGAGAACTGCTGTAACTCAGAATCTTCTAGAGGAGCAAGGGACCCCTGTGATTCTGGGGTAGTTGGGTCCCCTGCAGGCATTATGTTAACTGAAAATATTAAGTAATCTCCAGAACGCCATGATAAATGATTGTATTTGGAAATATGCCACAAATACAAAAGAGTTGGAAACATTTAACTAGATTACAAAGGAATTACAACTGAATTTCTAGAATTTTCGACATCCCTCGTGAAGACCAGGATTCAGAGAGGTTAAACGATGTGTTCACAGCTGTCTAAGTAAGTGGCAGGCATCTTATTTAAACATCAAGACTTCCAACTCAAAGGCCAGTGCACATTATATTGCTTTACATTTTCTCTGATAAGTTTCCAAATATGTAAGTCAGGATGGTGTGGCAAATCCTACTGAGAGACGCCAGCAGCATTTCCTCTCTTGGACTCTAGGGTAGTTGAGTACAACACTTTTTCAATTTTGTCTTACTTGACACTCCATTATCATTAGATTGATTTAACTCAGTTACATTTTTAGTATCTCAAATTAGGAAGATCTGTGACTTTTTTTTTTCTTTGACGATTTTTAAAAACTGTCTAAAAACAAGGAAGGAAAACTCTGGGTAACACTGTTCACCGAAGCCCAACAATTCTTCCCTCTTTCCTCTGACAGCCACACTCATAGTTCTTCTTTCTGATTCTTTTGAAACCCTTCAGGGGGTCATCTCCTGCTTGTCTGTTAGCTACTGGTGCTCCTCAGAGTTCTGCCCTTGTTGCTTCTTCCTTCTCAGGCCACACAACCTCTCCTGGATGATCTTATTTGCTTTCAATTTCTATTTCAACTACCACCTGTAGGTGAAATTTGTCTCCACGACCTACTTTTCAAGACGTCTTGGTGGCATAGTAGATTATGGATTGGGCTGCTAACCATAAGGTCAGCAGTTAGAAAGCACCAGACACGCCTCAGGAGAAAGATGAGGCTCTCTAATCCCATAAAGAGTTATAGTCTTGAACCCACAGGAGCAGTTCTGCCCTGTCCTATAGGGTTGCTACGAGTTGGAATTGACTTGATGGTATTGAGAACCATAGTTCTCAGGGAAAACCAAATTCTCACCTCTTCTTATTGAGTTATTCTGCATGGATGGCCCACAGAAAATTAAATCTCAAAATGCCATAATTAGAATTCATCATCTTCCTGCTATCTGCACCCCAACTCCTCTTCCCACATGCCTGTGTTGTGAACAGTAATGGGTTTAGTTCTACAGTGCTTTCTTTCACACTTAATACCCAAGGATTTACCAAGTTTATTGTTCTGTTAGACTTCTCTCTTAGGTCCTTCCTCTCCTATACCTCTTCATTACAACCCTCAGGAAGCCCATCCTGCTTTATTTTAACCCATCTCCTTATTGTCCTCTCTAGTAAAGTTTTGTGTCCCCTCTCATTCCTGATTCTACTTCAGATTTTGAGTTTTGGCTTTTGTGAGTAGAAACCATGACTGAGTGGTGTGGATCAGTGATAAAGGAAGCCAAATGGATCAGGGATGAGGCTGACCAAATCCCAAGGTCAATCCCATGCTTACTTCTAGAGCTCTGTTGGTGCAGTGGGTAAGTGCTCAGTTGCTGACTAAAGGTCAGCAGTTCAAATCCACCAGATGCTCCAAAGGAGAAATATTTGGCAATATACTTAGTAAAAAGATTATAGTCCATTTTTTCACAGGGAAGGTGCCTGTGTTAGGTTCCTAGATTGAGGTACCTTGGTTCTTTGCTTCATGGAGCTGAATGAATTTATGCAGCAGAAGCACTTTTGCAATCCAAGCGAGGTTTTTTTTTTTTTAATGAAGGAGGGAAAGTTTCAGGTATTACAGTCTCAAAAAGGTACACGCTATTTCTGGAAAGCATTGCCAGGCCATGCAGAAGCCAAGTTGGGGTTTGCAACTGGGTGTGGAAAATCATGTGAGAAGAACACTGGAGTAGGAACGTGAAAACCACACTTGTGGAACTGGGGGATTCCCCATGGCCAAGCGCACGTGGTCCCTAAGTAGGCCCAGAGCTGGCAGCAGGCACAGGTGTGCCTGCATATGGGACAGACATCCATTATCTGCATGCAGCTGAACAGGATCAGAGTAAAAGAGCGACGACCTGGGTGGCCTGTGGCCTATGTATTTAACCCCTCTGGCTAGGGAGGCCTGACTGAAGGTGTTGGCTGATCTTATTGGCTGCTGTGTGATGTCATGGGCCTAGACTGAGGCTAGGTTTGCTTCACCTGCCCTTAGGGGCTCCTCGTCTGTACATGCTCAGTTTGGAGTTTCCCAGGCCTCATGGCTGTTTGATTTCTTTCCAACCCCATTATTGTGGCCCTTTGCAGGCATCGGAGAGACATCACCCTTTTGGTCCCTAATCTAGCTTCCTGACCCCAGGAACCTCTCCCTTCATCCTGGACCCTTCTTGGAGACCTCCATCTCCTGTCAAAATGAGTCCTCCTCCTCAGAACTGGGTCCTACTAATTGACCTCTCTTGCTTCTGAAAACCGGTTATGATCAGCCTCAGACCAGGAAACCACTGCCAAGAGCTTGGGTCCATCAGCCTCACTAGCATCCAGACCAACAAAAGCGTGAGTCGATTCCAGCCAGCACAAACACCTGAATGGGTAGAGCCGCTCACTCCTAGTTCTTGCTGGCAACTGCTCAATAGGCCTTCACCCTGTGTACCACCAGTGCATTTCTGGAACAACCTGGGTGTCCCAGCAGCACACATGGACAGTGTGTAGACCTCTAGCTTCTCTGTTTCTTTTGTCTTGTTTTCCCTGTCTTTCAATCTTCTACTATTGTTATAATTCTTTTTAAATTAGTACGGCCCTTTTGTTCATTCTAATAAAGCTTTGTTTCTACTATTTTTACATGTCTTAAATTAGTAATACCCTCATCTTCCAGCCAATACCTCATTTAAACAACCCCAGGGCATTTCGAACAAGAGCCAGCACCCTGGAGCTACTCATGCCTCCCTCCCTCCCTCCCCCTGGATCATCCCAATAAAAAGTACCTGCCTCTAGTACCTTCTTCTGGGTCACTTCTCTGAGACCAATGCTTGTTGAAAGGTGTGGCCCTACCTCCTCTATATCCATTCAGCCCCAGACCAAATGTCTCCATCTTCCAAAGGATAAGAGCTCCTTTCCCTCCACCCCTGCAACCTCAGGTAACCCACTTGCCTCCGCCTAAGCCTATTCCAGCAGTACAAACATCTGACTGGGTGGGATCTCTAGGCACTGATTACAACTGCTCAAATGGGCCTCACCTTGTGTACTTTCAGGCCAGGTTGTGAAACAAACTAGTTTCCCACCCTGCTCCTGGAAACACATCTTTCTCTTGTCCACACCAGCAACAATGCTCCTGGACAGAATTTAGACCCCACCCAGACACCAACAGCTTTCCCTTTTTTGTTGTCTCTTCCCCTTTATTTAAAATAAAATCTGGTACTCTTTTTTATAATTCCTTTTCAATTAGCACTACTTTTTTTTCATTTGCTTAACATAAGAAAATTTTTGTTTTGTTTTACTATTTTTGCATTCCTTATATTTATCCTTTTTTCTCTTTCCTTTATAACTTTCCCTTCTGACCTTTTTCTCATTTACTCCCCCCCATCTTATCAGTTTTCTCTCATTGTTTGTTCTGAATTGTCTGTTATTCCTTACTATACCACTTGATGGTATTAACCACACACCCACAAACCACATTCCCTGCCACCTATAACAGCTAGACCAACATATCAAGGAAGCAGAAGAAACTATCAGTTCAAACAGCTCAAAAATATCAGTGTAAAACAGAAACAAAAGAACCCATAAGGGATACAGGTAAAAATCATAGAATACCTCCAAGACCTAAAGCAAACAGCTGAAATTGAAAAGGCTATGGCATTAGCAGAAAAATAATGATCATGGATATTAAACATATGGAGAAAGAATCTAAGGGGCAAGAGGGAACAGGATAGAAAAACCAGAAGCCTTACAAGATAACCCCCAAACAGAAGCCCAGAAAACTAACATTAAGATAACAGATGCATGCAACACTATAAAAGAAGGGAGAAAAAGAATAGAAGAAATAGGAACTCAGTGAGCTGGAAGACAAACCTGTTGACTTTAATTTATGAAAAGAATGAGCAATAAAAAATGCAAAGGAGCTGAAGAAAGCCTAAGAACTATATGGGACACAATCAAGAAAAACAACCTACGACTTATTGGGTTTCCAGAAGAAACAGAAATATCCATAGAGAGAATAGTTCGTGAATTTCTGGAAGAAAAAATTCCTAACTATATAAAAGATAAGAGATCCAGAAATCCGAGGGCACCCCAATCACTGTGAATGTGTTCAAGCTACATTATGTTTTCAGGTAATCATTACATACCCAAATGAAAAGCAACATGACATATTGTAGTCAAACTTCCCACTATCAAGGACAAGAAAAGAATTCTGAGAGTAGCTAGAGAATAAAAGATAGTCGTATACAAAGGCGTAGCATTTAGAATGAGCTCATACTTTTCAGAAGGAGCCATGCAGGCAAGAATACAATGAGTGGCACATACAAAGTCTTAAAGGGAAAAAAACCCACAAACCTGCAATCAAGAATCATGTATCCTGCAAAATTATCACTGAAATACAAGACCACCACTAAAAAAATACGAAATGGGTCAAATACTATGGTCAAAAACTCAACAACAGCAGCAGACACATCTGAGACTAATATACCAGACAATTCCTCACAAAACCACACACTCAAAGCAGTAGCCCAAACAGGACCGAAATATAGGAAAAACAAAGAAACATGTAACACACACACACCACACCACGTATAATCAAAATGACAGCAACAAACCCATATATACAAATATGTCTTTATTTTTATATCTTTCTTTTATATAGGCTGGATGAACAATCTGAAGGAGAAAACAATGGGGCCAACAGTTTCGGGGGGACATGGGGGAGGGGGAGGGAGGAGGAAAGGAAGTGGTGTTAATAAACCCAGGGACAAGGGAACAACAAGTGATCCAAATTGGTGGTGAGGAGGGTGTGGGAGGCCTGGTAGGGCATGATCGAGGGTAATGTAACAAAGAGGAATTGCTGAAACCCTGGTGGGGACAGAGCATGATAGTGGGACAGGAGGAAGGTCAAGGAAAATACAGGAAAGAGCTTGGAGGCAAAGGGCATTTATAGAGGACTAGATAAAGACATGTACATATGCAAATATGTTTATATATGAGGATGGGGAAATAGATCTATGAGCATACATTTATAGGTTTAGTATTAAGGTAGCAGAAGGACATTGAGCCTCCACTCAAGTACTCCCTCAATGCAAGAATACGTTCTTCTATTAAATTGGCATTCTATGATGCTCACCTTCCCGACACAAATATGTCTCTGAACATAAATTGATTAAGCATACCAGCCTGTGTGATCCCCAAATTGTAAATAACAAAATCCATATCTATATGAAGGAACAGTGTTAGAGCTTAAATTCTGAACACCTGGTTTGCAGAAGGCTGTGGGTGACAGTGAAAGCCCAAAATCCATTTTCAGGATTCCTACATGGATTAAGTTTCTCCTGAATCTCCTTTGACCCTGGCCATAGTCAAGGGAGTTGAATACCCTTGCTATCAGACTGAGAGCATTGTAAAGTTAATCATGGATGATCTCTCTTTTGACCAATTTTAAAGTATTTTCAGTTTTAGCATTTTCTGCTTTTGTTCTATTAAGACTTTTCTGTTTTGCTTTGTCATTTTTGTTGGTTTTGTATGATTTTCTGTATTTGAAATCCAGGGTAGGTAAATCTATCGAGACAGTACCTAGATGAATAGTTTCCTAGGGGCATTTCCTAAGGGAGGTTTGGGAGAATGGGGAACTAGTACAAGAAAGAAGAAAATGTCCTCAAATTGATTGTGGTGATTATACAACTATTTTTAATATGATTGAATTATTGAATTGTATGATATGTGAATCATATGCTCATAAAACTATTTTTCAAAAGAATCAGAGCCTTAGAAACCTTGTAGGGCAGTTCTACATCAACTGTTTTGTTTCCCTATTTTTGTAACATGATTACCTCTGAAACATCACCCGAATTGCACTTGAGTCTCAGTCACATAAAATTACCTGCAGCCATCTGAGTATCCTTTGCTGTTTATCATCTTCAATTCTTACGTTGCTCCCACGCCCAATCTCTTAGTGCCAGACGGTTACGTCTTCACTTCTCACATCCTTGTCATTGTGAAGGTGTTCTACCTACATTGTGGTTCCAGGCAACATTTTCACTACCTTTTCCTGCCAGATTTCTTCTGGTTTTCTTAAAATCAGGAAAGCATATCTTCATCAAACTGGACTTATTTTTATAGTCTGAAAATGTTCACTGATTGAAATTTATAGTGATCTCTAGAGTTTTCTTTTAAAAAATCACTGAACATTTCCACTCCTATTAGCTTACAGTAAATTTACCTCTGACCATTATCAGCGATAAGAGGAAGTAAGACATTTGTGGAATAAAAGAAAGTAAAACCGACCCATAAAAGGCCCATGAGGCATGAGGGTAGAGAGAGCGGGGTGGGAGGGGAAAAATGAGGACCTAATGCTGGCGGCTTAAGTGGAGAGGGAATGTTTTGAGAATATGTGGGCAATGAATGTACAAATGTGATTTACACAATTGATGTATGTATGGATTGTGATAAGAGTTGTATAAGCCCCTAATAAAACAATTTTTTAAAAAAGGCCCATGAGGAAAATGTAAGTCTCTTGTCTATTTCCAAATTGTAAAAGATGTGGTGGTGTCACTTGGGTAAGAGATGATCGATTTCCAACATATGACTCTGATAAAATAATCTGATATATAATCTGTGGCAATTGAAACTGTTGCTATTATAATTTTCCATATCCTCCATTAGGAAAAAAAGAGGAACTTTTAGAAGAGCTGTCATTGTACATTAAACACTGTTCACTTTCAAATGGATGCCTTCACAAACCCATTTCTAGATGTACTTCCATTTGAATTTGACAGTAAGGAAACGAAAGAATAAAGTGTGTGTGAATTACTATTTATTTTATATGAAACTATCCAAATGACAGTTTAATTAAGCAGTGACTGTGTAGTCCCTGGCTCTAAATGTTCCTAGGTGACAGTTCACAGGCAAGAAGTCTTTAAAGGATCACTTTAGAGCTGCTACTACCACTTGTCTGTCAGCTTGTGTGAATTGCTAAGAGGCTGGAAGCGATGTCACCGGCATTTCAAAGCTGTGCCATCCAGAGTGAACAGATTTCAGCAGCGCTTCAGACTAAGGCCAAACTGGGAAGAAGGAATAGACTGTCCACTTCTGAGGAATCAGTCACTAACAACCTTATGGAAAGAAATGAAACATTGTCGGATAGTGAAAACCTCATGAAAAGAAGCGGAACATAGTTCTAGTGCCAGAAGATGAGCCTCTTCGGTTGGAAGGCACTCAAAATACGACTGAACAAGAGCTGCCTTTTCAAAGAAGAGTCGACCGTAATGATGTGGATGGAGTAAAGTCTGCAGCAGTAAAGCCTCTGGATCCTTCATTTGCTGATGAAGCATGGCTTAAAATGAGAATAAACATCAGAAAACAATTAATAGTTGGAACGTGGGATGTATGAAGTAAGAAGAAAATGAAACACATAAAAAAAGAAACGGAACACATAAAAGTCAACATTCTCAGCCTTAGTGGGTTGAAATGGACAGCTGTTGTCCATCCTTAAGAAAATCCTATGGTTTACTATGCTGGGAATGAAACAATCCAAAAGTATGGGGCTCAATTTATTGTCACAAAGGATATTTCAAGGTCTACCTTGAAGTACAATGCTGTTTTGGTAAGATTATATCTATCCACCTTCAAGGAAATCTAATCAATACTATTTTTCAAATTTATACACCAACTATTAAGCTAGTGATGAAGAAATTGAAGAATTCTAACAGCATCTTCAGTCTGAAATTGATCAAACATGCATTGAAGATCCATTGATAAATACTGTCGTGTGGAACACAAAAGTGGGAAACAAAGAGAAAGAACTAGTTGTTGGAAAAGATGGTCTTGGTGATAGAAACTAAACTGGAGATCGCATGATAGAGTTCTGCAAGCCCATTCACTTGCTCACAGAAAATATATATTTTTCAACACAAAAGGCAACTATACATGTGGACTTCTCCAGATGAAATACACAGAAATCAAACTGATGACATCTGGTGGAAGAGATGACAAAGAAGGTTAATATCAGTAGCTAAAATCAGGCCAGGGGATGA
Source organism: Echinops telfairi (assembly GCF_000313985.2). Taxonomy (NCBI): domain Eukaryota; kingdom Metazoa; phylum Chordata; class Mammalia; order Afrosoricida; family Tenrecidae; genus Echinops; species Echinops telfairi. The sequence goes on from NW_022104553.1 coordinate 5,814,957, forward strand.
CTGTGGATGAGACTATCAATCGGATGTAAGTTCAAGATGAAGCTGAAGAAAATTTAAATGAACCACAAGACACAAAATATGACCTTGAGTCTATCACACCTGAATTTTGAGAACATTTCAAGAATAGATTTGATGTATCGAACACTACGGTCAGAAGACCTGCTGACTTGTATGATGACATCAAGCCCACCAAACCTGAAGAAATCAAAGGTCATTAAAAAGACAAGGAAGAAAGAAAAGATCAAAGTGGATGTGAGAAGAGACTCTGAACTGTGCTCTTAATTGTAGAGTAGCTAAAGCAAATAGAAGAAATGATGAAGTAAAAAAGCTGAATAGAACATGCCAAAGGCTGGCTCCGGAAGACAAAGCCAAATGCAATGATAAAAAGTGCAATTAGAAAACTAAAAGGGAAGAACACGCTCAGCATATCTTAAATGGAAAGAATTTAAGAACTCAAGCCTCAAGATTCAGTCTTGAGAGATTCTAATGAGAAAAGTTGCATGACACTGAAAGCATCAAGAGAAGGTGGGAAGACTATATAGAGCCACTGTACACCCCAAAGAGCTAGTCGGCATTCCATGATTTCAGGAGGCAGCATAGGAGAAGGAACCAATGGTAGTGAAGGAAGAAGTTCAAGGTGCACTGAAAGCGTTAGCCAAAAACAAGGCTTCAGGAATTGGTGGAATATTAATTGAACTAGAAGCACTCACTCATCTATGCCAGAAAATCTGGAAGACAAATATTGGCCAACTGAGTGGAAGAGACCCATTTTTTTCCTGATTTTAAAGAAAGGTAACCCAACAGAATTCCCATATTATAAAACAGAACCTGGCAAACTTTTGTTCTGCTGTACACAGGGTTCCTATGAGTCAGAACCTAATGGGTGGCACCTAACAATAATAACAGCAGCAAAAGTTACTAGATAGAAAATGATCTTAAATGGTTATAAATGAGATCAGAATGTGATCAGAAAGGAGCTTTGGTTGCTCAATGGTTAGAAGCTAACCAAAATGTCAGCACTTCAAACCTACCAGTTGCACTGAGTGAGAAAGATGTAGTAACTTCGCTCATTAACTATTTACTCTCGTATAATCCTAACCAGGAGCGCTTGTGGTGCAGTGGGTACTAGTGGGACTGCTAACCACAAATTCAAAACTACCTTCTGCTCTGCAGGAGAAAGATGGACCTCTCTGCCTCTGTGAAAATTGCTAGTCTCAGAAACCCACAGGGCAGTTCAACTCTGTCCTATAGGATTACTCTGGCTCAACATCAACTTGATGGCCATGAATGTTGGAATCCTAGTGAGCAGTTCTATTTTGTCCTCTAGATTTACCCAGGGTTGGAGTGGACTCCATGACAATAGGGTAGAAAAATCAGAAGTCTGTAGGCGATATAATCAAAGTTGAAAAAGAAAACTCTTCTTCAGTGATGCAAACTATATTTTGGGCAGGCCTCAGTCATGTGTTCCAAGGGTGTTTTCTGAAACCTACTTTAATATACCAGCATTTTAAGTTATGAAACATTTGAGCTTGAAAATTGCCATGTAGAGTGATCCTTTTATGATCCTTCCATAAACATAAAATGGGCTTCCTCTCTATCTATTCTTTCTCTGGATTTAATGAATGACTTGCTGCTCCCAAACTAGCTTAATTTTAGCAGGTTTGGCATTTGGTCATGTATTTTATATAACTAGGGCTGATTCACATTAGCAGGGAAAATATAGTATTTGATTCATACTACGAAATTGCTGCCTTTGACATCACTTCTGACACTAATACTGGCCACTTCATTATAAAAAGAAACACACACA